>NC_092742.1:105098485-105398485 GCF_047496795.1 Chiloscyllium punctatum | reverse complement strand
CTCCTGTGCTTTTCCAACACCAAATTTTTTGACCATGATCATAATTTTCAGTTTGAGATGCAGCTCACTCACCTGCCCAACCCCATTCCTGCTTCCCCCTCTCTAAACGTGTTGCCTGGATGCTGCCATGAGTGAGTGTGGAAGACCAGGAATTTGAGTCCTCCATCTCCCTCCCATTGGGAGTTTGCCTGGAGTCAGACCATTCAGGAAGGGTCTGGAATAACAGCCAATACTGTTTTGGATGGGGAACTATAATATCTATAGTAGGAGAAGTCCCGAGCTCAGAAAGATCCAATACGGACATAGCTCACTCTGCAGTCTAGATCGAGATAAGATCACTACCTGACAATGGATCTCTAACCTGACAATGGATCACACAGCTGATGCAGTTAGAAATAATTTCTTCCAAAGGTTTTCAAACCCTAATGAGAATGTGACTCTCTGCTGTGACCCTTTCTTATACACGAATGACCTGAGAGTAAATTCTGAAAGATCTCAAGTCTGAGTACACTAGTTGCAACCTTCCTCTCCCCAAAACTCAACTAATCAGCCTCATGTTAGAGTTATCTCAGATAAATTCAAGCCATCCTTTTCAAAACACTATCGTCGAATTTGAGCACATTCTTCATTTGCGTTTTGAGTCTTTTGTATTCCATTTGATATCTGTAACATTACTGCTGATGTTCTATGGTCAATAAAGTTTCGGACTCCACATATTGCATAATATTCATATTCTCTTTTCCTGATTTTTTTAACAGGAATGTGTGACAATGCATGTACTGTAGTTTGATATTTTCAATGGACATACTATTCCATAGCATCAAATCTCCATAGAATCCCTTCAGTGTGGAAATAGGCCATTTGGCCCAACAAGTCCACACCAACCCTTTGAAGAGCATCCCATCCAGAATCCCCACACCTTCCCTGTAACCTTGCATTTTCCAATGGCTAATACACCTAACATACGCATTCCTGAGCACTAGGGGAAATTTAGCATGGTCAATCTGCCCAATTTGCACATCACTGGGAGGAAACTGGAGCACCTGAAGGAAACCCATGCAGACATGGGGAGAATGTGCAAACTCCATGCAGCCAGTTGCCTGAGGGTGGTTTTGAATCTGGGTCCCTGGCACTGTGAGGCAGCAGTACCAACCACTGAACCACTGTGCTGCCCATTTCAAAGAAAATTTCTGCACTCTTAGCAGCATCTTTCCTAATTTTTCAGCTACAGTGTTACTGACTGTCTGTTGTAATGAAATCCTTTATAGACTCCCCCTTTACACGCACATACAGATGTATGTAAAAATGTAGATGTTATGTGCAGGGGAAGAGTAGGAAGGCAGTTCACTGGCCCATGTTCATAGATCCTTTTGCTGTTCAGAATGCTGTTTCTAAATCTTCCTTCTCCAGATACTTCACTTGTTTGTAGAAGGTACAGGGTGACTGGCTCACACTTATAATTCAATAAAATTCACAGCTTACAGCAATTGATAACGGGAAATAATTTAGCTGTCTTCAGCTTTTTACTGTAGTGCAAAAACACAGTTCCTTCTCCTGCAGTGATCTGATGGTTTCTGACTAAATATTCAGCTACTTGGTGCCAGCCACAGTTTCATTGATACAGCCCCCAGCTCCAGCTCATCTGCACACTTGGCTTCCACTATTGTTTGGACAAGCAGCTGTGTAAGTGATACTTACAAATGCCAGCTTTTAAAAAGTGCAGCAATCCTTACTTTTTTAAAAAGAATCCTTTTCCAATTTCAATCAGAAGTGCAGAAAACTGGAAAGATTCGTGTGTGATGAATGTTGTCACTCACGATGTTCCTCACCCAAAAGCCAAAAGCTTTCATATCCAGTTTGGTTTGCCTTTTGCTCACTCTGCTGGACTGTCATCGGATTCTGGATTAGTGGTGCTGGAAGAGCACAGCAGTTCAGGCAGCATCCAAGGAGCAGCGAAATCGACATTTCGGTCAAAAGCCCTTCATCAGGAATAAAGGCAGTGAGCCTGAAGCATGGAGAGATAAGCTAGAGGAGGGTGGGGGTGGGGAGAGAGTAGCATAGAGTACAATGGGTGAGTGGGGGAGGGGATGAAGGTGATAGGTCAAGGAGGAGAGGGTGGAGTGGATAGGTGGAAAAGGAGATAGGCAGGTAGGACAAGTCCGGACAAGTCATGGGGACAATTACTGAGCTGGAAGTTTAGAACTAGGGTGAGGTGGGGGAAGGGGAAATGAGGAAACTGTTGAAATCCACATTGATGCCCTGGGGTTGAAGTGTTCCAAGGCGGAAGATGAGGCGTTCTTCCTCCAGGCATCTGGTGGTAAGGGAGCGGCAGTGAAGGAGGCCCAGGACCTCCATGTTCTCAGCAGAGTGGGAGGGGGAGTTGAAATGTTGGGCCACGGGGCGGTGTGGTTGATTGGTGCGGGTGTCCCGGAGATGTTCCCTAAAGCGCTCTGCTAGGAGGCGCCCAGTCTCCCCAGTGTAGAGGAGACCGCAACAGGGGCAATAATGATATTAGTGGATGTGCAAAACCTTGATGGATGTGGAAGGCTCCTTTAGGGCCTTGGATAGAGGTGAGGGAGGAGGTGTGGGCACAGGTTTCACAGTTCCTGCAGTGGCAGGGGAAAGTGCCAGAATGGGAGGGTGGGTTGTAGGGGGGTGTGGACCTGACCAGGTAGTCACGGAGGGAACGGTCTTTGCGGAAGGCGGAAAGGGGTGGGGAGGGAAATATATCCCTGGTGGTGGGGTCTGTTTGGAGGTGGCGGAAATGTCGGCGGATGATTTGGTTTATGCGAAGGTTGGCACCAGGGGCGTTCTGTCCTTGTTACGGTTGGAGGGATGGGGTCTGAGTGCGGAGGTGCGGGATGTAGACGAGATGCGTTGGAGGGCATCTTTAACCACGTGGGAAGGGAAATTGTGGTCTCTAAAGAAGGAGGCCATCTGGTGTGTTCTGTGGTGGAATTAGTCCTCCTGGGAGCAGATCCGGCGAAGGCAGAGGAATTGGGAATACAGGATGGCATTTTTGCAAGAGGTAGGGTGGGAAGAGGTGTAATCCAGGTAGCTGTGGGAGTCGGTGGGTTTGTAAAAAATGTCAGTGTCAAGTCGGTCGTCATTAATGGAGATGGAGATGGAGAGGTCCAGGAAGGGGAGCGAGGTGTCCGAGATAGTCCAGGTAAATTTAAGGTCAGGGTGGAATGTGTTGGTGAAGTTGATGAATTGCTCAACCTCCTCGCAGGAGCACGAGGTGGCGCCAATGCAGTCATCAATGTAACGGAGGAAGAGGTGGGGAGTGGTGCCAGTATAATTATGGAAGATCAACTGCTCTACGTAGCCAACAAAGAGACAGGCATAGCTGGGGCCCATACGTGTGCCCATGGCTACCCCTTTGGTCTGGAGGAAGTGGGAGGATTCAAAGGAGAAATTGTTAAGGGTGAGGACCAGTTCAGCCAAACGAATGAGTGTGTTGGTGGAAGGGTACTGTTGGGGACGTCTGGAGAGGAAAAAAACGGAGGGCTTGGAGGCCCTGGTCATGGCGGTTGGAGGTGTAGAGGGATTAGATATCCATGGTGCAGATGAGACGTTGGGGGCCGGGGAAACGGAAGTCTTGGAGGAGATGGAGGGCGTGGGTGGTGTCTCAAACGTATGTGAGGAGTTCTGGTTGACTCTATTGGGTGAATCTCCCTTCCCATTGCTTTGTTTAATTGCAAGAGGACAACACAGATCCATGAAAACAAAAGAAACTGCTGGGCATCAGAAACGAAAATGGAAACTGCTGGAAAAGCTCAGTAGGTCTGACAGCATCAATGGTGAGAAATCAGAGTTAACGTTTCACATCCAGTGACCCTTCCTCAGAACAGAACAGATTCATTTCACTTCATTACTTGGACCCAACCTAATGTCAGAACAGCAGCCTGTCACTTCTGGTTGACTCCATGTCTCCTTTCACCTTCTGTCAGAGTGAACATGGAACTCTATTTGGGGTGAACATTAATTTGTCATCTGATTGTAAAGTGATAAGCTGCTCCAAAGAGCTCTAAATAATTTTGGAAATTCATTCCTGCCTTTCCGATTTAATGACTTTATGGATGAATTGTAGCTTAATGGTGAACAGTCTTGGTATTGAACCACCCACAGGCAGTGAAGTCACAAATGGATGGAATTTCCCAGGCTTGTCTGAAGCTTTCAAGAGTCTAGGTGGGTGGGTATAAAGCAAAAATTGTGTTTCCTCACAGCACCAAGGACCTGGGTTCAATTCTAGCCTTGGGGAGTTTGCACATTCTCCTCGTGTCTGCATGGGTTTCCTTCGGGTGCTCCAGCTTCCTCCCAAAGGCCAAAGATGTGTAGGTTAGGTGAGTTGGCCATGCTAAATTGCCCGTAGTGTTCAGGGATGTGTAGGTTAGGTGCATTAGTTGGGGGAATGGGTCTGGGTGGGTTACTCTTCGGCGGGGCGGTGTGGACCTGTTGGGTCCTAGGGCCTGTTTCCACCCTATCGGGATTTTACTCCTAATTCTAATTCCTGACAGTGGGCTACAATTGTCTGAAGCTCTCAGGAGAACTGTGATTCCTGAACTTTATGGTCAGGGACCTGTTATGCCTGCCATGAATATTCATCAATATACCAAGCTAGTTTCTGGAGCAATTCTTTTAGTCCAAAGCAGAAAGTGATGTGTTTACAATACCGACCAAGCATCCAAAGCATACACCTGGCAAAATCAGCTGCTTTCTTGAAACTCTACCAAGCACTAACTTCTTCAGTTTACTGAACGCCATCAAAACCAGAAGATTTTCTTATTTGATTAGACTGTTAATCCAGAGTCCCAGGTAATGTTCTGGGAACCGGGGTCCAAATCACGCCACTGCTGATGGTAGAATTTGAATTGAAGAAAGAATCTGGAAGTAAGGGTCTAATGATGACCATTTTGTCAGAAATACCTATCTGGTTCACTAATGCCCCTCAGGGAAGGAAACTGCCACCCTTACCTGGCCTGGTGACTCCAGGGATGGGCAATAAATGCTGGCTTAGCCAGTGACACCCTCATCCCATGAATGAATTTTTAAAAACGCCGACTGTATTGGGGCTAAATCCTTACAATGTCAATCAGCTGAGAGGACATCTGTCTGCTTTGTTATTGTTAATCGTTTACAATGTTAGGGGGTGAAGGCTGACCAGGGTCAACAAGTTTGCCCAAGTGAAGCTTCCACACTGACTGACATCAGCAAACCTGACTGTGGCAAGTGAGCAGGACGGAACTTGAAAAGGGGCTCAACTCAAAAGGCTATCCTTTTGTGGTTGCATCCTTGCCCCATTTGTAAACCTTTCGTGAAAACCTACTCGGAAAGTGCACTAACTGTGATGACAGGTCGGTGAGCTGATGGTCTGTGAGCTGCTGGATTTGGGTGATACTTTAATGTTTTCAGCCTGAGGTCCTGGCAGATGTGTGAACGGTAATATCATTCGGCTGTCAGTCGTGCTACATTGGTAACTGCAATAAAATAACAGGCAGCGATTGCATGAGATACCTGATGGAGACACCTGGCACCCAGTCTCCGATGTGACAGTCCTCTGCAGCATCTGCCCAACAATGCTAATTCACATTTTGAGGGGCATGATGTATTGAATATTGATGTATGAGCACAACAGATCAGTCATCATCTTGCAGAACCAGAATCTGTTCTCTTGATCTCTACCTCTGTTTGGGCTACTCAGTCAGAGTGGTCTCTTGCTGCCATTCACAGGGTATAAAACAGCTTCCGTTTGCTCCCAGATAACTATCGGGAGAACCTCTCAGGAGGCATTGTTAAAGTGTGGGCTGCTTTCTCCCTGGTCTCTGACAGCTGCCAGGGTTGAGTAGGGCCTATAATGGGTTACAAAACAGCAGAGTGCTGTGCATGTGGCTATGGAATGAGCTGAGGAAGGTGGAATTTCTTGGAAAATGCTGACTTAACCCCTGGGCAAAGTCTAGACACATTTGCTCCCTCTTCCATTTCTTAACTTTAAAAAGAAAATTCAACTCCAATTCCTGCCCAGTTGGCATTACCTCAGTAAATGTTTTTAAAGCCAAGATAGATTTTTTTTGAACAATAAAGGAATTAAGGGTTAAGTAAGTGGAGCTGAGGCCACAAAAAGATCAGCCATGATCTTATTGAATGATGGAGCAGTCTCACAGGGCCAGACGGCTTACTCCTGCACCTAACTCTTACATTCCTACCCAATGAGACCCACCCACAGGGTCACGTTTTTTTATTCATCCATGGGATAAGGGCATCACTGGCCAAGCCAGTATTTATTGCCCAATTACCCACAGGACAATTAAGTGAGAACCACATCACTGTGGATCTGGAGTCACATGTAGGCCCAGACAAGATGAGGATGAATGTTTATAAGTAAAAAATGTTTATAAGAGAGCTTTGGAAAAGTTCAGTGTAATAATATCGAAGAGGCATTAGACTCGTTGAAACTGCGTTCGCAGTAACAGACTAGTTGAGGTATTGGTCGCCAGTGCAGCTGCAAAATCGAAAATAGTGATCTAATGGATTCACTTCCTCTGACTGTAACAAAATTAATTTAGAAAAACCACATTACAAATCTTTAAGAATGAATCACTGTTTTGTGATATGAAAAAAGAATTTGAGACGTTCATTGTACAGAGAGGAAACGATGCCTTGGTACAAGAGAGAGGGAAATGATGGAACAATAGGAGCCAGGTGTAAATTATTTTTACAGAAGTATGTAAAGACCAGAAATTGTAAAGAGGGACATGTGATCCACAATGCAATCGTGGTCCATGAATTAATGTACAAGAAATCAATAAATGTGTCTGTAACCTGTTGAACGACTGAGATGCGCCTCAAAGTAATTGCATAGTTTCTTCCCTGTATTCATTGCCATACCAATGAACTGATTCACTTTACAGCTAACTCTTGTCGAGTGTTCCAGAATATTCCACCACACTTGTTAACGGTTCTCTGCTTGGCATGCTGTACTTGGCAAAGTACGGTACAGTCTACCATGTCATCAATGCAAATCTTTTTTGTGTTTTTGTGCTGCTTTGTGAAACCATTGAACAGCACTATAGCCTTAGTTAGTAGAACACTTCTGATTTTTCATTATGTTTATTCCTCTATCAATTTTGAATTATGAGCTGGCAACGACTGATTGGCTTCGGAACAGATACGGTAAAAGGAAAAAGCAGAGCAAGCAAACTTTGTTTTTTGTGAAACTAGGCCCTAGGCTGATTCTTGATTAAAGGGGATCTGACAGACACAGTGTTTGAACAGATAGTAGATGTTGGCAATGAACGAAGTCAGTACTTGGGAATTGGTTCTGGCAGGTTGGAAGAATCCTCATATTCAAGCAAATGGCCTTGTAGAATGTTAGTTGAGGCCTCAGGAAGTGTTGATCAGAATATCGGTACAGAACTAAAATTAAAGTTTAATTTTGAAGGACATTTCTGAGAGATGCTGAGACAGCATGAAGATTTGGGAGCTCCCTGCCTAATCTGATACACCAGCTTCTGCACACCCATAAAGTAGAAGCTGAGTCTGAAATATTACCAGCTATACTCTAGTGAATTGAAAAGGTGACCCTGATTGATATTTCCAGGGAAAAAACAGTCAATAACAGCCTACATTTACGCCTGTGAAACAAAGCTTCATGGAACATATTTAAGTTATACAGCCACATTTGTTATTTCCTTATCTGTGTCACTGAACTGTTTGTTTGTTTATCATCCATCTTTTGTGTGGGCGGGGACTGAAAACAAATGTTTCAGTAGACATCGATCAGCTTACCACGTGCTATCTCTGCAAAAATTATTATATATTTAATAAATAATTACATCTTTTGTTTAAGAAGCAGAGTCTGGAAATTAATTATTTGCAAAAACTGGGACAGGTCATTCAGAGCTGGAGTTGGGAAATCTTCGAGTCTTTGTTTGGGGGGCAGGGTTGATGGGTTTATTTTATAATGCTGTGGAGACAGAGGCAGTAAAGCTGATTTGATTTTCTCTCCCCATGTTGTAACATTTCAGAGTCCAGGCAGGGAGATAGGCAGATGAGGCATGGGCCCTCACCAGACCCTTCCCAGGTGAAGATTGCACCATGTGGCTATGGCCTCAGCAGACAGGTATACAGTGTTGTACAGAGTTACCATGGAAAAGGCCACACTCGTCTCTGTTGGGATTTCCATGCTGGCCTCTCCCAGATGAACAGAAGAGGCCTTGTCATCGGGCAGGATGTCCTCACTCTGCTCTCACCACCTTACTCAGTTGTTGGCTGTTTGACCCCAAGTATGGTTTAAACTAGCCGGTTATGGTTTCTATCACTATCTCCTGTGCCCTCTTCACCACAAACACTGTCCCTCCAACAGTGTGTTGTCCCCCGCTTCTTTTTTTATATCCATTCACGGGATGTGGACCCGCTGGCAAGGCCAGCATCATTGCTCATCCCTAATTGGCCCAGAAGGCAGTTTTAGTGTCAACCATATTGGTGTAAGTTTGGAGTCATATGTAAATGAGACCAGGTGAGGAATGGAAGATTTCCTTCCCAAAATGTCATTAGTGAATCAGATGGTTTTTTCCTAACAATTAACAACGGTTTCATGGTCATAATTAGATTTCTATTTCCAGATACTTATTGAATTCAAACTCTACCATCTGCCATGGTGGGATTCAACCCCAGTTCCCTCGGACATTACAGAGTCTCTGGATTAATAGTCCAGCAATTGTAGCACTGGGCTATCACCTCCCTTTCTTATCGATGGCCTGGATAACCTGAGAGATTAATTTCCATCTGAAGTGGGTGCTCAGGTTCCCTGGATCCAGTGGGAGCTTGCTGTGCTGTTGAGCGGCAGGAATGCCAGTGGGGCCCTTTTGAGGCCAATGATGTCAGAATACACAGGGGCTGGTGACTGGCACGATGATGACCTTCATTTTCTCCCATTTGGTACATTTGGTGCACTTCCCCAAACTCTGCATCAGGAGGTCACCCAGGCAGTTTTGTTAACCTCCCGCTGAGTGGATTGTGTCTTGACATACACAAAGCAATGTGGCTTCCTGGACTTTCTGCTACAGCAGCCTCCAGAGCTGTCTGTGGTTGGCAGCATCCACGCACTGTTTCCGACCATGACACTTAATCATTGGTCATTGGACCTGGATCTGGTGAAAGGTAGTCAAACAGTCAGCTTCAACAATCATTAAAAATCTCTCCTCGTTGATACTTATTTAGGACACAGACTGGGACCTGTCAGCTTTGGTTACATCCTAGGTCTCTGCAGTGTCACTATGACTGAGGCAAGGTTCTCACCCTATCAGGTTGCTGCTGCATTGACTTATGCCACTGCCTCTGGATGCATGTCAGTATCTCAGAAATTAGCTTTATTATAGTCAATAGCATGGAAACAGACCCTTTGGTCCAACTAGTCCCTATCGACCAAGCTTCCCAAAGTAAACCAATCCTACCTTCCTGCATTTGGCCCCCATCCCTCTAAACTTTTCCCTATCCATGTCCCTATCCAATGTTGTAACTGTACTTGCATCTACCCTGGCAGTTCATTCCAAATACTAACCACCCTCTGTGTGAAAAAGTTGCCTCTCAGGTCTCTTTTCAGTCATTCTCCTCTCACTGTAAAAATATGCCCCCTAGTTTTGAACTCCCCCACCCTAGGTTAAAAAAAACGTTGATATTCAGCATATCTATTCCCCTCATGATTTTATAAACATCTGTGAGGTCATCCCTCATCTCCCGTGCTCCAGTGAAAAACATCCCAGCCTATCCAGCCTATCTTTATAACTCAATTGCCTTTGGGCAGTTAGGGATAAAGAAGAAAAGAAGAACATAAGGTCGTTCAGCCCTTCAAGCCTGCTCCACCACTCAATAAGATCGTGGCTGATCTTTTCATGGACACAGCTCCACTTACCTGTCCTCTCACCGTATTCCTTAATTCCTTTATTTTTCAAAAAAGTATCTACCTTAGCTTTAATAACATTTACTGAAATAGCATCAACTACTTCCCTGGGCAAGGAATTCCACAGATTAACAACCCTCTGGGTGAAGCAGTTCCTTCTCTATTCAGTTCTAAGCCTGCTTCCTCTAATCTTGAGGTCATGTCCTCTTGTCCTAGTCTCACCACTGGAAACATCCTCTCTATTTCTATTTTATCGATTCCCTTCCTAATTTTACATGTTTCTATAAGATCTCCCCTCAATCTTCTGAATTCCAAAGAATATAATCCCAGTCTCCTCTGTCTCTCCTCATAAACCAATCCCCTCAGCTCTGGAATCAACCTAGTGAACCTCCTCTGCACTCCCTCCAGTGCCAGTACATCCCTTCTCAAGTAAGGAGACCAAAACTGCACAAGTATTCCAGGTGTGGTCTCACCAGCACCTTGTACAGCTGCAACATAACCTCCCTGCTCTTAAACTCAATCTCTTTAGCGATGAAGGACAAAATTCCATTTGCCTTCTTAATTACTTGTTGTACCTGCAGACCAACTTTCATGCACAAGGACACCGAGGTCCCTCAGTATGCTGCAACTTGTTAACATTCAAGTCATAATCTGTTGTTGTTACTCCTACCAAAATGTATTACCACATTTACTAACATTGTATTCCAACTGCCAGACATTTGCCTATTCACTCAATGTATCTATGTTCCTCTGCAAAGCTCCAGAGTCTTCTGCACATTGGCAAATTTTGATACCCTACACGTGGCCCCTAACTCCAAATCATCAATATATATGGAAATAATTGTGGTCCCAACACCAATCCCTGAGGCACACTAATCACTGATTGCCAGCCACAATAGCACTCATTTATCCTCACTGTTTGCATCCTGTTAGTCAACCAATCCTTTATACATGCTAATACTTTTCCCCTAACGCTATGCATTCGTATCTTACGCAACAGCCTCATGTTTGGCACCTTGTCAAAGGCCTTTTGGAAATCTAGGTACATCACATCCACTGGGTCCCCATTGTCCACCTTACTTGAAATGTCTTTATAGAATTCCAAAAGATTTGTGAAGCATGACCTGCCCTTCATGAACCCATGCAGCACCTGTACAATGGGACAATTTTTTTCAAGATGACTTGCTGTTTCTTCCTTGATAATAGACTCAGCATTTCCCCCACTACAGAGGTTAAGCTCACTGGTCTATAATTCCCCACCTTTTGTTTACCTCCCTTTTTAAACAGAGACGTCACATTAGCTATTTTCCAATCTGCTGGGACTGCCTCAGAGTCCAGTGAAGTTTGGAAAATTACCGCCAGTGCACCTGCTGGTTCTCCCGCCATCTCTTTTAGTACCCTGGGATGCATTCCATCAGGGCCAGGAGACTTAGCAATCCTTAGCTCCATTAGCTTACCCAACACTAACTCTTCTGTATTAATGGTTGTTTCCAGGTCCTCACCTACCTTTGTCTCTTTGTCCATTACTGGCATGTTATTAGTGTCCTCCACTGTGAAGACCATCACAAAATACCTTTTCAATGCCTCTGCCATTTCATCGTATCCCATAACTAACTGCCCTTCTCATCCTCTAAAGGACCAACATTTACTTTAGCCACTCTTCTTTATTTTATATATTTCTGTCTTTATATTCTGTGCTAGTTTTTTTTTCTCATACTCTATCTTACTGTTTTTTATAGCTTTATTCATGGCTTTCTGTTAACCTTTAAAGTTTTCTTAATCTTCTGGATTCCTGCTGTTTTTGGCCATTTTGTTTGCCTTCTCTTTCACTTGATAGCCTCCCTTATTTCCTTAGACACCATGGCAGATTACCCCTTTTCTTACAGTCCTTCCTTTTCACTGGATATACTTTTGCTAAGCACTTTGGACCTTTTTTTTGAAGGTCCTCCACTGCTCGTCAACTGTCGCATCATGGAGTTTCTGTTTCCAGTCTACTTTAGCCAGGTCTTCCCTCATTCTATTGTAGTCCCCTTTGTTCAAGCTCAGGACCCTGGTATTGGATTTTATCCTCACACTCTCCATCTGTATTCTAAATTCAACCATAATTCCAAGAGGATCCCTAACTATGAGGTCATTAATTATTCCTGTCTCATTACACAGGACCAGATCTAGGACAGCTTGCTCCCTCGTCGGTTCCATTCCATACTGTTCAAGAAAGCTATCATGGATACACTGAACGAACTCTTCCCCAAGGCTACCCTGACTGAGTTGGTTCGACCAATCTGCATGTAGATTAAAATCCCCCAGATAACTGCTGTACCATTTTTACAGCCATTAGTTATTTCCTTGTTTATTGCCTGCCCCAATGCGATGCAATTATTTGGTGGCCTATAAATTTTGCCTATCAGTGACTTTTTCCTCTTGGAATTTCTAATTTCCACCCAAATGGGTTCAACCTCATCCTCCATAGAACCTATATCAACTCTCAGCACCACCCTGATGGCATCATTAAAAATCAGAGCTATACCACCTCCCTGACCTTCCTGAATAGTCTGGTACCTCTAGATATTTCAGTGTTGAAAAGTGCGGTGCTGGAAAAGCACAGTAGGCCAGACAGCATCCAAGGAGCAGGAGAATCGACGTTTCAGGCATAAGCCTTTCTTCAGGCTTATGCCTAAAACGTCGATTCTCCTGCTCCTCGATGCTGCCTGACCTGCTGCGCTTATCCAGCACCGCACTTTTCAACTCTGGTCTCCAGCATCTGCAGTCCTCGCTTTCTCCTGGATATTTCAGTCCCAGTCATGACCATCCTGTAACCATATCTCCATAATGGCTCCCAAATCATATTCAATCATGATGATTTGTGCTGTTAACTCATCAACCTTGTTACAATGCTATGAGCAATCAGGTAAAGTGCCTTTATACTAGCTTTCTTACCCTCATGATTACCAACATCTCTCATAATTTCTCCTGAGTTATCCTTCATTCTTGCATCTTTCATAGTCTGCCTTGAACTTTAACCCTCCTGCATACATGCTAACCTGCTGCTTACCTTTTCATTTACTTCCTGTTGCTTTCCCTTTCCCTTACCCCCAACTCACTATTTTAAAGTCCTAGTGACCACCCTATTTATCCTTTTTGTTAGAATACTGGTTCCAGACTGGTTCAGGTGGGAGATTGTCCCATCAGTTTGGATACCAATGCCCCATGAAATGGAACACCTCTTCCCCACAACATTCCCTCAGCCATATGTTTACTTCCCTAATTTTCTTATCCTAAAGCCAATTTGCATGTGGCTCAGGCAGGAATCTGGAGATTAAAGCCATTGAGGACCTGTTCCTAAATTTCGTTCCTAGTGTTTGATAATCCCCAAAAAGGTCCTCCTTCCTAGCCTTGCCTATGTTGCTAGGTTCCAACAGAGACCACAACAACTGGATTCTCTCCTTCCCACCCCAATATCCTTTCAAGTCGGTCGGAGATGTCCTGCACCCTAGCACCAGGCAGGCAACACACCATGCAGGATTCCCGATCCAACTTGCATAGGTTACTATCTGTTCCCCTAATTATAGAATCTCCTATTACTATCACTTGTCTTTTTGCTCCCTCTCTCTTGAATGGCTTCCTGCACCATGGTGCCGAGGTGAGCTGGCTCATCGTCCCACAGCCCTTTTCCTCATCCACACAGGGAGCAAGAATTACATACCTAATATGGATAAGGTCAAAAGCTGAGGCTCCTCTACTCCTGAACTCAGGATCCCCCTACCTGTCTCACTTCCAATCACACCCTGTTGTCCCTGATCACTAACTGAATTTGAATGATTTAATCTCCCAGGTGTGACTGCCCCCTGAAACAAAGCGTCCAGGTAACTCTCCCCCTCCCGGATGTGCCGCAGTGTTTGAAGCTCAGACTCCAGATCATCAACTCTGAGCCGGAGTTCTTCCAGCAACCAACACTTGCTGCAGATGTGGTCACTGCCATTCACAATGGGATCAGCCAGCTCCCACATCATACAGCTACAGCACATCAGCTGCCCAGCCATATTTACTTAGATAATTAATATATACAAATTTGAGGTAAATAATTTCTAGTCCTTCTCTGCTGTGGTCTTATTCAATTAACCAATTAATAGAAAATAAATAAAGTAAAATTTTAACCAATCAACTTACCTTATCAACCCACCACAGAGTCCCTTTTTTTTGGTTCGAGAGGGAGGGCGGTGGGAGACACTACACGGGTAATGTCTCGGGTTCAGTCACTGCCCAAATATATTGCCGCCAGCCCCTGGTGTTCACCTCTGCCTCTGCTCCTTGAAAATGGCAGGCCCTGACACTAGAGATGAGCTTTTAAATGTTTTGCTCACCTTCCTGACAGCCTCCTGCTCGACGCTCCCACACTTCCTGCTGCTGGACGGCAATAACCGAGCAACACTCACACCCCATGAATCAATAAAGTTAAAACTTTATCACTAATTTTATCACAAAGGCACCATGGTGCCAGTTTGTCAAACAAAATGATCAAATCCAGCTTCACCAAAAAGTTACATGACTTTGTGGAACCTATGAGTGTTGATCTTGAAGTGTGAAAAGAAACACACCTTTTACATTCCCTGCAACTCCCATTCTTCCCAGTTTATATTCCAAAACATGTTGGAATTTGTTACAGTATAAATATCTACAGAGGAACCTCCATCATCCAAAGGAGAGGGTGGGGACTATTTCATTCAGTTAATCAGATTCTGGATAATCGAATGCCGGATAATATAGTTTAGCCGAGTATCGGGACCTTGCGATCTTGCCGGATAATCCGATATTCGGATAACCGCGGTTCCTCTGTATTCCAATATGTTATTCACTACTCACAGTGTGGGCATATCTACATTAGGGAAACAGAGACTGTGTCACCGCTTTGTGGAACTGCCAGAAGCTGGGATTCTGTTGATTTTACCATGTTAGTTCTGCACTTTTCTGTCACTCAGACCTTTCGGTCACTGGGCCTGCTGACAGTGTTTGAATGAAACTTTATGTAAGAGCAAAAACAATACTTCACCTTTCAATTGTGCATGTTTTGCATTCTTGCAGACTTAACACTGGGTTCAATAGCTTCAAACTGTAATCTCTGTCTCCTTTTGTTTACATAGAACATAGAACATAGAACATAGAAGAATACAGCGCAGTACAGGCCCTTCGGCCCTCGATGTTGCGCCGATCAAAGCCCACCTAACCTACACTAACCCACTATCCTCCATATACCTATCCAATACCCGCTTAAATACCCATAAAGAGGGAGAGTCCACCACTGCTACTGGCAGGGCATTCCATGAACTTACGACTCGCTGAGTGAAGAACCTACCCCTAACATCAGTCCTATATCTACCACCCCTTAATTTAAAGCTATGCCCCCTTGTAATAGCTGACTCCATACATGGAAAAAGGTTCTCACTGTCAACCCTATCTAACCCCCTAATCATCTTGTACACCTCTATCAAGTCACCCCTAAACCTTCTTTTCTCCAATGAAAACAACCCCAAGTGCCTCAGCCTTTCCTCATAGGATCTTCCTACCATACCAGGCAACATCCTGGTAAACTTCCTCTGCACCCGTTCCAGTGCCTCCACATCCTTCCTATAGTATGGCGACCAAAACTGCACACAATATTCCAGATGCGGCCGCACCAGAGTCTTATACAACTGCAGCATGACCTCAGGACTCCGGAACTCAATTCCTCTACCAATAAAAGCCAGTACGCCATATGCCTTCTTCACTGCACTATTTACCTGGGTGGCAACTTTCAGAGATCTGTGTACATGGACACCAAGATCCCTCTGCTCTTCCACACTACCAAGTATCCGACCATTAGCCCAGTACCCCATCTTTTTGTTACTCTTACCAAAGTGAATCACCTCACACTTAGCTACATTGAATTCCATTTGCCACCTTTCTGCCCAGCTATGCAGCTTCTCTATATCCTGTTGTAACCTGCCACATCCTTCCTCACTGTCTACAACTCCTCCGACTTTCGTATCATCCGCAAACTTCCTCACCCAACCTTCTAACCCTTCCTCCAGGTCATTTATAAAAATGACAAACAGCAATGGTCCCAAAACAGATCCTTGCGGAACACCGCTAGTGACGGCACTCCAAGATGAACCTTTGCCATCAACTACTACCCTCTGTCTTCTTCCAGAGAGCCAATTCCTAATCCAAACCTCCAACTCACCCTCAATGCCATATCTCTGTATTTTCTGCAGTAGCCTACCATGGGGGACCTTATCAAACGCCTTACTAAAATCCATATATACTACATCTACCGCTTTCCCCTCATCTACCTCCTTAGTCACCTTCTCAAAGAATTCAATAAGGTTTGTGAGGCACGACCTGCCCTTCACAAAACCATGCTGACTATCCTTGATCACATCATTCTTATCCAGATGTGCATAAATCCTATCCCTTACAATTCTCTCTAAGACTTTGCCCACAACAGAAGTGAGACTCACTGGCCTATAGTTACTAGGATTATCCCTACTCCCCTTCTTGAACAAGGGAACCACGTTTGCTAGCCTCCAGTCCTCTGGCACTACTCCTGTAGACAAAGAGGACACAAAAATCAAGGCCAATGGCTCTGCAATCTCCTCCCTTGCTTCCCAGAGAATCCTAGGATAAATGCTATCAGGCCCAGGGGACTTATCTATTTTCAGCCTTGCCAGAATTTCCAACACCTCTTCTCTACATATCTCAAAGCCATCCATTCTACTTATTCGTGCCTCAGTATTCATATCGACAACAATGTCCTGTTCCTGAGTGAATACTGACGAAAAGTATTCATTCAGTGCCTCCCCAATCTCTTCAGCCTCCACACGCAACTTCCCATTACTATCCTTGATTGGACCTATTCCTACCCTAGTCATTCTTTTATTCCTAACATACCGATAGAAAGCCTTAGGGTTTTCCCTAATCCTACCAACTAAGGACCTTTCATGTCCCCTCCTTGCTGCTCTTAGCTCTCTCTTCAGGTCCTTCCGGGCTACCTTATAACTCTCAATCGCCCCTATTGAACCTTCACGCCTCATCTTTACAAAGGCCGCCCTCTTCCATTTAACAAGGGATTCCAATTCCTTATTAAACCACGGCTCCCTCACACGACCCTTTCCTCCCTGCCTGATAGGTACGTACTTATCAAGGACACTCAATAGTTGCTCCTTGAACAAGTTCCACATATCAATTACGCCCTTGCCTTGAAGCCTATTTTTCCAATCCACACATCCTAAGTCATGCCTCACCGCATCATAATTTCCCTGCCCCCAGCTATAACTCTTGCCCTGTAGTACACACTTATCCCTCTCCATCACTAGAGTAAAAATCACCGAATTGTGGTCACTGTCCCCAAAGTGCTCACCTACCTCTAGTTCTAATACCTGGCCTGGTTCGTTACCCAGAACCAAATCCAGTATGGCCTCACCTCTTGTTGGCTTATCTACATATTGTGTCAGGAAACTCTCCTGCACACATTTACCTTTCCTTTTCATGTGTATGTCTTAATCCTGATGTTTCTCATTTTTATTATTCTGTCTTTCACATTTCCTTGGACCCATCTTCTATTTCCTTCCTTGGTGCGTTATGACAATGGAGTTGTGAGCAAAGTTGCTCGTGGGATAACAGGACAGTAGCAACACTGATATGAAACTGGCAGAGTAAGAAGAAAGTGTGAATAGTGATGAGCTGTGCTTTTTTGGAACTGTTTATAGTGTAGTTGTTATGGGATCAGTGTTGGGACACCTGCTCATTCTGAAGTTCATTAAGGATCTAGAACTTGGTGTACAGGATACAACCTCAAAAACTGTGAACATATACAAAACAGAGAGCTGACAGGTTGGTGTTAGAAGCAGACAATTGAAATCTGACAGGATGAAATTTAATATAGAATAGCATGAAGTGATTAGTTTGTTGGCAAAAACATAGAGGGATAATATAACAATAAAAGTTACATTTGAAAAGTGCTACAGGAGTCGTGGGACCTGGGGTTTATGTACATAAGACACTGAATTTGGTAGGACTTATTAAAAATGTGTTGCTGGAAAAGCGCAGCAGGTCAGGCAGCATCCAAAGAGCAGGAGAATCAACATTTCGGGCATCAGCCCTTCCTGAAGAAGGGCTGATGCCCGAAACGTCGATTCTCCTGCTCCTTGGATGCTGCCTGACCTGCTGCGCTTGTCCAGCAACACATTTCAGCTCTGATCTCCAGCATCTGCAGTCCTCACTTTCTCCTAGGACTAATTAAAAGCATAGATATTAACTAGGATGTCGAATACTCCATTTGAGTTCTGATGGCTATGTTTCAGCTGATAGAATATTGAAGTTCCCCATGGTGTGGTTGAACTGCTTTGGATATTTCTTTGAAATTTAAATCAGACATTCCCTTTCTTTCTCTGTTACATTACAGATCTATTTATAGCCTGTGCAGCATATTTTCAAGTCTATGACAAAAGGAATAACTTCATAGCTGTGGTTCTGCTCAACATCATGATTTATTTTCATATTTGTTGCCTTTAACTCTTAAGAGCAGAGTTAGAACTTCCAGCCTCAGAGGGAAGTGGAATTCAATGAAAGTGGAAAGGCACCCCCCATCCATGATATTTATTTGGGGGAGCCTTGTTTATCAGGTTAGGGACAAAGATGAGTCTTCCTTTCCACAACTGGTGGGTACTGCAGTGGAGGAAGTGCAGACATTTTAAAATTGATCTTGCTAAGTTTCCTTTCAAATTTTAATTTTTGCTACAATGCTCATTTTAAGGAGCTGCTAATTAGTTAACTTAGTGAAATTTCTTTAATTAGCTGTCTGGTTTTCAAAAGAGTTTATGGATTTTCCCTCATGGAGCATAAAGTATTCAATAGGAACAAAACAGTGGGGGAAAAAAGCAGTAAATCAGATCAAAGTGTAGAAAAGCAAAATTGATGATTCGTTACTGAAATGCAAATAGTACTCAGAACAATGTAAATGCAATAATAGCGCAAGTAGAAGTGGTAGTGTCCCTAAACCAAGGGGCCTGGGTTCATTTCCCACTTGATCCAGAGGTCTGTCATAACATCCGAACGGATTGATTAGAAAGGTAGGTTTAACAATGTTTTTTAGATGTTAATGGATATGACCTGATAACCATTACGCTGACACGGTCACAAGTAGATCAAAACTGGGAACTAAATATTTAGGAATATGAGACAATTTAAAAGGACAGGCAGGAAGGGAAGGATAAAACAGGATTGTGGATGCTAGAAGTCTGAAACAAACAGGAGTAGAAATTACGAGAGAAACTCAGCTGGTCTGGCAGCATTGGTGGAGAGGCAATAGAATTAACATTTCAAGTCCAGTGATCCTTCTTCAAGAAGGGTTGGATAATGGGGTCCCCCTTGGTACAAAATGGAGAAAATAAATAACAAGGGGAAGAAGATACTGATGGGAGTGGGTGATGGGTCTATCCGTGTTCAATAGATCACCGATAGACCCATCGGTGATCTGTTCAATAGAATCAGGAGATGAATTTCCTGTTCATGTAGATTGAGATAGTCAGACTGGTACAAGTAGTCACAGCATTCATAGAGTGTATTCAGGACAGTTTACAAGAACAGTATTCCTGGATTCCACCAGGAATCAAGCTGTTTTGGACCTGGTAACATGTAATGAAGCAGATTTAATAAATGGTCTCAGAGTAAAATATCCCCTAGGAATAGTAATCATTATTTTGTAGGATTTACCTTTCAATTTGAAGGAAATATTTGGATCAGAAACAACTGTGTTAAACTCAGATAAGGGTAATTACATAAGAGTGAGGGAAGAGTTGGCTGTCAAGGTCAGGAAAATGAATTGAGCAGAAACAATGGTGAGAAACAACCACAGACATGTAAGAAAATGGGGCACTGCAAAACTTTGAAGGTCCAACAAAGGATGACACAGTGCGAGAACGAATTTTCGAAATGAGGTCGGATTGGTGGTTGAGATGCCACTGGGTAGCGTTATAGTGAAAGCGGCCACAACACGGTACAATTTAAGTTGGTTGTGGAGAAGGAAGAAGATGGCCTGCAAAAAAGACCGATGGAATGGGGGAAGGCAGACTTATTAAAATAAAGCAGGATCTGCCAAAGTAGACCGGGAACAGCTACCACTGGAGAAAATCTATAGCAGGACAGTTAGGAGGCATTCAAAGTGTAATTGACAAGATTACAGGTCCAACATGTTCGTTTCAGGTGAACAACAAGCCCAGAAAAGCCTGGATGCCTGGAATATTCAAGGCTGGATAAGAAAGGAAGGAATGCAAGTGCAAAGTGAGAAAATAAACAGAGACCCTAGTGGAGTATAGATTGTGCATGGGGGGATCTTAAATTGGGTAAAATTAAGGAGAATCCCCTCATATTCTGTAATATATTAACAGGGGAAGAATAACTAGGGAAAGCATAGAGCCCATTAGGGCAAAGGGGGCAATCTCCATGTGCAAACAGAAGACATTGGCAGGATGTTCAGCAAGGACTTAACTTCTGTTAAGTAGGCACAGAATTCAGGGAGAGGAGACTATGAGCTTCTTAAATACACTGACATATGGAATGAGGAGATGGTACATGATTGGACATTGTGCTCCAGCAACACAAGCAGCCTTTTACTACCCTACTGGATCTGGATCCATCTTGCCACGTTACCCAGGACCTCATGTGCTTTTACCTCCTTTATGTGGGACCTTGTCAATCTCTTTTCTGAAATCCATATAAACTACATCAACTGCATTGCTCTTATCTAATCACCTCAAAGTTTGAATGAAATTTGTTCGGCATGACCTCCCCCGAACAAAGCCATGCTGACTATCCCTGATTAAACCTTACCTCTCCAAGTAGAGATTACTTCATCCATTTCAGAATTTTCTCCAATAGTTTCCCTACCACTGATGTGAGACTCACTGGTCTATAAGTCCCTGGTTTATCCCTGCCACCCTTCCTGAAAAGTGGAATCACATTTGCTATCCTTTAGTCCTCTGTCATCTCCACTGTGGCCAAAGAGGAATTTAAAAATTGGGTCAGAATCTCTGTAATTTACTCCCTTGCCTTTCACAGCAGTTTGGAATACAATTGTTCTTGATATATATGGTTAAATCATCAATATATATGAATATAGGTGAGAATGCTGGTTGGTGGGGGGATAGTAAGTAAGTTTACAGATGACAAGAAGATTGGTCACATGGTGTACACTGAAGAAGGACTTGGGTTACAGGAAGACGGAGATGGGATCAGACAGATTAGATGTGGTGAGGATGTTTGTCCTGTAGGTGAGTCCAGACCAGACAGCATAATGTCAGAATAATGTCAGAATGCTAATGTGAGTCAGAGCTAAGGAATTTCTTCCACTAGGCCATCTTCCCCATTTCTTATCAATGGATTTGATAACCTGAGAGGTAAGATATAGAATCATAGAGTCATAGAGGTTGACAGCATGGAAACAGGCCCTTTGGCCCAACCTGTCTATGCCACCCAGTTAAACCAATTCCACTTGCTTGTGTTTGGTCCATATCACTCTATTCTTATCCCATCCATTTACCTGTCCAAATGTTTCTTAAATGACAAAATCACCTCCACCCCTATCACTGGCACCCTGTTCCAGATGCTCACCACATTCTGGGTAAAAAAGTTATGCCCTATGGACCCTTTTGTATCTCTCTCTCTCGCCTTAAACCCATGCCCTCTAGTTTTAGACTCCCCTGCCTTCGGGGAAAAGCTGTCAGCTGTTTACTTTATCTATGCCTCTCATGATTTTATAGGTAAACAAGCAGGAGGCTGGAAAGAGACAGCAAGCCAGGTAGCATCAGGAGGTGGAGAAGTCAACATTCTGTGTGTAACCCTGCTTCAGGACTGGGGGGTGGGTGTAAGGGGAGCTGCAGATAAAGGGGGGGGGGGAGCAGGGAGGGTTTTGGGTGAGGAGAGGGGCAGAGTGGTGAGGTAGTGATAGGTGAACACAGGTAGAGGGTGCAACCTGATTGGTCAATGGGAGGAATGAATCCAGTTGGTAGTTGGAAGAAAGGGTCAGTCAGAGGCATGGAAGGGAGGGGGAGGGGCAGGAAAGTGGGCCAGAGGATGAAAAGGGAGGTTGTTTGAAATTGGAGAATGCCGAGTTCTCCAGGCTGTAGGCTGCCCAGGTGGAAGATGAGGTGTTGTTCCTCCAACTTGCAGTCTGATTCATTGGGGCAAGGAGGAGGCTGAGGTTGGTCATGTTGGAAAGGGAGTGGGAGGGAGAATTAAAATGGGCAGTGACTGGGAGGGGTCAGGTCGGCCCTTACGGATCCAGCTGAGATGCTCAGTGAAACGTGCCCTGGTCTCATCTGAGGGAGGCAGAGAGCTTCTTTAAAGTGATCATCCTTTGCAGAGATTTCGCAGTGGGGCAAAGAAAAAACTGCAGGTGCTTGAACTCAAGGTAGACAAGCAGAAGGCTGGAAGAACACGGCAACACTTCCTCACCATCACACCCTTTATCTGCAGTTCTCCTCATACCTACTCCCAGTCCTGAAGAAGGTTTACACCTGAAACGTTGACTTCTCTGCCGCCTGGGCAGCCTACAGCCCGGAGGACTCAACATTGAGTTCTCCAATTTCAAACAGCCTCCCTTCCCATCCCCTGACTCCCTTTCCAGCCCCAGCCCCTCCCTTCCATTCCACTTACTGACCTTTTCCTTCCAGTTACCAACTGGATTCATTCCTCCCATCGAACAACCAGGTCATCCCTCTACTTGTGCTAAGCCATCCTTACTTCACCACTCCACTCCTCTCCTCATCCAAAATCCTCCTCCAGCTCCCCCCCCTTTATCTTCAGCTCCCCTTACACCAACCCCCAGTCCTAAGGAAGGGTTACACCTGAAACGTTGATTTCTCCACCTTCTGATGCTTGCTGTGTTCTTTCAGCCTCCTGCTTGTCTCCCTTAGAATCCAGCATCTACAGTGTTTTTTTTTGTCTCATGATTTTATAAACCTCTATAAGGTCACCCCTCAGTCTCCTATGCTCCAAGTTAAAAGTCCCAGCCTATTCAGCCTTTACTTATAGCTCAAACCATCTAGTCCACATGGTATCCTTGTAAATCCTTTCTGCACTCTATCCAGTTTAATGATATACTTTCTACAGTAGGTTGACCAGAACAGCATGCAGTACTCCAAATATGGCCTCACCAATGTCTTCTACATCAGCATCAAGACATCCCAACTTTAATACTTAATGCTCTGACCAATGAAAGCGAACAAAATCCTTGGTCATCACCCTGTCTACCTGTGATTCCACTTTCAAGGAGTTACAAATCTATGTACCTCTAGATCTCATTGTTCTATAACACTCCCCAGGGCCCTACCATTGGCTGTGTAAGTCCTGTCCTGGTTTGATCTACCTTGCATTTATCTAAATTAAACTCCATCTGCCACTCCTCAGCCCACTGGCCCAGTTGATCAAGATTTCATTGTATTTCCAGTTAACCTTCTTCACTGTTCACTATACTATTGAGCTTGGTGTCATCTGCAAACATACTAACCATACCTCCTAGATTCTCATTTAAATAGATTCCTATAATATGGAAACAAGCCCTTCGGCACAACAAGTCCACACCGACCCACCAAAGAATAACCCACCCAGAACCATTCACCAGAAATTCACCTGCACCTCCACACACATCATTTACTGCATCCGCTGTACCCGATGTGGCCTCCTCTATATTGTGGAGACAGGCTGCCTACTTGCGGAACGTTTCAGAGAACACCTCTGGGACACCCGGACCAACCAACCCAACCACCCATGGCTCAACACTTCAACTCCCCCTCCCTCTCCACCGTGGACAGGTCCTTGGACTCTTCCATCGCCAGACCATAGCAACACGACGGTTGGAGGAAGAGTGCCTCATCTTCCGCCTAGGAACCCTCCAACCACAAGGGATGAACTCAGATTTCTCCAGTTTCCTCATTTCCCCTCCCCCCACCTTGTCTCAGTCAAATCCCTCGAACTCAGCACCGCCTTCCTAACCTGCAATCTTCTTCCTGACCTCTCCGCCCCCACCCCACTCCGGCCTATCACCCTCACCTTGACCTCCTTGACCTATCGCATTTCCAACGCCCCTCCCCCAAGTCCCTCCTCCCTACCTTTTACCTTAGCCTGCTGGACACACTTTCCTCATTCCTGAAGAAGGGCTCATGTCCGAAATGTCGATTCTCCTGCACCTTGGATGCTGCCTGACCTGCTGCGCTTTTCCAGCAACACCTTTTCAGCTCTGATCTCCAGCATCTGCAGTCCTCACTTTCTCCTCATTGATCTGTGAAAGCCCCATTCAGTCTGTGTTGGATGGGGTTTAGGCCTAATTGATTGTTCTTTTGGAGAGAATGTGTGAATTGGATTTTCAGACAGAACAATGTTTCCAAGCAGCTATCTTTGTGTCTCTGTCATTTTCCCAGTTGCCTGCTTTGTTCTTTTACCTTAAAAAAAGTTACTTGAAAAGTCCAGGATTTTAATCCAGTATTTCAGAATATGAGGATTTTTGCTCAATCCGACATATGCACCCGTGAAAAAAAAGGTCTCAGCCTATCCAGCCTCTCCGAGAACTCAAACCCTCCATTCCCAGCAATATCCTGGCAAATATTTTGTCAACGTTCTCCAGCTTTATAATATCATTCATAACTCTACCCAGGGCACTGCTTTTAATTGGATAAATCCTGTCCTTGTTTGTTTTACCAAAATGCAATACCTCGCATTTATCCAAATAAAACTCCACCTGCCACTCCTCAGTCCATTGATCCACTCTCTTCAAGAACAATTTGTCAAGGGCCACTCCCCTCATTCAGCCTAGAGAGTGTTAAATCAGTGGCTCGACGAAGTCTTACTCTGTATCTAACTTCTGGTCTAGCTGTTCTGTAAGAGATGAGGTAGTATAGATTGAGTATTATGCTGGTGGAACATTCCCACCCATGAATGACATTAGCATCGCTAAGTCATTTGGGAAAATATATCAAGATTTTTGATGTGACTCTCCAACCAAGTGTTGAATAACGAGATGGGAATCTCACTAGTAAGCGGCAAATGGCCTATTTGCATCTACTTGTTTGGATCCTTAACCCCGGTTCATTGATATGCAGCTGCCTATTCTCCCACCTATCAGATAGAAACTAGACAGCAACAAATCACACCATGGAAGGATTATGGGGTAACCAGTGACTCCAGTTCTCTGCTTGATGGTGATGACTGCTGTCCAAGATGGCCACCATGTTGGACGGCAGTCACCACCATCTCAGTGAACTGGAACTCAAAAAGGACAAGTTTGTGAGTGGGCAGTGGGCAGGTGAGGTTCAATACAGAGAATTGTGAGATTTAGATTAGATTACTTACAGTGTGGAAACAGGCCCTTCGGCCCAACAAGTCCACACACTGCCCCGCCGAAGCGTAACCCACCCATACCCCTACATCTACATCTACCCCTTACCTAACACTACGGGCAATTTAGCATGGCCAATTCACCTGATCTGCACATCTTTGGACTGTTGGGCATGTTGGGCAGAAGAACATTGAACGGCAAAATAAAATAGGGGGTACAAGGAAGGGCAGGAGCAGAGGGACCCTGGGAGTTGGGGGGGGGGGGGGGGGGGGGGCGGTGCGGAGATGTGCACAGGTCATTGAAGATGTCAGGGCAGGTGGAGAGAGCAGTTATTAAAGCAGACATTGCTCTTGACTTATGGGCATTGAGTAGAAGAGGAGGGAAGATATGCTGAACTTGTACAAGACACTTGTTAGATCTCAGCTAGGGGAGGTAATAGAACCGATACAGGCACACGAGACCAAATGGTCTCCTCCTGTGCCATGATAATTCTGTGAATCTTCAACAGCTCCTCCATATGAAGGGATTGCAATTAACAAAGAACAAAGAAAATTTACAGCCAGGAACAGGCCCTTCAGCCTTCCAAGCCTGAGCTGATTATAATCCACTGTCTAAACCTATCACCCAATTCCTAAGTATCTGTATCCCTCTGCTCCCCACCTACTCGTGCATCTGTCCAGACACATCTTAAATGAGTCTACCGTGCCTGCCTCTACCACCTCTGCTGGCAACGGGTTCCAGGCACCTACCACTCGCTGTGTGAAGTACTTGCCGCGTGTATCCCTTTAAACTTTTCACCTCTCACTTTGAAAGCATGACCTCTCGTTATTGAATCCTTCACCCTGGGAAAAAGCTTGTCTCTATCCACCCTGTCTATACCCTTCATGATTTTGTAGACCTCAATCAGGTCTCTTAATAGCTAGCCCCTTCCATACCAGGCAACATCCTCGTAAACCTTCTCTGCACCCTCTCCACAGCGTCCACATTATTTTGGTGATGTGGTGACCAGAACTGTACACAGTATTCTAAATGTGGCTGAACCAATGTCTTGTACAATTTTAACATGACTTGCCAGCTCTTATACTCAATACCCCATCCAATGAAGGCAACCATATGCCTTCTTGACCACTCTATCCACCAGTGCAGCAACTTTCAGGGTACAATGGACCTGCACTCCTAGATCTCTTTGCTCATCAACCTTTTCCAAGGCTCTTCCGTTTACTGTATAATTCGCTCTAGAATTAGACTTTCCAAAATGCATCCCCTCACATTTGCCTGGATTGAACTCCATCTGCCAGTTCTCCACCCAACTCTCCAGTCTATCTATAGTCTCCTGTATTCTTTGACAGTCCCCTATGCTTTCTATTACCCCACCAATCTTCGTGTCATCTGCAAACTTGCTGATCACACCATCAGTGCCCTCTTCCAGATTATTTATATATATCACAAACAGCAGTTGCTCCAGCACTGACCCCTGTGGAACACCATTGATCACCTTTCTCCATTTCAAGAAACTCCCTTCAACTACTGCTCTCTGTCTCCTGTTGCTCAACCAGTTCTTTATCCCCCTAGCTAGAACACCCTGCACACCATGTGACTTCACTCTCTATTAGTTTACCATGGGGAACCATATCAAACGCCTTACTAAAGTCCATGTATCAATCAACTTGGTCACTTCCTCAAAGAACTCTATTAAGTTGGTAAGGCACGATCTCCCCCGCACAGAACCTTGTTGCCTATCACTAATAAGCCCATTGAAAGTGCCAATTGAAGGCATTGATCAATACAATTGAAAGTACCCTCAGGCTGTGCAGGATGTACAGGAGATCCTTGATGCCATCTCCTCCAGGTCAAGTGTGACTGTGGGCTGTCACTGAACTCTGGGTGGCTGGGTGGCTGAGTGGCCATCCTATCCTGGTAGCCACCAAGATGACAGCTGGTCAAACGTTATATGTAACTGGCTACCTCCAAGAATCCACTGTGGGGACCTCCAAACATATCAAGGCTGTTTGTGTCAGATCATTCAATTTATCTTATTATCCCAATGCTGCTGCCTTGGCAGTAGGACTTAGCACCATCACTGGCATCTCCTCCCCATCTCCTCGCCATCCTCATCAAAGGAGAACACGTATCACCACATCACATTGAGAACACTGTCTCTGATCATGTGTACTTAAAGGATTCCTTTTTATTAATGTACAAATTACTTGTTCAATACCATGTCTTACTCTAGGTCAGTTATACTATCAGCTGCCATGATGCCTATATCTTTTGAGAACTCTCACATTCCTGTTTTCTTTCAAGAGCTGGATGCCTTATAAGGATGGCTACTGGGAAATGAGGTCTACCCTCTGAGAGCATGGCTGATAACTCATTACACAACCCACTGACTGAGGCTGAGCATGCATACAATGTATGGAACAATAGGATCTGTTTGGTCTAGTGTGGTAGAGAAGGAAAATTGCTTTGTTTTTCATTTGTGGACTGTGGGTATCACAAGCTGGACCAACACTTATTGCCCATCCTTTGTTGCCCTAAAGAAGGTAGTGATGAGCTTCCTTCTTGAACTGTTTTCCTTGGAGCGTCGGAGACTGAGGGGTGACCTTATAGAGGTTTACAAAATTATGAGGGACATAGATAAGATAAATAGACAAAGTCTTTTCCCTGGGCTCGGGGAGTCCAGAACTAGAGGGCATAGGATTAGGGTGAGAGGGGAAAGATATAAAAGGGACCTAAGGGGCAACTTTTTCACACAGAGGGTAGTATATGTATGGAATGAGCTGCCAGAGGAAGTGGTGGAGGCTATTACAATTGCAATATTTAAAAGGCATCCAGATGGGTATGTGAATAGGAAGGGTTTGGAGGGATATGGGCCAGGTGCTGGCAGGTGGGACTAGATTGGGTTGGGATATCTGGTCAGCAAGGACGGGTTGGACCAAAGGGTCTGTTTCCATGCTGTGCATCGCTATGACTCTATGTTGCAGTCCAAGTGCTCTAGGTAGACCCACAATGCCCTTCAGGAGGGAATTCCAGGATTTTGATCCAGTGACACTGAAGGAACAGGGGTGATATATTTTCAACTCAGGATGATGAGTGGCTTGGAGGGAACGTGCCGTCATAAACTATTGCCAATGTCCTTCTAGATGTAAGTGGTTCTGGGTTTAGAAAGAGTTGTTGCAGTGATTTTCACCAGGTAGACCTCACAGAATAAGAGTTCCGTGATTGGGCGTGTTAACCTGGTCCAATCAGGGAGCCCTAACTGGGAGATATTGCCAGGAGTGTCAGAGGTTCCAATCACTCAGAGAGCTGGCTTGGAGGAGGCTGGACCAGTGTCAGGTGCTATGCACGTGTAAATAAAGGGTGACTTGGTAAAGCAATCCAGCCTCCTGCCTCTGTGGAGTTATTTCAGCTATCGACAGCTTTGGTAAATTTCTGCTGTGCATTGTGCAGATGGATGTGGTGACAATCAAGTGGGCTGCTTTGGCCTGAATGGTGTCAAGGTTCTTGAGCATTGTTGGATCTGCATCCATCCAGGCTGATGGGGAGTATTCCATCCCACTCCTGAGCCTTTTTAAAACGAATCTTATCTTGGAGCGGCAGTGACATCATCAGAACGACTGAAGGCCAGAGCGGAGCCAGCTGTTGGCTTGGAGCAGAGCAGTCTGGAGGCCCGAGCAGAATGGGTTGGCCAGTTTAATGCACACCAGACCCAAGTGGGATGGCCAGCGAGCTGGAGAGCCAAGTGGAGTGGGACAGCCAGTGGGGTGAAGGCCGGAGTAGAGTGGGACAACCAGGGGGTGTAGGCCTGAGAGGAGTGGGACAGCCAGGGGGGAGGAGGCCCGAGAGGAGTGGGACAACCAGGGGGTGTAGGCCTGAGAGGAGATGGAGGCCTGAGTATTGTAGGATGGCCAGCATTCCTGGAGCAGAGTAGTGACAGTTTTTGCTCTGGGTGATCAGCTGTTTGAGAGCCTAGTCAGAATGTGTGTGGATGTCCCTGCATTGATCTAGTACAAGCCCTTTATAGTAAAACTGTAGTGTTTATTTCTTATTTTTCTAACTTATGTTATGAATAACTGTAAGGTAACGTAACATTTTTTCCTTTATTTCTCTTTTTTTCTAATCTAAGATTTGTACTTAGGTACTTTGTGGTGCCTTGTGGGGCAATATTGTAAACTTTTCATTATACTTCTGTACTTGTGCACATTTGAGAATGAACCAAGTTCTAATATCTAATTCTAATTGTGCCTTATAGATCATGGATAGTCTTTGGAGAGTCAGGAGGTGAGTTACTTGCCTCAGTATTCCTAGCCTCTGACCTGCTCTTGCATTCACTTCTTGGTCTAACGAGAAGGGTCCCTTGTATTTAATAAGATATCATTCATTGCACATTAGTAACTAGTTACAAATTACATTGATATAACAGCCAAAAAAAAGACATTCAGTGCAGTGTCTACATGTGAATTTTCTGGTGGGATCCTTGCCACAAGGACCCGCAAGATTTCTTGTTATATCTTACCCAACTCATTTCAATAACTATCTACACTCTCTCTATGGCTTATCTCATGCCCACTTCTATCTCCATCCCATCATTCACTCTTCCTGGAACAAGGTCACACTGGATATAGACTTCCAGTCAGAAAAACACCCTTCAAACATCACTGCCTGCTTCTGGCCACTCAGCCAAAAATTCGCAAACAGTCCTTGGATTTCACGGGCTATGTCTCCCATGCAAGACCTTTTCAAATGCCTTGCTGATGTCCAGGTAGACTATATCAAAAACATTGCCCTCATCTACACACCTAGTCACTTTTTCAAAAAATTCATTCCAGTTGGCCAGACATGAGCTTCCCTTAACAATACCATGCTGACTGTTCTTGATTCTCCCTGTCTCTCCAAATGCAGATTAATTCTGTCCCTCAGAATTGTTTCCAATAATCTCCACATCAATGAGGTTAGGCCGGTCGGCCTATGGTTTCTGTGGTTGTAATTTACCTAATTTCTTTAAGTGCATCACAGATATTTTCCCTGCTTTCTAGACCCACATTATACCTCTCACTAGTGAACACTGACCCAGAGAATTCATTTAGAATTCTCTCTACATCCCTTGGCTCTGTGCACAAATTGTCACTGTGGTTCTTAACAGTCATTACTCTTTCATTTGTTATCTTTATCCTTAATGTTCCTTTAAAACAACTTTGGATTTCCCTTTATTTTATCATTTCTCATCCCCCTCTAGCTCTCCTTAATCTCCTTCCTTAAGTTCTCTCTTGAACATTCTACACTTCTCTTGGGCTTCTGCTGTTTTGAGCCGTGTATCAACTATCAACCTCCTTCCTACCCTGAATTCATTGCTGTATATCCCCTGATATTCAGGATTCACAGGTTTTTTTGGTCCCACCCTTTATTTCTATTGGAGCCTGTTAGCCCTGTACTCTCCCTGTTTCCTTCTTGAATGCATCCACAGTTCTGAAACAGATTTACCTACATATATTGGCCCAGTTGACTCTGGCCAAATTGGACCTGATCTGGCTTTCCCCAGTTGAGAAATTTGATTTCAGGCCCATCCTTTTCCAAAATGATCTTGAATCTAAGAGAGCTACGACTGCTGACTGCAAAATGCACATTGATAATTCAAACACTTGTACAACTTTCTTACCTAAAACTAAGTCCAGAACTGCCTTCTTGGACAGTGTTCTAAATACTGGCTTAGAAAGCTCTCTTGGAAGCATTTTAAGAATTCCACTACCCCTAAGGCTTTCACACTGTGACTACCCCAGTTAGTGTTGAATCTGAAATCCCCAAATGACCACAATTTACTTCACACTGGAAATTTTCCAAAATGTCTACTCTTTTGTTTCTTGTGGAGGCCTATGATACAGTCCCAGCAATTTGATTGCTGCATTTTGGTTTTTGAGCTCTACCCATATGGCTTAATTTGAGGAACCTTCTAAAATGTCATCCCTTTTTATTGCTGTAATAGATTTCCTGTTCAATATTGTGACACCATCTTGTCTTTTATCTCCTTCCCTGTCTTGCCTGAAGACCCTATATCCTTGAGCTGCTCGTCCTGCCCTTCGTGCAGCAGTGACATCATACCTCCACGTTTTAATTTGTGCCCTCAGTTATTCTGTCTTGTTTGTCAGACTCCTAGCATTAAAATAAATACCATCCAACCTTCATCAAACTCCCTTCTGTCGTAACCGGCCTGTAACATTCATAGTTCCTGACATATTTGCTGTCTCTTCTAATTTTGGCCATTCATCTATGAGGTCCGCCTGACTGAGCCCATTACAATCACTACGTCCCTCTGAGGCTGAGGACATAGGCTGGTTCTATTTTTTTTGTAGCTTCTCCTGGGCATTTTGGCACTGGGTCAGGTTTCTTCAACTCTGCCTCTGATTCGGGCAGCATGTACCGCACGGTAGTTTGCCTCGTGAACCCACAGCATTACGGAAGAAATTAATTCTCCTCTTCAGGTGGCATCGCGAGGTGGCAACACTTTGCCGTGTCCATCTCAGATCCTGAGATATCTTTAACCCTTTACAGAGGTGGAGAACCCAGTCAGAAATATTGTGGAGGAGCCGGGCATGTTTACTTTCCACACTGTTTGCCGTTTTACAACTTTCATATGATCCACGTGCTTGTTGAGGACCATCGCACCTACCTGAACTTTATATGTCACTGGATCTGACCTTGTGTGGACCATGCCTCTTACCCATGCAGGGTCATTCCTACGGTTCCTACACCAAACCTTGTCCCCTGAAGTCTCTCTTGCTTAGCGGAGCTTTGTGTCTAGCAATGGCATTCCTGAGTGTCTGTCTGGTCTGTTTGCGCAATTCAGAGGTTAGGCCTTTTGCCTTGTAAGATAGTAGGGCGATATGCTCTGAGTGAGTTAGAAATTGTACCTGTACTTAATTAATAAAAAGGATAAGTATGTAAGTTAGCTCGCTGAGCATGAAGATTTGTTTTCAGACATTTTGTCACCATACTAGGTAACATCATCAGTCAGAGCTTCCGGTGAGGCGTTGGTGGTATGGCTCACCTCTCTATTTATAGGTCTTGGTTTCTTAACGTGGGTGATGTCATTTCTGGTGTTTTTTCAAGGGAACGTAGATAGGATCTAAATCGATGTGTTTATTGATGGAGTTCTACTTAAAATGCTATGCCTCTAAGAATTCTCGTGCGTGTCTTTGTTTTGCCTATCCTCGAATGTGTGTGTTGTCCCAGTCAAAGTGGTGTCCTTCTTTGTCTGTATGCATAGAAACTAGTGAGAGTGGGTTGTGCCTTTTGGTGGTCAGTTGGTGTTCATGTATCCTACTGGCAAGTTTCCAACGTAGTGTTTTTTACAGTTCTTGCATGATATCTTGTAAATGATGTTAGTTTTACTGGTAGTATCTAATGGCTCCTTTAGGTTCATTAGTCGCTGTTTAAGTGTGTTGGTAGGTTTGTGGACTACCATGATGCCAAGGGGTCTGAGTAGTCTGGGAGTCATTTCTGATGTGTCTTTGATGTAAGGTAATGTGGCTATAGATTTTGGTTGCGTTGTGTCTGCTTGTTTGGGTTTGTGTCTGAGGAATCGCGGATTGTGTTTATTGGGTACCCATTTTTCTTGAAAACACTGTTTAAATATTTGTCTTCTGCTTTTTGTGGTTCTTGAGTGCTGCAATGTGATGTAACTCGTTGAAATAATCTCTTGATGCAGCTCCATTTGTGGGTGTTGGGAAGATTGCTTCTGAGGCTAAGTATTTGGTCTGTGTTTGTTGTTTTTCTGTAGACACTGGTTTGAAGCTCTCTGTTAACTGTACGTTCAACTGTCACGTCTAGGAATGGGGGTCTGTTGTCGTTCTCCTCCTCTTTTGTGAATTTGATGCCTGTCAGGATATTGTTGATGGTGTTGTATGTTTTCTCTAGTTTGTTCTGCTTTGTGATGACAAAGGTGTCATCTACGTAGCGGACCCAAAGTTTGGGTTGGAGAAATGGGTGAGATTGTATTGCTGGAAAAGCACAGCAGGTCAGGCAGCATCTGAGGAGCAGGAAAATCGACGTTTCAGGCCAGAGTCCATCATTCCTGGTGAAGGGCTCTGGCCCGAAATGTCAATTTTCCTGCTCTTCGGATGTTGCCTGATCTGCTGTGCTTTTCCAGTAACACAGTCTCAACTCTGATCTCCAGCATCTGCAGACCTCACAGTCTCCTAGATGGGAGGGCAGCTTGTTCAAGTCTCTGCATTACTGCTTCTGCTATGAGCCCTGATATTGGTGATCCCATAGGTGTTCCCTTGACTTGTTTGTAGGTTTTGTTATAGAATGTGAAGTGGGTGGAAAGGCACAGGTCCACTAGTTTGAGGATGTTGTCTTTGCTGATGAAGTTGGTGCTGTCTGGTGTTTGTGTTCCTGGTTTTCCAGGTAGTTATGTCAGTGTTTCTTTGGGCAGGTCGATGTTAATTGATGTGAAAAGGGCCGTAACATCAAAGGAGACCATTATTTCATCCTCTTCGATCTTGGTGTCTTTGATGGTGTGCAGGAATTCTTGAGTGGAGTGAATGGAGTAGCGTGAATCTTCAATTAGGTGTGTTAGTTTTGATGGCATTCTTTGGCTAGTTTGTATTTTGGTGTACCAGGGAGGGAGACTATGGATCTGAGGGGGGCACCAGGTTTGTGTATTTTTGGTAATCTATAGAAGCGTAGGGTATTGGATCCATCTGATTTCATGTTTTGGAAGTCTGTTTAATTCTCCTGATTTTTTTTAAGTCCTGGAGAAAGGATGAAATTCTGTTTAGCAGTTGTGGGGGTTGGGTCTATCACCACCTGCTGGTAAGTGTCAGTATCTGCAAGCAGAGTATTTGCCTTTTTTAACATTTTTATTCAAAAAATAACTTTTATTAATATTGCAACAAATACAAAAAAATACAGTTCAAAAGAATACAAAGAAAGAACACAAAAAAGTTTAAAAATCCCAACCCGCCCTCGTGTACAAATGTATAAATTTATATATTAAAAAAATTTTTTAAACCCAAAATGGCTATTTAACTAAATAAATAATAATCAACATCAAACTAATAAATAGTAATAACTCAACTCAGCCAAACAAGACACTCATACATTCACAGTTCCTCCTCCATGGACATTGGACTCATAAAACACAATTGTCACAGCTATAGAAAAGCTCTTGTTAGTGTGGCAGATAAATCTGTGTCAAGGTATTTCAAAAAGGGGCTGCCATGTCTTGTAAAAATTCTGTTTGTGATATACCATATTTATGAGAAAATCCAAGGGGATATGCTCCATAACAATCTTCCGCCAATCCGACAGGCCCGGGTGGGTTTCAGATATCCAATATAGCAAGATATTCTTTCTTGCGCAGAAAGTGAGGACATTGAAAAGTTTTTTTCTTATGCACATCTACAGGGAATACACTGGGCAAACCAAGAAGAAGTGAGATCGGGTCCTTCTCCACCCTTACATCCAAAATTCTCTCCATTGCACCCACCACAGTGCTCCAGTATGTTTGAAGCCTACCACAGGACCAGAGACAATGGGTAAGAGTGCCCATACCAATCTTACACTTGGGACATGTTGAAGATACCCCTGGTTTAAATTTTGACAAACGGTCCAGAGCCAAGTGGATCCTGTGGAGAATTTTAACTGTAAAGCATGGGTCCTGCTCCAAATTGATATATTTCTTGTATTTTCCCAAATATCTTCCCAAACCTCTGAGGAGACCTCTCTCTCCCACACCCTGTAGAGTCAGTCAAACTTATCTGAGGGGTCGCCAAATTGATGATATAAAGTGCTGACAGGAAGTGTACTCTTAGCAGTGAGCACCCTCCTCTCTATGTCAGATTTGTAGGGATCAGTCAAAAGTGTAGTCTTTATCTGAATAAAATCCCTAACTTGAAAAAAAACAAAAGAGGTCCCTATTAGATAGCTCGTATTTCCAGGCTAACTGATCAAAGGACATCATTGTGTCTCCCTCAGTTAAATCGCCCATGCAAGACACACCCCTAGCTGCCCAATGTTTGAATCCTGAATCTATCATCCCCGGTTGAAACTGTAGGTGTAAAAGAAGATGTTTTGCCAATATTGCCTTCCCTTTGCCGAATTGCCCTCCATGCTTTAATAGTATTGATAATGATTGGGTTATGGCAATACTCCCTAATTGTCTTCATTTCATCCAAAAACCACAAGCTAGTAAGGGGGCACCTTGCTGTGAGGTTTCGATATCTAACCATATTGAAAGAGGGTTCCCACAGGCCCAATCATTTACTTAGGATAAAAGCGAGCTCAGTTGGTACCTTTTAAAGTCTGGAAGGTCCATTCCCCCCAATCTGTGAGGCAATTGCAGTTTAGCTAATTTAATGAGGGGCCACTTACGATGCCAAATAAAGGAGCTGAACCAGCCGTTCAGCCTCCTGAATGTTTGCTTATTGAAAGTAAAAGGGAGCATCCGTATATGGTATTGCAAACGGGGGAGAACATTCATCTTAGTAAGCGCCATCTGACCCAACCATGAGATTGGAAGTACCTCCCATCTTTGAAGGTCTTGTTTGATTTTGTCAAATAACTGAACAACATTGGCTTTGAACAACCGATCCAGAACTGGAGTAATGAATATGCCCAATTACACAGCTAACTGGGAACATTCACCCTCAAGACTTAGCACCTTCATAAGACCACCCATAGGTTTAGCCTCTGATTTCACAAAATTAATCTTGTACCCCGAAAGGTGCCAAACGCATTGATGCATTGTATCAGGCGAGGCACTGAAACTGCTGGATTTGACATAAGAATTAGGACAATGAAATCTTACATAATTTTGACCCCACTGCTGGAGCTGAAATATGAGGATCCCTATGAATGGCCTCCGTCAATGGTTCAATCACCAATTAATGATATGTCGGGACTCGAGACTGATTAGTTTAGAAAACGCATCTACCAAAAATTTGACAGGCGGGGCCAGGGGGCAGTAAATATTTAAAACACCATATTCTTCTCCATTTATCAGGGCTTTGAGAATTACAAACCTCCCGAGTGTGTCTTTAACACTCTCTAGTAACTTAAATGGGAGATTCCTCCTAACCAATATAGCCACTTCTGGCATTAAAAGATGAAAAGTAAACCCAATCAAAACCATTCTGCTGTAGTTTCAAATGCACCCTATCGTCCAAGTGTGTCTCCTGTAACAAAGTAATATCCACCTTCTCCTTTCTAAGAGTCAAAAGTACCTTCTTCCTCTTAAATTGGTGAGTGACACCCCTTGATATCCCAGGTACACCATTTAATCAAGTCATTAGCCATAACCTTCTGCAGTAACATTTAAATTCTAGAGAGGAAAAACTCGAACCACAAGCCTTAGTGTCACGAATTCAGCGAACATAAAAACTACATAAACTAAACCCACTATATTTAACAAACCGACAAAGCTATTAAAGATTATATACAACACAAACCAAAAAACAAGCCAACATTTGTTTGATATAAAGCGCCAACGGCGCTGAATAGGGGAGCTCACCCCCTGCCCAAAGCGGGCAACGACCCAACCCAAAACCCAACTTACCATCCCGCTGCCAAGACTGCAGCCCAGGCATTTAAATACCTGCAATAGGTATAAGCTGCCCATCAGTAGGCATCTAGCCATCTAGCCATCCCAGTCAAGATTAGAGTGGTGCTCGAAAAGCACAGCAGGTCAGGTATCATCCGAGGACAAGAAAATCGACGTTTCAGGCAAAAGCCCTTCATCAGGAATCATTGCCCGAAACATTGGTTTTCCTGCTCCTCGGATGCTGCCTGACCTGTTGTGCTTTTCCAGCATCACTCTAACCTTGACTCTAATCTCCAGCTTCTGCAGTACCCACTTCCATCTAGCCATCCCAACCATTTTCCATTCTCCTAGCTAGAGCCGAACCGTAAACACAAGCAGAAAAGAAAGAAAATATACCATGAAATAGCAACATGAATAAAGACATTTTTTAAAGAAAAAAGGGGTAAATACCCCACCCATCCTTTGGTATAACTTAACTTAGAAATTGAAAGTACACATCTCACTTGCCACCAAACATAGTTTAAACTGGATTATTACCAATTTAAAAAAGAAAAAGAAAGCCCCAATGGACTTACTCTGTTTTTTTAAAAAAAAGACATATCCAAACAACACTACTATTATCAGATTAGGTTAATTTGTCCACAAAGTCTCTTGCCTTCTCTGACGTGTCGAAGAGATGTATGGATCCATCGAGGGGATCCGAAGCACCGCTGGATATTTCAGAGAGTAGTGGATCCCAAACTCCCTCAGTCTTCTGTTGACACCGTCATAGGTTTTCTGGATCACCGCTGCTGAGACGTCCTGGAAGGACATGATCTTAGAGCCCTCGTAGATTAAGGCCTTCAGATCCTTCCCCTGGATTCTGGAAGCTTCCACGATTCTCTCCTTATCTCTATAGAGATGAAACCGCACCAAGAGAGGACAAGGATGTTGACCCAGACCTGATCTCCGTGCCATGACCCGGTGAGCCCTCTCGATCTTCAAGCTTCTCATTCCAGCCTCCAAGTTAAGGAATTTCAGCAACCAGTCCTTAATAAATTCCTCAGGCCACTCTCCTTCCTTACCCTCTGGCAGACCAACAATCCGAATATTTTTTATCCTGCCCCTGTTCTCAAGATCATCCAATTGGTCACGCAAATTACGGACCTGCAACTCCAGAGCTTGGATCCTATCCTTGGAGGAACTGGTATCAGCTTCCACCACTGTGACCCTGTGTTCAACCTCAACCATCCTTTTTTTCCAGGTCTCCCAGCTGCTGTTCATGCTTCTGCAGCATGATAGAGATTGGGGCCAGCTTCCCCTCTACCTGCTGACCCAACGTCTCATAAGATTTTGTGAGCTCGTTCACCAGGGCCTGGTAGGTAATCGAGTCTGAGGATCCTGCAGGTTGGGCCACAGGCTCGGCCTCCGACTCGGCATCTCTGGACACGGAAAATGCAGTTCAAGTTGATATTTCACAGTTTCCTCCATGACCTTTCCATAGACCAAGGATATTGCAATGGTCCGGGTTGGGCGGCTAAGAAGTTTGTCTGCTTGTGCTGTGGTGCGGAGCTCTGCAACTTGATCCTCCTAGATTGCTGCCATTTTGGATCCCCCCCCCATATTAGCCTTTTTAAAAATAGTTGGATTTTAAAAAATTAACGGTCATGCGTCCCTTGTCTATAGGTAGGATAACTATGTTTTTGTCTTTTTAAAATTTTTCCAAGGCTTTTATTTTTGAGCATTACATTTTATCGGCCTAATGTAGGTGCAATAGCTTGTCTTATGGTCTGCTGTGTTTCTTCTGACAGACCATTATTTTTTAAAGTGAATTCAAAGCTGCAAGGAAGTCCTTTTTACTCACGTCTTTGTAACTGTAGCTTAACCCTCTGACTAGGAGTGCTTTTTCTGTATCGGTAAGAGAGATTCTGACTGAGAGATTTTTTATCCAAGCATCAGTGTTGTATGAAATATATTTTTGTGTGAGTTTTTCTAACTTATCTTGAAGTGCGAGTTTTTTCTTTTTCTATGTTTGCTGTTGTTTAAAGTTTATGGTTCGTTCTAATGCATTTGATAGTTGAACGTACAGTTATTGGAGAGCTTCAAACCAGTGTCTACAGAAAACAACACACACCGATCAAAAACTTAACTTCAGAAGCAATCAATCCAACACACACAAATGGAGCTGCATCAAGACATTATTTCAATGAGCTACACCACACTGCAGCACCCAAGAACTACAAAAGCTGAAGAAAAATATCTATACAATGTTTTAAAAAAAATGGGTGCCCAATAAACACAATCCGTGATTCCTCAGACACAAACCCAAACAAGCAGACACAATGCAACCAAAATCTATAGCCACATTACCTTACAACAAAGACACATCAGAAATGACTTCCAGAGTACTCAGGCCCCTTGGCATCATGGTATTCCACAAACCTACCAACACACTTAAACAGCGACTAATGAACCTAAAGAATCCATTAGATACTACCAGCAAAACGAATGTTATTTACAAGGTATCATGCAAGAACTGTAAAAAGGACTACATCGGACAAACTAGCAGGAAACCTGCCACCAGGATACATGAACACCAACTGGCCACCAAGGGACATGACCCACTCTCACTAGTTTCTATACATACAGACAAGGAAGGACACCACTTTGACTGGGACAACACGCACATCCTAGCAAAGACACGCGCATGGCATTTTAACCAGAATTTTATCAAAAAACACATAGATTTAGATTCTATCTACCTTCCCTTGGAAAACAAGAACCGGAAATGACAAGAAACCAAGACCTATAAATAGAGAGGCGGGACACACCACCAGCGCTTCACCGGAGACTCTCACTGATGATGTTACCCAGTATGGTGAAAAAAATGTCTGAAAACAAACCTTCAAGCTCAGTGAGATAACTTGCATACTTATCATCAACCTGAGCTACAAATCTTCTCAAAAATTGTTAGAATAAAGGATATTAAACTGATTACTGCAGCTGGGTTATGGGATTTGTCTAGTATTTGCTGGTGTGAGTTTCATTCATTCATGCAATTTCATATAAGTACTGTTTTGACAGTTAGTTTCTTAAGGGGATAGTGGTCCAGTTAAAAGGTATTTAACAAGTATATACTAATTAGGGAAACTGTTTAGTGTTTCAGGTCCGAGAGATGGTTGTTAAGGGCTGATTAATATCTTTCAAGGCGACACGATGACGGGGATGAAATTGTTCTGAATATGCTACACTTATTCAGAGGTAAATAGGCTGAAATGCTGCTTGTAGCAAGGGCCAGTAAGAACTGAAGATGTGAAAAATTAGTAATGGTTGAAAGGATTGTGTTAATTTGGACTATCTTGGAAAGCAAAATATGTTACAAACCCACGGTTTTATGAATGAATGAATGAAACAGTGTTATAGTAAAATAACAGGTTAGCAAAGGGTTATGAATGAATGAACAAGAACCCAGTATTAATGAATATAGTAAGCTGGTGAGTGAGTTAATAAAGATAGCCTGTAGCACAATATCTCACAGTAACCCCTTTTGATTCTACCGAGACCTTTTGAAGAGAATCACACAATTCTTATCCTAGCTCAAACATATCCCTTGGGTCTTTTAGATATTGGAGAGGCTTACAGGTCCTGGGTTAGTTTCTCACACACACCATCTAGATAAATGGCGACCTGGGATGGTCCGTGTAAAATGCGCTCCATTGTCTGCTAAAAAAATTGCACAGGCTGATGATACCCCAAATGGCATTCTCATATACCAATGCAAACCCTTATGGGTATTAATTGTAGAATTCCTCTGGGAATTCTCATCTCACCACAATTGCAAGTATGCATGGCTCATGTCCAGCCTCGTGAATGACAGTCACCCTGCCAGCTTTCATATAAATCCTCTATGTGAGGGATTGGGTATTTAGCCAGCTGCAAAAAATGGTTTATCATTTGTATAAAATCCACACAAAGGCAAATCGACCTCTCACATTTCACTTTTGTCTGACTGTTGCTGCAAACTCTACTAGTTTGATGATTCTTTCACTTTCCAATCTTCTGATTTCTGCCTATATGTTTGCCTGTTAAGCAAATGGCACTGGTCAGGCCTTGCAAAATCAGTGGATTGCTGCCTGGTTAAGATGGTCTTGGCTCCTTTGATAGTACCTGGACCTTCCTGAAAACCATGGGGGTTTTTAATTAAAACTTCACTCTGGCAGCCATTTCCTAATCAGAACATGTTGAGCCAACCTTGGTGAATCTTTTTCAGCCAATTTTGCCCCATCAAGCTTGGGCCCGAACCTTTTACTACAATCAATGGTAACTGGCCTAGCTGCTTCTCATAAGAGACCAGAACCAAAGTTGTACCCTTTAATCTGTAAAGATCCCCTGGTATGGGTTCTTAGTCTAGCTGGGGTCTTGTGCAAACTTAAAGACTGGAGTCCAGAGCAAATTTTGTTAAAGACTAGTTCTACAATTACTGAAACAGCTGTGCCGGCATCAACGTTCATTAGAACCAAGTGACCATTTAACCAGACGTTTATTTTGATTGGTTCTGAATTGTATGTTGCTAAGCAATTGAAATGTTTCAAACCAGACATAGGTGGGCTTTTCAGGGCATGCACTCTCCTGGATACCAGCCTATGAATTGCCTTACTCAGTTTAGTTCTAAAGGGGCTCTTCTGCTGTCTGAAGTCTGCACACCAGCAGTGTTTGCAGGCCTGGATCCTGAAGAAAATTTTAACTGGCTTTGTTTTGGGGTTTTGCTGTGGGCTGATCTACAGTCCCTCTGTTCGGGATATGTCCTGACTGAGACTATGCAATTGCCTCCACTCAATGTCTACACTTCCATCAGAATACCTTACAATGCTCATATGCTCCACTTGCCACATTTTCCAATGAGAAAGCTGGTTGTAGTGCTTGTTGGCTTCAGCTAATAGATGCTTTTGCATGGCTCCGTCATTAATCCCACATATCAAATAGTCTCTCACCTCATTCAGAATTAAACCAAAGTCACATCCCTCTGCCAGTGGTCCTAACCTAGTCAAAAATCCCGATAAAGATTTCCCTGGTTCTTGAATTGCTGAGTAAAACAAATAACATCTCAGAGTTAGAGGATGCTGGAATATTCCTTAACTAAAGGACAACACTTCAAAGGTTTTAGTATCTGGTGCTGCAGGAAAGGTTAGGCTCCTAATTGAAAAGGCTGCAGGTCAACAAGCTGCCAGACGAACTAGTCATTACTTTTCATTTACCCCGATCCTGTTGCCACATAAAAAAACAGTGCATTCTTTCTACACGTTGGAACCAGTCTTTGATAACAGGGTCAAACTTCACAGATAATACCATGTTGCCAGAAATGCTTAACCCAGCTCAAAAGGTGACTGTTGCGAGTGAATTTCTCTCATCGTCACTGAAGTAACTCCACAGAGGTTAGTAACCATCCTTCATTTTTACGTGACACTGATTCAACTCCCTCAGAGTCAGCTCTCAGAGTGAAAAGGATGTCTGACTCCCCTGCTCTTACCTATCTGCCAGGGCTCCCTGATTGTACCAGATCAGACAGACCCAATCAGAGACTCATATTGTATGAGGTCCACCTGGCTCACCTTGTTACAATGTAAAATAATGACTCTGTATCTAACCTTATGCTGTTCCAATCCTGAGTGTGTTGGATAGGTATGATGTAAAGGCGCTTTTCCAGCAACACATTTTTAAGCTCTGATCTCCAGCATCTGCAGTCCTCACTTTCTCCTAGCTTTACTCTGTATCTAACCCCATGCTATCCCTGGGGATCGAGGGAGAGAGAGGGAGAAGAAACCCATTGGGGATCAAAGGAGGAAGAGAGACTGACTGGGGATTGAAGGAGACCTACTGTGCAACCTAACTCTAATTTGTACATTAATTCCAATTTGCTTAACATTGTGAAACTTATTCTGTATCTCACCCTGTGCTGTCCCTGTCCCTGGAAGTGTTTGATAGGGACAGTGTAGAGGCAGTTTTACTCTGTACCTAACTCTGTGCTGTCCCTGTCCTGGGAGTATTTGCGAGGTACAGTGTAGAGAGGGCTTTACTCTGTATCGAACCCCTTACTATATCTGTTCTGGGATTGTTTGATAGGGATAGTGTAGGGAGAGCTTTATTTTGTATCAAACCCTATGCTGTTCCTGTCCTGGGAGTGTTTAATTGGGACAGTGTAGAGGGAGCTTTACTCTTTATCTAATGCTGTGCTCTCATTGTCTTGGGAGTGTTAATGGGAACAGTGTAATGGTAGCTTTACTCTGTATCTAATCCCATGCTGTCCCTGGGGATCAAGGGAGAGAGACAGAGAAGGAGAGAGAAACCCACTGGGAATCAAAGGAGGAAGAGAGACTGACTGGGGATTGAAGGAGACCTACTGTGCAACCTAACTCTAATTTGTACATTAATTCCAATTTGCTTAACATTGTGAAGCTTAGTTACACTTCTAAAGAACTCAGATATTAAGAGAAGAATTTCTCTATATTGGTGGCACTAAATGATTGAACAAAGTGGTAAAATTCCACAAAAAGTTCCTCTCCAAATTCACCACAGATTAGTTAATGTTTATCCAAGCACAGACATTGCCAAAGTAGATTACCTGAGTCATTATCACCTCCAGCTGGTGGTTTCTCAGGCTGGAGGCCTGTGACCAGCAGCGTGCCACAGAGATCCAACAGTTATTTGTCATTTATATAAATTATTTAGATGAGAATTTCATAGGCGTGGTTAGTAAGTTTTCTGATGACACCAAGACTGGTGGACAGTGAAGAGGGGCTTCTAGGAATGCAGCAAGATCTTGCAGTGGGCTGTCGAATGGCAGATGGAGTTTAATTTAGATAAATACATTTTGGTAAAGCAAACAAGGGCACGGCTTATACAATCAATGGTAGGGTCCTGGGAGTGTTATTGAAAAAAGGAATCTAGAGGTCCACGTTCAGAGCTCCTTGTAAATAGAGTCAAAGATAGACAGGGTGGTGAAGAAAACTTTCAGCATGCATACTCAGAGCTCTGAGTATGGGAGTTGGGATGTCTTGTTGCAGTTGATGAGGCCACGTTTGGAGTACTGCGTGCAGTTCTGGTCACTCTATTAGAAAGACTGCAGAAAAGATTTACTAGAATACTACCTGGTTTGGAAGGTTTGAATGATAAGGAAGGATTGGATGGGCTGGGACATCTTTTCCTTAGAGTGCAGAAGGCAGAGGAGTGTTTCAATAGAGGTCTATAAAATAATTGACAGGCATAGATAAGCTGACAGCTTTTCCCCATGGTATGGGAGTCTAAAGTTAGGTTTAAGGTGAGAAGGGAGAGATACAAAACAGTCCAGAGGGGCAATTCTTTCACTCAGAGGGTGGTGAATGCCTGGAACCAGCTGCCAGAGGTTGTGATGGAAGTACGACTTTGTCATTTAAGAAACATTTAGACAGGTAGATGGATGGAATAGGTATAGAGGGTTATGGACCAAATCCAAGCAAATGGGACTAATTTAAATTGTGAAAACTGTATGGCATGGGCAAGTTGGGCTTATTTCCATGCTGTTGGCCTCTATGATTCTATTACTATGATTAATACTTTGGCGAGAAACTTGATTTAAAAAGTCATATGTTTGATATATGCAGGTTGTTTCTTAAGGAGGAGGTAGCAACAGATCTGGTGGCTAAAGGACTCAAGGGATATGGGAAATGGTGGGATTCAGGTTTTGAGCTGAATGGTCAGCCATGATCAGACTGAATAGTGGAACAGCCTTGAGGGATCAAATGGCGGACTCCTGCTCCTATCTTCTATGTTTCGATGGTCAATCATTGGTCAGTCAATGGATTACAAGCTCGTAAGTCATTTGTCAGTCTGCTGAATGACATTAAACCTGCTGCATATCAGTCTAATGTTATAAATTACTTGTTAATTTAGTCACATATTGTTGGCTATATGCCCATTGTAATGTGTTTGTTTCTTTGATGGTCAGTGACTTGTACATTGGTCATACAGGTGTATATCAGCCAGTCATACATTGATTATTGGTTACATTTAGATTACATTCCCTACAGTATGGAAACAGGCCATTTGGCCCAACAAGTCCACACCAACCCCCTGAAGAGTAACCCACCCAAACCATTCCCCTAACCTATATTTCACCCTGACTAGTGCACCTAACACTACGGGCAATTTAGCATGGCCAATCCATCTGACCGGCACACCTTTGGATTGTGAAAGGAAACCGGAGTACCCGGAGGAAACCCACGCAGACACGGGGAGAATGTGCAAACTCCACACAGAGAGTCGCCTGAGGTTGGAATCAAATCTGGGACCTTGGTGCTGTGAGGCAGCAGTGCTAACCACTGTGCCGCATTGCCGCCCTATTATTATATTAGTTGGGGTGAGTTGCATGTCAAGACATTTAGGTGTTGGTCAGACATATTTCTACTGTAAGTTAGTTGTATCTTGGTAAAGTCACAGTATTCAGTCCCTCGTCCAGTTGTATTTTGATGATACGTTGGCTGTTAAATATTTGTATGATCAGTTATAGGACAATCATCATGCATTAGGAGAAAGTGAGGACTGCAGATGCTGGAGATCAGAGCTGGAAATGTGTTGCTGGAAAAGCGCAGCAGGTCAGGCAGCATCCAAGGAACAGGAGAATCGACATTTCGGGCATGAGCCCTTCTTCATTCCTTGGATTCTGCCTGACCTGCTGCGCTTTTCCAGCAACACATTTTCAGCAATCATCATGCATTAGTCAATTGTTAGTTTCTAGAAAAATCCCAGAGGATTGGAAAACTGTCAAAGAAATACCTTTATTTAATAAAGGAAGGAGGCATAAACAGAGGTAACTATCAAACATTAAGAACAGTGAACACAGAACATAGAACTCTACAGGCCCTTCGGCCCTCGATGTTGTGCCAGCCCTTTTATCCTACTCTAAAATCTGACTACCCTTCATTGTACTAACTTCCATGTGCATATCCAAGAGTCACTTAAATGTCCCTAACATATCTGACTCTACCACCAATGCTGGCAGCGCATTCCACACACCCACCACTCTCTGTGTAAAGAACCTACCTCTGACATCTCCCCTAAACCTTCCTCCAATTACCTTAAAATTGCGCCCCTTTGTGATAGATATTTCAGTCATAGGAAAAAAGTCTCTGGCTATCCATGCTATCTATGCCTCTCAACATCTAGTATATTTCTATCAAGTCACCTCTCATCTTTCTTCACTCCAATGAGATAATCCCGAGCTTCCTCAACCTTTCTTTATATGACATGCCCTTCAATCCAGGTAAAGCTTCTACATCTTTCCCATAAGGAGGCGATCCCAACGGAACACAATGTTCCAAGTCTGGTCGAACCATGGTTCAAAAGCACTGCAGCATGACCTTGTGGCTTTTGAACCTCTTGCTATTGAAAACCAACACACCATACACTTTCTTAACAACCATATCAACTTGGGTGGCAGCTTTTGAGGGTTCTATGGACATTCTCCCCAAGATCCCTCTGTTCCTCCACACTGTCAAGAATCCTGCCTTTAACCCTGTGTACTGCATTCAAATTTGACCTTCCAACATGAATCACTTCACACTTTTCCAGCTGCCACTTATCAGCCCTGTTCTGCCTACTGTCAATGGCCCATTGCAACCTACAACAGCCTTCCACACTACCCACCACTCCACCAACTTTAGTGCCATCGGCAAACTTACTAACCCAGCCTTCCACTCCCCCGTCCAGGTAATTTATAAGTAAGTGATAAAGTAAGTTTGATGTTAGAATCTATTACAAAGGATAAAATAGTAGAGCATTTAGAAATGCTTCAGATTATCAAGCAGAGTCAGCATGGCTTCATGATGGTAGAGTCATGCCTGACAAGTTATTTAATGAGGTAACAAACAGAATAGACAAAAGTACAGCAGAGGATGTGATATATTTGGATTTGCAGAAGGTGTTTCATTAGGTACCAAACATTAGGCTACCTAATAAGATAAGAGCCCTTGGGTGTTGGGGGGAGTATTTTAGTGTGGATAAAGGATTGCCTAACTAATAGGTGACAGAGAGTTGGAATAAGGGGGTCATTTGCAGGATGGCAACCTGTAACTAAGGTGTGTCAGAGCTAGAGTCCACAGTTATTTACAACATATATGAGTAACTTGGATGAGGAAAGTGAATGTATTATGGTCATGTTTGTGGATAACACAAAAATTGGTGGGAAGGCAAGTGGTAAGATGACACAGAGGCAAAAGAGGGATATAACCAGGTTAGGTGAGTCAGCAAAACCTTGGTAGATTCAGAATAATGTGGGCAAGTGTTAGGTTATTCACTTTGGCAGGAGAGTAGAGGAGCTGAATTCTGTTTAAATAAAGGAAGACTGCAGAAAGCACAGAGGGATTTGAGAGTGCTCATCCATGATCCACAAAAAACTAGCATCCAAGTTCAGCAATAAACAGTTTTGGGCCTCTTACCTAAGGAAAGATACACTGGCATTGGACGCAGTCCAGAGAAGGCTCACTAAGCTGTTATCAGGTACAGAGGGATGGTCTTATGAGGAGAGTTGAGTAGGTTGGGCACGTACCCATTGGAAATTGGACTGAGAAGTGACGTTATTGAAACACAGAACATTCTTAAGGAGCGTGCCAGGGTAGATGCAGAAAGACTCGTTAGATAGTCTAAGACCACAGAGTATAATCTCAGAACAAAGTGTTGTATACTTAAAACAGAGGTGAGGAGGACATTCCTCTCTCAGTTGGTAGTGAATCTGTAGAATTCTTTCGCGAAGAGGGCTGTCGAGGCTGGGCCATTAAGTATACTCAAGGCTGAAACAGACAGCTTTTGAATCGGTGAGGGAAGGTTATGGGGGAAAGGCAGAAGAGTGGAACTGGAGATAATCAGATCAGCCATGACCTCACTGAATAGTGGAGCAGACTCAATGGGCTGAATGGTCAAACGCTGCCCCTACATCTTACAGACCATTTAATTCAGCAGCTTGTGCCATAAGTTAGTCATTTGGTTAGTAAGTTGTATATTAATCATATTTTGCAGGTATGTCAATTGTGTGCCAGGAGATCATATATCAGTCTGTAAAAGTTCATTCATCATTCATGGCTGATTTAGTCTGTCAGGCAGATGTTAGACATATGGGCGGAAGTGGGTGCTGAAGAGGCTGGAGATTAGAGTCAAGATTAGAGTGGTGCTGCAAAAGCACAGCTGCCTGCCCTAGTGTGCTTTTCCAGCACCACTCTAATCTTGACATGTTAGACATATGTGTATTAGCCACGCTAAATTACCCATTGTGTCCAGGGATTTGTTGGTTAGATGGATTAGCCATGGCAAATGCAGAGTTACACGGATAGAGTAAGAGGTGGGTCTGGGTGGGATGCTCTTTGGAGGGTTGGTGTGGATTTGATGGGCTGAATGGCCTCATTCCACACTGTAGAAATTCTATGTCAGTCAAGTAAATGCCCAGGACCTGATCAGGTGCACCCTAGAACTCTGTGGGGAGCTAGGGAAATGTTTGCTGGGCCCCTTGCTGTATCATTGATTGTCACAGGTGAGGTGCTGGAAGACTGGAGGCTGGCAAACGTGGTGCCACTACTTAAGAAAGGTGGTAAGGAAAAGCCAGGGAACTATAGACTGGTGAGCCTGATGTTGGTGGTAGGCAAGTTGTTGGAGGGAATCCTGAGGGACTGGATTTAAATTCATTTGGAAAGGCCAGGGCCGATTAGGGATAGTCAACATGGCTTTGTGCATGGGAAATCATGTCTCATGAACTTGATTGAGATTTTTGAAAACGTAACAAAGAGGATTGATGAGGGCAGAACAGTAATGTGATCAATATGTACTTCAGTAAGGTGTTTGACAAAGGTAGACTGGTTGGCAAGGTTAGATCTCATGGAATACAGGGAGAACTAGCCATTTGGATACAGAACTGCTTGAAGGTGGTGGTAGAGGGTTGCTTTTCAAACTGGAGATCTGTTTGCCACAAGGATTGGTGTTGGGTCCACTACTTTTCATCATTTATATAAATGATTTGGATGTGAGCATAAGAGGTATAGTTAGAAAGTTTGTAGATGACCAAAATTGGAGGTGTAGTGGACAGCGAAGAAGGTTATCTCAGATTACAACAGGATCTTGATCAGATGGGCCAATGGGCTGAGAAGTGGCAGATGGAGTTTAATTCAGATAAATGCGAGGTGCTGCATTTCGGAAAAGCAAATCTTAACAGGACTTATACACTTAATGGTAAGGTCCTAGGGAGTATTGCTGAACAAAGAGACCTTGGAGTGCAGGTTCATAGTTCCTTGAAAGTGGAGTCACAGGTAGATAGGATAGTGAAGAAGGCGTTTGGTATGCTTTCCTTTATTAGTTAGAGTATTGAGTACAGGAGTTGGGAAGTCATGTTGCAGCTGTATAGGACATTGGTTAGGCCATATATGGAATATTGTGTGCAATTCTGGTCTCCTTCCTATTGGATGGATTTTGTGAAACTTGAAAGGGTTCAGAAAAGATTTACAAGGATGTTGCCAGGGTTGGAGGATTTGAGCTATAGGGAGAGGCTGAACAGGCTGGGGCTGTTTTCCCTGGAGCGTCAGAGGCTGAGGGGTGACCTTATAGATGCTTATAAAATCATGAGGGCATGGACAGGGTAAATAGGCAAAGTCTTTTCCCTGGGGTGGGGGAGTCCAGAACTAGAGGGTATAGGTTTAGGGTGAGAGGGGAAAGATATAAAAGAGACCTAAGTGGCAACTTGTTCATGCAGAGGACGGTGTGTGTGTGTGGAATGAGCTGTCAGAGGAAGTGATGGAGGCTGGTACAATTGCAACATCTAAAAGGCATCTGGATGGGTATATGAATAGGAAGGGTTTAGAGGGATATGGGCCAAATGCTGGCAAATGAGACTAGGTTAGGTTAGGATAACAGGTTGGCATGGACAAGTTGGACTAAAGGATCTGTTTCTGTGCTGTACATCTCTATGACACTATGACTCTATATGCTGGTCAGTTGCTTGGTTGATTCAATGGTAGACAGTCCTTTCGATGCTGTTTGGATTCTGATCGGTTTCTCAGTTTCTTTTCGAGTATTATGAACAATCAATGTCCACATGTTGCTGCAACTGAGCAAGGATAGGTTGGTGGACCACTGCTGTTATTTACAGTGCTTGCAGAGATTGACATAACTCCTGACAGATCCCAAAGTCTGTGTTTATTCTAGCAAAGACTTTGCACTATCTTTGCACAAAGCTTCAGAAATCTGAAACATAAAGGCATTTGGGAATCCTAATTCAGGATTCTATCAAGCAGGGTCAGTTGGCAAGGCACAGAGCGTTCATTTCAAGAAGGCATGAATACAAGAGCAGTGATGTATTACTGAAGCTGTCTAAGAGTCAGATCAGACCACATTTGGAATATTGTGAGCAGTTTTGGGCCCTGTATCTAAGAATGATATGCTGGCATTGGAAGGGGTGCAGATGAGGTTTACAAGAATGATCTCAGGAATGAAGGGCTTACCACTTGAGTAGCAGTTCGGGACTCTTGAACTTGTCTGTACTTGATGGAGTTTAGGAGGATGAGGAGAGATCTGATTGAAAGTTACAGAATACTGAGAAGTCTGAATAGAGTGGATGTGGAGAATACATTTCTAGTAGTAGAAAAGTCCAAAATCGCCAAGAGCACAGTCTCAGAATGAAGGGACAACTCTTCATTATTTGCTTATTATTATTGGTGCTTAGTGGTTAGTACTGCTAGGAGAAAGCAAGGACTGCAGATGCTGGAGATCAGAGTCAAGAATGTGGTGCTGGAAAAGCACACTAGGGCAGGCAGCTGTGCTTTTGCAGCACCACTCTAATCTTGACTCTAATCTCCAGCATCTTCAGCACCCACTTCCGCCCATATGTCTAACATGTGCCTGACAGACTAAATCAGCCATGAATGATGAATGAACTTTTACAGACTGATATATGATCTCCTGGCACACAATTGACATACCTGCAAAATATGATTAATATAAAACTTACTAACCAAATGACTGGGCAGTGGGGTTGGTTGGTGCAGGTGTCCCAGAGATGTTCTCTGAAATGATCCACAAGTTGGCGTCCTGTCTCCCTGATATACAGAAGACCAGATCAGGTGCAACAGATACATTAGATGACATTTGTGGGGGTACATGGAAAATTGCTGTCAGCTGTGGAAGGATCCTTTGGGGCCTTGGACAGACGTGAGGGGAGTAGTGTGGGCACAGGATTTGCACTTCCTGCGGTGGCAAGGGAAGGTGTCGGGAGTGGGGTGTGGGCTGGTGGGAGGGATGGGGACATGGATTGGATGGGGGAGCCACAGAGGGAATGATCTCTCTGGAATGCTGATAGGGGTGGGGAGGGAAATACATCTTGGGTGGTAGAGTCCATTTGTAGGTGGCAAAAGTGGCGGAGGGGGATGCAATGTATCCGGAGGTTGGTGGGTGCTAGAGTTCTGTCCTTGTTGTGATTGGAGGGGTGGGGTTCAAGGGCAGAGGTGCAGGAAGTGGATGAGATGTGCTGGAGGGCATCAATGACCACGTGGGAAGGGAAATTGCGACCTTGGAAGCAGGAGGCCATCTGGGATTTTTTTAAGGTGGAATTGGTTATCTTGGGAACAGATGTGGCGGAGGCAGAGGAATTGGGAATAAGGGATAGCGTTTTTACAGGAAGTACGGTGGGAGGAGGTGTAGTCTAGATAGCTGTGGGAGTCGGTGGGTTGTTATTACTGCTGCCTTACAGCACTAAGGGCCCAGGTTTGATTCCAGCCTTGAGTGACTGTAGGAATTCTATTTACTGAGATACAGTGAAAAGTATTGTTTTGCATGCTAACTGGACAAATTATACCATAGCTACAACAGGGTAATAGAACAGAATACAGAATGCAGAATACAGTGCTACAGCTACAAATAAGGTGCAGAGAAAGATCAACTCTAATATAGAGAGGTCCATTCATAAGTTTGATAACAGTGGGGAAGAACCTGTTCTTAAATCTGTTTGTACTAGTTTCAAACTTTTGTATCATCTGCACGATGGAAGGAGGTGAAAAGCAGTATAACTGGTGGAAGGGTCTTTGATTATTTTGGCTGCTTTCCCAAGGCAGTGGGAAATGTAGAATCGTACAGTCATAGAGATGTATAGCATGGAAACAGACCCTTCGGTCCAACTCGTCCATGCCGACCAGATATCCCAACTCAATCTAGTCTACCTGCATGCACCTGGCCCATATCCCTCCAAACCTTTCCTATTCATATACCCATCCAGATGCTTTTTAAATGTTGTAATTGTACCAGCCTCCATCACTTCCTCTGGCAGCTCATTCCATACGCGTACTATCCAATGCATGAAAATGTTGTCTCTTAGGTCCCTTTTATATCTTTCTGCTTTTGTTTTCCCAAAATGCAGCACCTCGCATTTACCTGAATTAAACTCCATCTGCCACTTCTCAGCCCATTGGCCCATCTGATCAAGATCCCATTGTAATCTGAGGCAACCTTCTTCACTGTCCACTACACCTCCAATTTTGGTGTCATCTGCAAACCCACTAACTATACCTCCTATATTCACATCCAAATCATTTATATAAATGATGAAAAGTAGTGGACCCAGAACCAATCCTTGTGGCACTCCATTGGTCACAGGCCTCCAGTCTGAAAAACAACCCTCCACCACCCTCAACCCTCCTTCCTCCTTTGAGCCAGTTCTGTATCCAAATGGCTAGCTCTCCCTGTATTCCGTGAGATCTAACCTTGCTCACCAGTCTTCCATGGGGAACTTTGTCGAACACCTTACTGAAGTCCATATAGATATAGATCATATCCACCACTCTGCCCTCATCAATCCTCTTTATTACTTTTTCAAAAAACTCAATCAAGTTTGTGGGACATGATTTCCCACGCACAAAGCAATGTTGACTATCCCTAATCAGTCCTTGCCTTTCCAAATACATGAACATCCTGTCCCTCAGGACTCCCTCCAACAACTTGTCCACCACCGACGTCAGGCTCACTGGTCTATAGTTCCCTGACTTGTCCTTACCACCTTTCTTAAACAGTGGCACGACGTTAGCCAACCTCCAGCTGGGGTCGATGGAAGGAAGGCTGGGTTTTGTGATGGACTGGGCTGTGTTCACAACTCTCTGTAATTTCTTGAGGTCTTGGGCAGAGCAGTTGCTATACCAAGCTGTGATGGATCTGGATAGTAAGCTTTGCTCTGGTACATCTATAAAAATTGGTAAGAGTCATTGTGGACATGGTGATTTTCCCTGAGGTATACAGGTAGTTCGGGGATGTTTACGCAGCACCATTTGGCAAAAACGTCACTGACAAATTAGGGATTGGTATTTTGGAGAATGCTCACTTTCGTCGGCAATAGAGCGATTCCAGCAGGGATTGCTTCTAGTGTTTCATTCTGTTCATGCACCAATGTGTGTGCCGAAATTTCCGTGCCATTCTGCACATGCGCTGGTGGCTATTGCCGTTCTGCGCATGCACCAGTACCCACGCATGTACCACATCTGTGCCAGTCTTTGTGGTATTCTGCACATGCACCAAAGTCTACTTGCCATTCTGTGCATGCACAATGTCAATGCCAAAGTCTCTGTGCCATTCTGCGCATGAGTAATGTCAGTGCCAGTCTTCGTGCCATTCCACGCATGTGCCGATGTCAGCTGCCAACAGACCAGCTTTCTGTGAGAGGTACTGTACAGCGAGCAGTGTTCTTACATTGTTTAAAAGTACGGTGCTAAATTTGATTTTGTTTCATTAATAAATATTATTTCAACCTTCGTTCAGGCTGTGCTATACTTTGTGTTAGACTTCTGGGTGATTTTTGATCGTGAGTGAGTGATCTTTTTTGCTGGTCTGCCCCTAGCCCCACTTTTCCCATAGGTCCCATTATTTCTGTGAAGTGATTTTCTATTAAGCGAGGTTGAGCTGGAACGCAGCTACGGCATTATAGGAGAACTACCTGTAGAGGCATTCGAATGCTTTCTTGACAGTAATGTCAACATGGATAAGCACCGACACCTCCTCCAAAATAATCCTCAACAGTGGAGCCCCGCAAGGCTGTGTACTCATCCCCTTACTACACTCCTCAGACACTCATGACTGTGTGGTCAAATTCTGCTCTAACTCCATTTACAAGTTTGCTGTTGACACTACCATAGAGGGTCGGATTGCAAACATTACCGAGTCAGAGTACAGGAAAGAGGCAGACAGCTTCCAGAATCATGAAGCAAGCCATTTGGCCCATCGAGTCCACATTGACCCTCCGAAGAGCATCCCACCCAGACCAATCACTGTAACCCTGCATTCCCCATGGCTAATTCACCCAGCCTGCACATCCCTGGACACTATGGTTAACTTAGCATGGCCAATTCACTCTAACCTGCACATCTTTGGCAGGAAACCGGAGCACCCGGAGGAAACCCATGCAGACACGGAGAATGTGCAAACTCCACACCAAAGAATGGAATCAAATCCAGGTCCCTGGAGGTGTGAAGCAGCAGTGCTAACCGCTGAGCCAGGAGGAACTTGAAGCTCTTGATCACCTCCATCACAACACCACTGATACAGATACACTGACACATCCTCTACTCTGCCTCCTGAAGTTAATGACTAGCTCCTTCATTTTGCTGACATTGATGGAGAAATTGTTATCTTTACACCATGCCACTAAGCTGTCTTTCCTGTACTCTGTCTCTTTGTTGTTCCAGCCTTCCCAAGTGGCCCAGCAAGTCACTGAGTTCAAGGGCAATTAGGGATTGGCAATAAATGCCCAGCCTTGCCAGCAATGGCCAGATCTCATGATAAATAAAGGGAAAACCAATCAAAGTTAAAATGAGAGCTTTAACATTCTATGTTCTATGTTCGAGAGTTTGCTTTTTACTATCATTTCTTGCTCTCAGAACCCAATTTAGAAACTGGATTGCTGTGTCATGCTTGCACAATATTGTGCTTTCCTAGCTGAAAAAAACTTCCGAAATTAAAATACATTGTTGAATGCAGAAGAAATAAAGCACCAATGTATCTGCTATAATTGGAAACACGATACACTCAACAGTTGCGTGATAGCACTCCCATCTAGTGACAGAGGTTGGTCGCTGCAAGTATCAGCTGAAACACTCAGAATCAGTCACACAGCATGGAAGCAGACCCTTCGGTCCAACTTGTCCATGCCGACCAGGTTTCCCAAACCGAAATACTCCAATTTGCCTGCATTTGGCCCATTTTATTCTAAACCTTTCCTAACCGTATTCCCATTCAAATGTCATTTAAATGTTATAATTGTATCCATCACTTCCTCTGGCAGCTCATTCCATACACGCACCACCTTCTGCATGAAAAAGCTGCCACTCACGTCTCTTTTAAATCTTTCCCCTTCCACCTTGAAGTCTGCACCTCATCTGCTCCACTGGCTGCATTTTTTAATGATAATGCCAGTTGTAGGGCCTGAGAGCAGGTTTTTGAGGAAGGGTCACACGAAACATTAACTCTGATTTCTCCCCACAGATGCTGCCAGACCTGCTGAGCTTTTCCAGCAATTTCTGTTTTTGTTTCTGATTTACAGTATTCACGTTTCTTTTGAGCTTTTATTCAGTTGTACAGCCTGTTTGAAATCCATTTGGACTTGAGGTAGTAAGTGCTTTTGCATAATTACATCATTAAACCCATACCATACAATCTCTCCGCGTTCATTAAGAGTTAAACCAAAGTCATATGCCTCTGCCAGTCATCTTAACCCAGTCAAAACTCTTGATGATTCCCCGGCTCTCGAATTGCTGAATAAAATCGATAGCATCTCAGAATTAGAGGAGGGGTTGTAGTGTTTGTTAACTCTCGAAAGATTTTAGTATCTGGTGCCTCAGAGTGATAGAGTCATAGTCATATAGTATGGAAACAGACCCTTCGGTCCACCTAGTCCATGCCGACCATGTTCCCAAACTGAACTAGTCCCACTTGCTTGTGTTTGGCCCATATCCCTCCAAACTTTTCCTATTCAAACACTTATCTAAAAGTCTTATAAACATTGTAACTGTACCAGCATCCACCACTTCTCTGGCAGTTCACCCATCATACAAGCCACTCTCAGTGTAAAAAAGTTGTCCCTCGTGCCCATATGTCCCCTAGTTTTTGAACTCCTACACCCTAGGGAAAAGCTTACCCATGGTCCTGATAATTTTATAAACCTCTGTCCAGTGAAAAAAGCCCCAGCTTACCTAGACTACTTTTATAATTCAAACCTTCCATTGCCAACAACATCCTGTTAATCTTTTCTGAACCCTTTCCAATTTAAAAATACCCTTCTTATAGGAACATAGAACAAAGAACATTACAGCACAGTACAGGCCCTTTGGCCCTCGATGTTGTGCCAACCTGTAGAGCCAACCTGAAGCTCATCTAACCTACACTATTCCATTTTCATCCATTTGTTTATCCAATGACCATTTAAATGTCCTTCAAGTTGGCGGGTCTACTACTGTTGGAGGCAGTGTGTTCCACACCTCTGCAGCTCTTGGAGTAAAGAAACTACCTCTGACATCTGTCCTCTATCTATCACCCCTCAATTTAAAGCTATGTCCCCTCGTGCTAGCCATCACCATCTGAGGAAAAAGGCTGCCCCTGTCCACCCTATCTAACCCTCTGATTATCTTATATGTCTCAATTAAGTCGCCTCTCAACCTTCTTCTCTCTAACGAAAACAGCCTCAAGTCCCTCAGCCTTTCCTCATAAGACCTTCCCTGGAGGGCGACCAGAACACATTACTCCAAAAGAGACCTCACAAACAATCTGTACAACCTCAACATAACATTCCCAACTCTTATACTCAAAAGTCTTAGCAATGCCTTTTTAACCATTCCGTCTATCGGTGACACAAATTTCAAAGAATTATGTAAATAAAAACCAAAAGAACTGCAGATACTGTAAATCAGAAACAAAAACAGAAATTGCTGGAAAAGCTCAGCAGGTCTAGCAGCATCTGTGAAGAGAAATCAGAGTTAACATTTCAGGTGCAGTGAGTCTTCCTCAGAACTGATGGTAGCTGGGGAAATGTTGGTTTAAATGCAGAAGAGAGGGTGGGGGGAGCGGGTAAACTGGAAACAATAGTTGAGGATTGAGATGGTTAGTGGCTAACAATGGGTTGTGTGTAATAGGTGACTACGTGACCACAGGGCTTGATGTGTGAGGGTGAGGGGGTGGTGGGAGATAGGGCATAAGAGAGTTCAAGCCCTAAACTTATGGAACTCGATACTGAGGCCAGAAAGCTGCAGAGTCTTCAAGTAGAAAATGAGATGTTGCTCTTCCAGTTTATCCTGGAGCACTGCAGCTAGTCTGAGACAGAGATAATGGCCAGGGTGGTCTGTTAAAGTGGCAGGCAACATCCCTCTGACTCTATCCCCTCTCCTAACACCATCTCCTGTCCCGTATTCACCATTCCTCCTAAACTTCCGCTCTCCGACGCTGAACATTCTGTACTCAACAAAGGTCTCAGTTTTATTCATCTATATCCCCACTTTAATGATTTTTAGCCACAACATAGAGTCATAGAGATGTACAGCATGGAAACAGATCCTTCGGTCTAACTTTCCATGCCTCTTAAATGGTGCAATTGTACCAGCCTCCACCACTTCCTCTGGCAGCTCATTCCATACATGTACCACCCTCTGTGTGAAAACGTTGCCCCTTAGGACTCTTTTATGTCTTTCCCCTCTCACCCTAAACCTATACCCTCTACTTCTGGACTCCCAACCCCAGGGAAAAGACTTTGCCGATTTACCCTATCATGCCCCTCATAATTTTGTAAACCTCTATAAGGTCACCCTTCAGCCTCTGACACTCCAGGGAAAACAGACCCAGCCTGTTCAGCCTCTCCCTATAGCACAAATCCTCCAACCCTGGCAACATCCTTGTAAATCTTTTCTGAACCCTTTCAAGTTTCACAGCATCTTTCCAATAGAAAGGAGACCAGAATGGCATGTAATATTCCAACAGTGGCCTAACCAATATCCTGTACAGCTGTAACATGACCTCCCAACGCCTGTACTCAATACTCTGACCAATAAAGGAAAGCATACCAAACGCCTTCTTCACTATCCTATCTACCTGCGACTCCACTTTCAAGGAGCTATGAACCTCCACTCCAAGGCCTCTTTGTTCAGCAATACTCTCTAGGGCCTTACCACTAAGTGTATAAGTCTTGCTAAGATTTGCTTTCCCAAAATGCAGCACCTCACATTTTTCTAAAATAAATTCGATCTGTCACTTCTCTGCCCATTGTCCCATCTGATCATTGTCCCACTTGTGGGCGGCACGGTGGCACAGTGGTTAGCACTGTTGCCTCACAGCGCCAGAGACCCGGGTTCATTTCCCGCCTCAGGCGACTGACTGTGTGGAGTTTGTACATTCTCCCCATATCTGTGTGGGTTTCCTCCGGGTGCTCCGGTTTCCTCCCACAACACAAAAATGTGCAGGTTAGGTGAATTGGCCATGCTAAATTGCCCGTAGTGTTAGGTGAAGGGGTAAGCGTAGGGGAATGGGTCTGGGTGGGTTGTGCTTCGGCGGGTCGGTGTGGACTTATTGGGCCGTAGGGCCTGTTTCCACACTGTAAGTAATCTAATCTAAGATCCTGTTGTAATCTGAGGCAACCTTCTTTGCTGTCCACTACACCTCCAATTTTGGTGTCATCAGCAAACTTTCTAACTATACCTGTTATGCTCACATCCAAATCATTTATATAAATGATGAAATGTAGTGGACCCAGCACCGATCCTTGTGGGATCCCAGCAGTGAACCCTGTGGCACCCCACTCATTACTGCCTGCCACTCTGAAAAGGACCTGCTTATTCCAACTGTCTGCTTCCTGTCTGCCAACTAGTTCTCTATCCACCTCTGATACCATGAGCATTAATTCTGTTTAATAATCTCTTGTGTGGAACCTTGTCAAAAGCCTTTTGCAAGTCCAGATACACAAGATCTACTGATTCACCCTTGTCCACTCTATTGGTCACATCTCAAAATGTTTCAAAAGATTTGTCAAGCATGATTTTCCTTTAGTGAATCCATGCTGACTTGGACCGATTCTGTCACCACTTTCCAAATGCTTAATAACTGGATGTAGGTTTCCTCGCTGAGCTGAAACGTTTGTTTACAGATGTTTCGTCACCATACTAGGTAACATCAACAGTGAGCCTCTGGATGAAGCAGTGGTGGTATGGCTCACTTTCTATTTATGTGTTTAGGTTTCCTTGGGTTGATGATGTCATTTCATGTGGTGACATCATTTCCTGTCATAATGTCATTTACTATTCTTTTTCTCAGGGGGTGGTAAATGGGATCGAAGTCAATGTGTTCATTGATAGTTTCGGTTGGAATGCCACGCTTCTAGGAATTCTCATGTGTGTCTTTGTTTGGCTTGTCCTAGAAACCCTTGCCACTCTCCCCACATCAAAGACTACTCAGACCTCTTGGCATCATGGTAGCCCACAAACCCACCAACACACTAAAACAGCAGCTAATGAACTTGAAAGATATTGCAATAACTGTAACACACACTACATTGGACAAACAGGCAGAAAATTAGCCACCAGGATACATGAGCATCAACTAGCCACAAAAAGACATGACCCACTGTCAATAGTATCCTTACATACAGAAAAGGAAGGACAGAACTTTGACTGGGACAACACATCCATCCTAGGACTAGCCAAACAGAGACATGCATGAGAATTCTGAGAGGTGTGGCATTCCAACTGGAATTCCATCAACAAACACATTGACGTGGATCCCATTTACCACCCCTTGAGAAAAAGAACAGGAAATTACATCACCACAGGAAATGGCATCATCAACCCAAGGAAACCTAATCATATAAATAGAAAGCAAGCCATGCCACCACTGCTTCATCCGGAGGCTCACTGAAGATTTTACCTAGTATGGTAACAAAACATCTGAAAACAAACCTTCCAGCTCAATGAGCAAATCTACATCCAGAACCTCAACCTGAGCTACAAGTCTTCTCAAAACTTGCTATCCTTAATAACTGACTCCAGCATCTACGTCAGGCTAACCAGCCTGGTTTTCTCTCTCCTTTGTTAAAAAAAAGTGGGGTTACATTAGCTACCCTCCAGTCCATTCGAACTCTTCCAGAGTCTATAGATTGCTGGTAAATGATCATCACTGCATCCACTATTTCTAGGCAATGTCCTTAAGTACTGAAGGAAGCACAGCATCAGGTTCTGGGGACTTATCAGGTGTTAATCCCATGAATTGCCCCAATATCATATCTTGACGAATAAGGATTTCTTTCAGGTCCTCTTTCATGCTCGATCCTTTGTCCCCTAGCATTTCCAGAAGCTTATTGTGGCCTCCTTAGGTCAGGTTTAAGCATGTTTTTCTATGTCAAAGGGAACATGCTTGCTTGTAAATAACATGTAGAGATTTCTCTTCACTCATACTTGACCTTCACCACGAACTGGTCTTTTACTTTCAACAATGTATTTCTAAGATCCTGTATTTTTATGCATGATACTTGTAATGTGATTTATTTAAGCTATATAAGTTAATTTGGTAAAACTGTAACACCAGCTCCTTTATCCAGTTTATACTGTATTGGTGTTCATTTACTGTCAGACTCTCATTCCAATCATTTGTTTTCAGAATCACTGATATCTCCCAAAAATAGTTTTATTCTGATCTTGTGATTTTTTGATGTCTTGAATGTGGCATTGCTTAAAGAATTTCTCTCTGTTTTCTAGTTGTTTGTATTTTGAAGTGACAGACTGTTTTAAAACAATCTACTTTGGCAATTATGGTACTGTACTCCCCTGCTGGACATTCTTCCCAGTTGCGTCACGTGTTTGTAGACCCCAACTCTACAATTTATATCAATGATCTGGATGAAGGTCAAATGGTTGCCAAATTAGCAGAAGACACAAAGATAGGCAGGAAAATAAGTGAGGCCATAAGGAGGCTACAAAAAGATATAGATAGGTTAAGTGAGTGGGCAAAGATCTGGCAAATGGAGTACCTTGTGGGAAATTTGGCAGACAAATTAAGACAAAAGTCTATTAACTACATGTTGACAGATTGCATAGCTCTGAGTTACAGAGAGACCTGAGTATTCTAGTGCATCGGTCACAAAACGTCAATATGCTGGCACAGTAAGTCATTGGGAAAGCTAATAGAATGTCATTGATGATTGAGTGAAATTGAGTACAAAAGCAGGGAGGTAATACTTCAGTTATACACTGCACTAGTGAGAGTGCATCTGAAGTACTGTACTCAATACAGACTCCTTATTTAAAGATAGATGTAAATGTGTTGGAGGTAGTTCAGAAGAGGTTTACCAGATTAATATCTGGAATGGGCAGGTTGTTTCATGAGGAAACTTTGGATAGTTCAGGCCTGTATTTGCTGAAGTTTAGAAGAGTTAGAGGCAACTTAATTTCTTATGCCCTTCTGCCAACTCATAGCCCAACCCACCATCCTTTGCCCTTCCCCGTCCATGCAATTATCCAGCAGGAGCATAACTCAGGAGGCACTACAACAGAAAATGAAATTACCAGTCTATTGATGATGTTACTCCTAAAAATGTGAACATACTCACTGATACTAAACAAACCTCTTACAACCTACCTGAGATTCGGAGACAGCACAGGAACACGGTATACAAATCACAGCCAAGGTTCAAAGCCGACAATTAGGCCTTCAGAGATTTAGGGAGAGCTGGCCTGCACTGAGTTTGAGAAAAATCTTAGAAAAATCAGTGAGTTCATGGTTGGTGAAAGGAACTGTTACTAGGAATTGTCTCTAAATATTAAGAAGTTAACTGGTAAACGAGAGGGATAAATGAAAGTCAGGACCAATATAATAAAGTAACATAAATAAGTCAGAATAGGATGAAGAAGGACTTATGCCCGAAACGTCGATTCTCCTGCTCCTTGGATGCTGCCTGACCTGCTGCGCTTTTCCAGCAATACATTTTTCAGCTGAGAAAAGAAAGGTCAAGTTAACACAAATAACTTTAAGGCAAACTCCAGTTTTGACTTTGATTTTTAAAATTTTAAATCAGTGATCCCTACAAATCAGATTCTCCCACAAACTTCTATGCTCTAGGGAAGATAGTCCCAGCCTATCCAGTCTCTTCTCATAACTCAAACTCTTTAGTCCCAATAACATCCTTGTAAATCTTTTCTGCACCTTTTCCAATTTAATAATAACATTTCTATAGAAGATCAATCAGAATGTACACAGTACTCTAAAAGTGGCATCACCAATGTCTTGTATAGCTGCAACATGGCATCCTAACTCCTGCACTCAAAAGCTCTGACCAATGAAGGCAAGCATTTACCCTGTTTATCTGTGATGCCACTTTCAAGGAACTATGTACCTGGACCCCTACATCCCTCAGTTCACCAATACTCTCCAGGGCCCTACCATGAACTGTAAAAGCCATACCAAAATGCAATACTTCACATTTATCTAAATTAAACTCCACCTGTTATTCTTCGGCACAGTGTCCCAGCTGATCAAGATCACATTGTAGTCTTAGCTAATCTTCTTCACTGTCCATCACACCATCAATTTTGGTGGCATCCACAAACTTACTAATCATGCTTCTTATATTCTCATCCAAATCATTTATAAAAATGAGAAACAATACCCTTTCCATAGTTTCTGTTATTAATTCCTAATCTCAACTTTCTATAGGACAGACACTCAGTTTGTTAATTCTTTATTTTTAAAAATACTTATGGAAACTCTTGCTAGCTTTTTTTTTATATATCTAGCTAGCTTTCTCTTGTGGTCTAATTTTTTCCTTCTTATTAATTTTGTTGATCATTTATTTTGCTGGTTTTTACATTCTATCCAAACTTCTGACTTGCAATTTGCCTTTGCATGAGCATAAGCTTTTTGTTTAAGTTTGATACCATCTTTAACATTCTAGTTAACTACAGATAGTGGATCTGTCCCTTGAATGTTTTCTTACTCTTTGGACTCTATCTATTCTGTGTATTCTGAAGTATTCCTGTAAATGTCTGGCACTGCATTGCTATTGATCTCATCCTTTAACCTAATTTGCCAATTCACTTCAGGTAACTCTGCTTTCATGCCATTATAATCGTCCGTTCCTTTTCCCACAAATCAAATGTAAAATTGAATATAGCCGTACTACCATGGGGTATGTTCAGTGTACAATCATTAATTAATTCTATCTCGTTTCATAAAACTAGATCTGATACAGCCTGCTTTCTGTTGGCTCCAGAACATGCTGCTCTAAAAAAAATTCCAAAAACAATCTCTGAATTAGAACATAGAACATAGAATATAGAACAATACAGCACAGAACAGGCCCTTCTGTCCACGACGTTGTGTCCGAGCTTAAGCACCCATCCATATACCTATCCAATTGCCGCTTAAAGGTCGCCAATGATTCTGACTCTGCCACTCCCACAGGCAGCGCATTCCATGCCCCCACCACACTCTGGGTAAAGAACCTACCCCTGACATCCCCCCTATACCTTCCACCCTTCACCTTAAATTTATGTCCTCTTGTAACACTCTGTTGTACCCGGGAGAAAAGTTTCTGACTGTCTACTCTATCTATTCCTCTGATCATCTTACAAACCTCTGTCAAGTCACCCCTCATCCTTCGCCGTTCCAATGAGAAAAGGCCTAGCACTCTCAACCTATCCTCGTACGACCTACTCTCCATTCCAGGCAACATCCTGGTAAATCTTCTCTGCACCCTCTCCAAAGCTTCCACATCTTTCCTAAAGTGAGGCGACCAGAACTGCACACAGTACTCCAAATGTGGCCTAACCCAGGTCCTGTACAGCTGCAACATCACTTAACGACTCTTGAATTCAATCCCTCTGCTAATGAACGCTAATACACCATAGGCCTTCTTACAAACTCTATCCACCCGAGTGGCAACTTTCAAAGATCTATGAACATAGACCCCAAGATCCCTCTGCTCCTCCACCTTACTAAGAACCCTACCGTTAACCCTGTATTCCGCATTCTTATTTGTCCTTCCAAACTGGACAACCTCACACTTGACAGGGGTGAACTCCATCTGCCACTCCTCAGCCCAGCTCTGCATCATATCTGAGTCCCTTTGCAGCCAACAACAGTCCTCCTCACTATCCACAACTCCACCACTCTTCATATCATCTGCAAATTTACTGACTCACCCTTCGACTCCCTCTTCCAAGTCATTAATAAAAATTACAAACAGCAGAGGACCCAGAACTGATCCCTTTGGAACTCTACTTGTAACTGGGCTCCAGGCTGAATATTTACCATCGACCACCACTCTCTGACTTCGACTGGTTAGCCAGTTTTCTATCCAACTGGCCAAATTTCCCTCTATCCCATGCCTCCTGATTTTCCGCATAAGCCTACCATGGGGAACCTTATCAAATGCCTTACTAAAATCCATGTACAGTATATCCACTGCTCTACCCTCATCCACATGCTTGGTCACCTCCTCAAAGAATTCAATAAGACTTGTAAGGCAAGACCTACCCTTCACAAATCCGTGCTGGCTGTCCCTAATCAAGCACTGTCTTTCCAGATACTCATAAATCCTATCCCTCAGTACCCTTTCCATTACTTTGCCTACCACTGAAGTAAGACTAACTGGCCTATAATTTCCGGGGTTATCCCTATTCCCTTTTTTGAACAGGGGCACAACATTCGCCACTCTCCAGTCCCCTGGTACCACCCCCGTTGACAGTGAAGACGAGAAGATCATTGCCAACGGTACTGCAATTTCCTCTCTTGCTTCCCACATAATCCTAGGATATATCCCGTCAGGCCCGGGGGACTTGTCTATCCTCAAGTTGTTCAAAATGTCCAACACATCTTCCTTCCTAACAGAATTGTTCTGGGTTTCCTTTGTCCATTGGACTTTTCTGGTTGATACATAGGTAAAAATATCAAATGATTACCACCATACCTTTCTGACAGACTCATTATTTGTGCTTTGTACTCCGCCCTACTGCGCAGTTACTGTTAAGGGATCTGTACATCACTCCTACAAGTGACGTCATGTACTTACCATTTCTCATTCCACCCAAACTGTTTCCACATCTCACTTTCCTGAATTTAGTTCATCTCTCTCAATTGTGTTAATACCATCATTGACTAATAGCGCCATCCCTCTACATTTCCTTACCTTCCTGCCTTTCCTAAATGGAGAAAGTGAGGACTGCAGATGCTGGAGATCAGAGCTGAAAATGTGTTGCTGGAAAAGCGTAGCAGGTCAGGGCAGCATCCAAGGAGCAGGAGAATCGACGTTTCGGGCATAAGCCCTTCTTCAGGAATGAGGAAAGTGTGTCCAGCAGGCTAAGATAAAAGGTAGGGAGGAGGGACTTGGGGGAGGGGCGTTGGAAATGCGATAGGTGGAAGGAGGTTAAGGTGAGGGTGATAGGCCGGAGTGGGGTGGGGGCGGAGGGGTCAGGAAGAAGATTGCAGGTTAGGAAGGCGGTGCTGAGTTCGAGGGATTTGACTGAGACAAGGTGGGGGGAGGGGAAATGAGGAAACTGGAGAAATCTGAGTTCATCCCTTGTGGTTGGCGGGTTATCCTGCACTCTTCAAGATTCAGGTCCTGATCCATCATCCCTATCCTGTAATAGATATATCAGATCATATTGATTCAGAAATAATATGTGCTCTCAGTTTAGCTGTTTTGATTCAAAAGCCAAGTTTCCCATTTATCTCTTTTTGTAAATTCTAGTCTCTGGGAAGATAGGGAGGAGATAGCAGAGCCTCTGGCTTTGATATTTGAGTGGTCATTGTCTACAGGTTTAGTACCAGAGGACTGGAGGATTGCAAACGTTGTGCCCTTGTTCAAGAAGGGCAGTAGAGATGACCCAGATAATTATAGACCAGTGAGCCTTACTTCTGTTGTAGGAAAGGTTTTGGAAAGGATTATAAGAGATAAGATTTATAATCATCTAGCAAGCAACAATTTGATTTCAGACAGTCAACATGGTTTTGTCAAGGGCAGGTCGTGTCTCACAAACCTCATTGAGTTTTTTGAGAAGGTGACCAAGCATGTAGATGAGGGTAGGGCAGTTGACGTGGTATACTTGGACTTCAGCAAAGCCTTTGATAAGGTTCTACATGGTAGGCTGTTGGAGAAAATGCAGGGGCATGGAATCAAGGGTGATTTAGCGCCAGTTGGATTAGAAACTGGCTTTCTGAAAGAAGGCAGCGTGCAGGGGTTGGTGGGAAATATTCAGCCTGGAGTCCAGTTACTAGTGGTGTGCCACAAGGATCTGTTTTGGGACCACTGCTGTTTGTCATTTTTATAAATGACTTAGACGCAGGCACAGGTTGATAGATTAGTAAATTTGCAGACAACACTAAAGTCGGTGGAGTAGTGGGCAGTTTGGAAGAACGTTTCAGGTTGCGGGGGAACTCCATTTGCCACCTCTCAGCCCAATTCTGCAGTTCATCCAAGCAGCTAAATGTGAGGTGATGCACTTTGGGAAGAATAACAGGAAGGCAGAGTACTTGGTCAATGGAAAGATACTTGGTCGTGTGAATGTGTAGAGGCATCTTGGGGTCCATGTACATAGATCCCTGAAAGTTGCCACCCAGGTGGATAGTGCTGTTAAAAAGTTATACAGTGTGTTAGGTTTCATTCGTAGAGGGATTGAGTTCTGGAGCAATGATGTCATGCTGCAACTATACAAAATGCTGTTGCCACCAAACTTGGAATATTGTGTACAGTTCTGGTTGCCATATTTCAGGAAGGATGTGGAAGCATTGGAAAAGGTGCAGAGGAGATTTACCAGGATGTTGTCTTGTCTGGAGGGAAGGTCTTATGAGGAAAGGCTGAGCGACTTAGGTCTGTTCTCATTGGAAAGAAGAAGGCTAAGGGGGGATTTGATAGAGATATACAAGATGATCAGAGGATTAGATAGGGTAGACAGTGAAAGTCTTTTTTCTAGGATGATGATGTCAGCTTGTACGAGGGGGCATAACTACAAATTGAGGGGTGATAAGATTTAAGACAGATGTTAGAGGCAGGTTCTTTACGCAGAGAGTGGTAAGGGTGTGGAATACCCTACCTGCTAATGTAGGCAGCTCAGCCACATTAGGGAGATTTAAACAATCTTAGATAAGCACATGGATGATGATGGGATAGTGTAGGGGGAACGGGCTGAGAATAGTTCACAGGTCGGCACAACATCGAGGGCCGAAGGGCCTGTTCTGCGCTGTATTGTTCTATGTTCTAGTCTTATCTATTTGTTTACTCTTAGATGGATACTCTCAAGTCACCATCTGTTTATCATTTCCTGTACCAATACCTTTCTCTTTGATTCTTTTGGATTAGATTCCCTACAGTATGGAAACAGGCCATTTGGCCCACCAAGTCCACATCGACCCTCTGAAGAGTAACCCACCCAGATCCATTCCCCTACCCTATATTTACCCCTGATTAATGCACCTAGTACTATGGGCAATTTAGCATAGCCAATTCACCTGACCTGCACATCTTTGGACTGTGGGAGGAAATCGGAGCACCCGGAGGAAACCCACGCAGACACAGGGAGAATGTGCAAACTCTAGACAGTCTGTCACCGAGGCAGGAATTGAACCCAGATCCCTGGTGCTGTGAGGCAGCAGTGCTAACCACTGAGCCATTGTGCCACCCTGACTCTACTCTTTGATTTAACTGATCTTCCAAAATATGATCACATGTCTCCACTGTTCATTGTCCAGTTGCACAGTCAGTAAGAACATTCTTCCCAGCATGAGTCAGGCAACACTGCAGAAGGCAGGAGGGAGGAGGAGGAGAGGAAGAAGGATAAGGATGGAGGAGGTGAATGGGGTGAGAGGAGAAGAAGCAAGGCAGGGGAGGGGAGGAGGAGAGAGAAAGAGGGATAAAAGTAGAGGCAAGAGAGGAGGAGCAAGGACGAGAGGAGGAAAGAGAGACAGGAGGAAGAGGAGGGGGAGGGGAGAAGGTGGAGGATGGAGGAAGAAGTTGAGAGTCCCCTGTGTGATCGGCAGCTTCTGCCAAATGTGGGTGAGAGGTGCTGGGAAGGTTATGTTGATGGAGATGTAGGGTGGGAGGAGTTGGGAGGGCTGCCTGGCAGTTTGTATACTCCCTGTGCTGCCTTCACCTTGCCCCTGTGTGCTCCTGCTGAGGTCTCTCGACTGTTTGGTGCCATCCCCATCTCCATTTTGGTCAGTCACAGGCAACGGACTCATGTATGTGATGGAAAATTCGAGGCCACGTTTACATTGTTGCCTCTCCCTTGTTCTTGGGTTTGATGCTGTGACTAGGCCCTAAGTTGGTCAGTTGTTTTTGGGGGAAATCTGGGCAGTGGGGTGGGTGGGGGGGGGGGTTGGTGCAGCATATGAACAGCACACGCTCCTCAGCGGAGCTGCTTTCCTCTCATTCCAGCCTCGATGCTGGGCATGTTTATTGGGAGAGGCTATTGGACCACCTTTAGATTTGGAAGAATTTGTGAAAGCATCCCTGGTGTTATTACTACCGGTCTTTGAGGACCTGCAGTACAATGTCCAGTTCTCAAGTACTTGAGTGCGAAGATCTGCCCTCAAAGTAAACCGTGCCCTTCATCTCTGTTTGTGCTCCATCCTCAAATACTCCCTTCCAAGGTCATTGAGACTGAGCTGGTACATTGAAGTGATGCCCAATTTAGTTGGTATCGAGCACAACTTTCCACCACACAGAAACTGTTTGATATATTCCAGGATTCATAGTTGTCGGGGAAAGTGTTTCACTGTGAGAGCCGGTTGCTAGTTTAGTTTTCTGATTGTTTTGTGAAAGATCTGTTTTTACATGGGGTAGGAATAGTGGCATAGTGTTACACGAGAACTCCAAAAGCCCAAGCTTTGGGGACATGGACTTCAATTTCACCAGTAAGAAATCAGCATCTTTAATAACTGGGCATTTTCAATTACCTACAGTGTGGAAACAGGCCATTTGGCCCAACAAATCCTCACCGACCCTCCGACGAGTAACCCACCCAAACCGATTGATAGCACATCAATACAGCCCTCCCAACCCCTCCCACCCCATATCTTCATCAACGCAGTCCTCCCAGGACCTCTCAGCCACATTCGGCAGAGACTGCTGATCACACAGGGGACTCTCAACTTCCTCCTCCATTCTCCATCTGCTCCTCTCCCCCCATCTCTCTTTCCCTCTTCTTCTCCTTGCTCCTCCTCTCTCTCGCCTCTGCTTTTATCCCTAATGCATCTAACACTATGGACAATTTAACAAAGCCAATCCACCTAACTGCACATCTCTGGACTGTGGGACGAAACCACAGCACTCGGAGGAAACCCACGCAGACACAGGGAGAATGTGCAAACTCCACACAGACAGTTGCCCGAGACTGGAATCGAACCCGGGTCCCTGGCACTGTGAGGCAGCAGTGCTAACCACTGAGCTACTGTGCTGCCCTATTTCTGCAAATTAAAGAACTAATACAGCATTGAACTTCTCTCTTTGCAATAGCAGAAACAATGCTGAAACCAGTCCCTGAAATCGTCTGGGTCAGACTATAATACTGACATTCCCAGTTAGCTGATTGAAGCTGGTGCCAGTGTTCAGAAAGACCTTAGGTTGGGAGTTGGGCAAAGAGGGACATAACTATCCCATCATTTGGGTACTTGTTCTGTGTCCATCAGATAGCAGGACTCACGTGGGCGATGGGTATTGCATAAACTACCAGCCCTCTAGAAATAGGTGAGATTAACAAATGCTCAGAGTGAGATTAGGATTGGTCAGAGGACAGTTCTCATCAGGAAGTTTTCTTCTTCATAGAGTCACAGAGATGTACAGCACGGAAGCAGACCATTTAGTCCAACTCATCCATGTCGACCAGCTATCCCAACCTAATTTAGTCACATTTGCCAGGACTTGGCCAATATCCCTCCCTAAACCCTTCCTATTCATATACCCATCCAGATGCCTTTTAAATGTTGTAACTGTACCAGCCTCCACCACTTCCTCTGGCAGCTCATTCCATATCTGTACCACCCTCTGCGTGAAAAAGTTCCCCCTTAGGTCTCTTTTATATCTTGCCCCTCTCACCCTAAACCGATGCCCTCTAGTTCTGGACTCCCCCACCCCAGGGAAAAAACTTTGTCTATTTACCCTGTCCATGCCCTGATGATTTTATAAAGCTCTATAAGGTCACCCTCAGCCACTGACGCTCCAGGGAAAACAGCCCCAACCTACTCAGCCTCTCCCTGTAGCTCAAATCCTCCAACCCTGGCAACATCCTTGTAAATCTTTTCTGGACCCTTTCAAGTTTCACAACATCCTTCCGATAGGAAGGAGACCAGAATTGCATGCAATATTCCAACAGTGGCCTAACCAATGTCCTGTACAGCCACAACATGACCCCCAACCCCTGTACTTAATACTCTGACCAATAAAGGAAAGTGTACCAAACTCCTTCTTCACAATCCCATCTACCTGTGACTCTTGTTTCAAGGAGCTATGAACATGCACTCCAAGGTCTCTTTGTTCAGTAACACTTCCCAGGACCTTACCATTAACTGTAAAAGGGTTCTGGATTAGTGGTGCTGGAAGAGCACAGCAGTTCAGGCAGCATCCAACGAGCAGCAAAATCGACATTTCGGGCAAAAGCCCTTCATCAGGAATAAAGGCAGTGAGCCTGAAGCGTGGAGAGATAAGCTAGAGGAGGGTGGGGGTGGGGCGAAAGTAGCAGCGTGCAATGAGTGAGTGGGGGAGGGGATGAAGGTGATAGGTCAGGGAGGAGAGGGTGGAGTGGACAGGTGGAAAAGGAGATAGGCAGGTAGTATTCTTGTAGAGAGAGGAGAGAAATTTTTACCTCATTAACTGTATAAGTCCTGCTAAGATTTGCCTTCCCAAAATGCAGCACCTCACAGTTATCTAAATTAAATTCCATCTGCCACTCCTCCGCCATTTGGCCCATCTGATCAAGATCCTGTTGTAATCTGAGGTAAGCCTCTTTGCTGTCCACTACACCTCCAATTTTGGTGTCATCTGCAAACTTACTAACTGTACCTCTTATGCTCACATCTGAATCATCTACATAAATATCAAAAAGTAGTGGGCCCAGCACCGATCCTTGTGGCACTCCACTGGTCACAGGCCTCCAGTCTGAAAAACAACCCTCCACCACCACTGTGTGTCAATCACCTTTGTTACTTTTTCAAAAAAACTCAATCAACTTTGTGAGACATGATTTCCCATGCACAAAGCCATGATGGCTATCCCTAATCAGTCCTTGCCTTTCCAAATACATATAAATCTTGTCCCTCAGCATTCCCTCCAACAACTTGCCCACCACCAACGTCAGGCTCACTGGTCTATACTTCCCTGGGTTGTCCTTACCACCCTTCTTAAACAGTGGTACCATGTTAGCCAACGTCCAGTCTTCTGGCACCTCACCTGTGACTATCGATGCAAATATCTGAGCAAGAGGCCCAGCAATCACTTCTCTAGCTTCTCACAGTATTCTAGGGCCAGATGAAAGTTAGACTGGAAGAGATTGAGGAAAGCCACAGGATAGGTTTCCTAACCCTTTGCTAGAGAGCAGGACACTGACTCCACTGCTGTAATGAAACAAGTATCTGTTCGTCTGCTGATGTCAGTGAACCATCCTCAATTGTCATGGGCTGTATACTCTTTGCCTAATTAAAATGCATTACATTTAAACTGCTGCTTCTTAACAAACTCTGAACAGTCAATTACCAATCTGCAGTAAGTGTGGTCCTGAATCCTGAAATCTAACAACGATAATAGGAGGTCAGTTCAGCTGAGAGTTTCATACTAGCAGAAAGGTTTAATGGGGGAAGCCTTAAGTTTTTAAGTTATCAGAACTGAAAGGAAGTTCAGGCCAGCAGAACAGGAGAAGTTGTAAAACTGTCTCAGCAGGTCCAGAAGCAGAATAGAAAAGAGTTATTTAAAGAGTTAAGACAACTATAATATAGCATTGGGATTGGTACCTATGATGGACATGGCAGGAAACAACTGGGTAGAAAATTTGTTTTGCTGTTTATTTTAAGATCATTTCAAACTGTCTTCCTTGTTCTGAGGGTCACTGGACCTGAAACGCTAATTCTGATTTCTCTTCAAAGATGCTGCCAGGCCTGCTGAGCTACTGTTTTTGTTGTTGTTAAATATATACACAGGTCATTCTGCTATAACGCATGTTTCACTAATGCAAATTCACTATAATGTGATTGACGAATTGTGGACAGTTCCTAAAGCCCGAACTTTTGAAGCGTGGATTGGTTATAACATGATTCCGGCCCCATTAGTTTAAATGATGCTACTATTACTTGATTTTCTTATAACGCAGGGTTGCACGAGGACGGAACTATCACACTTAGCAGAACCAACTGCATATCTTGATTCTTTATCTTCTTTTATGAAATAAACTTGTGTTCTTGTTGAAATAACTCCATGAAGCCCAGTGTCCAGTCATTAAGTCAGGCTTTATTAGCAATGTCATAGTACATAACATTGACCCCAGCTGGCACCGAGACATCTCCCAGAGTGAGCCCAGCCTCTGACATTCCTGTTTACATCTGTCAGCCAGGACTCCCTGATTTAGTGCACCAATCAGGGAATCAACTTCTACGAGATCCATCTAACTGACCTTGTTCCAATCACTACATCCCTCCTCGTCTAGGACGTAGACCCATTCTTTTTCTCGAAATCCCACGTTCCAGTTCCTCTGACTCTACCTCGGATACTGGCAACGTGTACCGGACCGTAGCCCACCTCTTGCTCCCAGAGCGTCTTGGCCAGAGTTCATCATTATCTTCAGGCGGTAGCAGTGTCAAGGCTGTAACATCTGCTGTATCCATCTCATCCATGACACTAGGCGGAGGGGGAGAACCTATGGGGTCTGATAACCTTGCCAGATGTTCTGAGGGGCCAGGTGTGCTTTGCTTCTGCCCCATTTGTGAGGTTGCAGCTTTCAGGTCATCCAGAACTGCCTCTCCTACCTGAGCTTTGGACATTACGGGACCTGACCTCTTACCCATTCAGGACCATTTCCATGGTTTCAATACCAAACGTTGTAAGTAAACTGCCTCTCTCACTTAGGGGAGTCTTGTGCCTGGTATTGGCATTCCTGATGCCATTTCACCCATGCAACCGAGTCCAGGATTTACCATTCCCACGAATGTGGACGAGCTGCTGGTAGTTATTTTTGTCCTTGTTGGCACTCTGGACACTGCCTCATCAACACAGTTATGTTGGCATCGCCACTGAAGTAACTCCATGAAGTCGCTCTGCAAAGTCACCCTTTATTTACACGTGCATAGTACATGACACTGACCCAGCTTGCTCAGAGCTGGCTCCCAGAGGTATCCCTGATTGGATCAGGTTAACAGCCCCAATCAGGGAACTCATACTCTATGAGATCCACCTGGCTGACCTCTATCCAATCACTACATTTCAGTTAAGAGGAAGTGGCAGTCTCACAGGAATATATTCACTAACCACTAAGGGAGGCAAACTGCAAAATAAAATGACCTCTCAAGCCAGGTTTCACTCTTAGATTTGACTGTCTGGTATTCCCATCAGTTGGAATCATAATCAATAGCCTGCTCAGTGATGCCCAGTTTGGGTTTCACTTGGGCCACTCAGCTCCTGATCTTATTACAGCCTTGGTTTGAACATGGAAAAAAAGAGCTGAATTCAAGAGTTGAAGTGAGAATGATAGCCTTTGACATCAAAAGTAGTATTTAACGATATGTGGCATCGAGGGGCCCAAGCAAAACTGAAAATGATGGTTAATGGGAGGGAAAGTCTCTGCTTATTGCAGTCATACCTGGCACATAGGAAGATGATAATTGTTGTTGGAGGTCCATCATTTCAACTCTAGGACATCTCTGCAAGAGTTCCTCAGACTAGTGTCCTAGGCCCAACCATCTTCTGCTGCTTCATCAACGACCTTCCCTCCACTGAAGTGGGGATGTTTGCTGATGATTGTACAATGTTCACCATCATTCCTAGCTCCTCAGATAATGAAGCAGTCCATGTTCAAATGTAACAACACTTGATCAATACCCAGGCTTGAAATAACATGTTGCAAATAATACTAGCACCCCTAAATACATTGCATTTATCAACCAATTTAACAATACACCCATTAACCACCAGATCATTGCACCCATAAACTACGACAGCACTGTCCCTAATAACCAGAAAATCACTGTACTCAATAACCACAACACCACTGCACCCATAAATCACTAAACACATAATCATTGCATCACTGAAACTAATAACTTATAGACCACTGTACCCAAAATCTGGAAGACACTGGAGCATGGTACACATAACCCACAAGAGCACTGTACCTACATACTACTGGACCACTATACTCAATATACACAACACCATCCATAAAGCAGTATACCACTCTACCAAATAAACACTGCAACACTCTACCAGATAACCACCAGACCTAGATATCCAATAACCTTGAGACCAGTGTACCTATAAACCACTTGACCACTGTACACAATAACCACATTCACACTGTGCACAATAAACAAGAGAACATGGAACCCATAAATAACTGGACCACTGTACCCAGTTATAAACCACGACACCATTGTGGGCAATAAATACGGCAGCACAATACCCATTAACCACCTGGACAACTTTACTAAAAATAACTTCTCATCCACTGTACCCAGTAAATACTGGAGCACTGTACTCAATAACCACAAGACCAGTATATCCAATAAACACTAGAATACTGTAACATAAACCACTAGAACACTGTAGTCAATAAACATTACTTCACTGTAACCAGTAAGACAGTGACATAACCACTGTACCCATAAACCACAAGAGTCCTGTATCCACTAACCACAGATCACCATACCTATAAACCACAAGATCACTGTGCATAATAACCACCAGACCACTTACCAATTGCCACTAGACCAAGATACCCAATAACCAGTCAACCAGTGTACCCAATAAGCACTGTATTCAATAAACACTGCAGGACTGTAACCAATAACCATTACCAGAACTCTGTATCCAAAAACCATTAGAACACTGTACCTTGAAATAACTGAATCACTGTACCCATAAACCACAACACCAGTGTGTGCTGTAAAGACTACAGCACTATACCCATGAACCACTCGAGCACTTTTCCTATTAACCACTTAACCTCCATATCCAGTAAACACTACAGTATGTACCCAATAACCACAAGACAGATATATCTGTGATCAGTAACCATGAGAACACTGTACCCAATAACCACTAGACCACTTGCCCAAGAACCACAAGACCATTGTGCTCGATAACCACGAACACAGTGTGCCCAACAGCCAGAAGATCACAATACTCGATAACCACAAGTTCACTGAGCCAATAAACCAAAAGAACACTGTACTAATGAACCACAAGACCCCTGCACTGAATAACTACTAGATTACTGTACTCATAAACCACGAGCCCAATTTCACCATTAAGCAGAAGAACACTGTACCCATAAGCCACTAGCTCAGTATCTTCATTGAGCACTCTACCCACAAACCACAAGAACACTATCCACTATCCATTCACCACTCAACCACTACACCCAATTACCACAGTGCACCCATAAACCTGCAGTTTGCTGTACCAATTAACCACAAACCAACTATACCCACAAACTACTAGACAATATCCCCATTAGCTATGAGATCACTGTTTAAGAAAGGCTGTAAGGAAAAGCCAGGGAACCATAAACCAATGCGTCTGACTTCAGTGGTGGGTAGGTTGTTGGATGGATTCTGAGAGACAGGATCGACCAGCATTTGGAAAGGCAAGGACTAATTAGGGATAGTCAGCATGGCTTTGTGCACGGCAAATTGTGTCTTACAAATTTATTTGGGTAACAAAGAAGATAGTACCTTAGACTGTCTGCATGAACTTCAGCAAGGTCTTCAAAACAAGGTCCTTCATGATACGCTGGTTAGTAAGGTTGGATCACATGAAGATCCAAGGTGAGCTAGCCAATTGGATTGATGATAAAGGACAGAGGGTGGTGGTAGAGGATTATTATTCAGACTGAACGCCTGTGACCAGCCGTGTGCTGCAAGAATCAGTTCTGGGTCTACTGTTGTTCATCATTTAAATCGGGCAAGATGGCGGCAGAGTTGGATCCTTCAAACGGAGCTCCACTGCTCCACCTATTCTTTTTGTTCCTTTTCTACTTTTTTCTCTCAGCATTCCTGGAGCAGTGAAGGGGAAATCTGAGTATGGGAGTGGCATGAAGGAGAAACCAGAATCCTGGAGTGGCACTTGGGGAAACCCAAGTATCGCAGTGGCACGAATGGAAACCTGAGTACCAGAGCAGTGTGAGGGGAGTTGAGTATCGGAGCGGCACGAGGAGAAACCTGAGTCCTGGTGCAGTGCAAGGTGAAATGAGTCCTGGTGCAGTGTGACTTACCTTGTGGCAGCTGAGCGCCGATGAATAGACCGGAGTAGAGCGAAACACTTGTGCCTGGTGCAGGGCAGCCAGACAACTTGCTCAGCTGCTGCTATTTGGAATTCTTTACCAGACTGTAATGTAAATCCTTTAACTCTCTTACAACTATCTTATCTCTAACTTTTTTTTAATATACTAAGTTATCAACTACTTTTCCTTTTAATCCTCTCTTGTACCCAAGATTTGTACCTAAGTACTCGTACCTAAGATAGCGCTATTGTAAAAGGTTTTCACTGTACTCCTGCACTGGTGTACAAGTGACAATAAAGAATATTCTCTTCTGAAATCAACTATTTAGATGAGAATATCAGAGATATGGTTAGTATGTTTACGGATGACATCAAAGCATAGTGGATAGTGAAGAGGGTTAACTAAGAATGCATCAAGATCTTGATCAGATGGGCTGAGCAGTGGCAGATGGAGCTTCACTTAAGTAAATGCGAGGTGTTCCATTTAGGTAAGTTGGGACGTCATGTTGAATTTGTACAAGACATTGGTGAGGCCACGTTTAGAATACTGTGCATGATTCTTGTTGATAAACTAGAAAGGGTGCAGAAAAGATTTACCAGGATGATGCAGGACTGGAGGGTTCGTGGTATAGGGAAATGCTAAATAGGCTTCACTCCCTGGACTGTCAGAGGATGTGGGGGATGATCTTACAGAGGTGAGGGAGTCCAGAACATAGGTTTAGGGTGAGAGACCTAAGAGGCAACGTTTTCATGCAGAGGGTGGTACGTGTATGGAATGAGCTGCCAGAGGATGTGGTGTAGGCTGGTACAATTGCAACATTTAAAAGGCATCTGGATGGGTACATGAATAGGAAGAGTTTGGAGGGATATGGGCCGGGTGCTGGCAGGTGGGACTAGATTGGGTTGGGGTATCTGGTTGACGTGAACAGGTTGGACCGAAGGGTCTGTTTCCGTGCTGTACAATCTCTATGACTCTCATGACTTAGAGTCATGGACAGGAGTGAATAGCCAAGACCTTTTTCCTGGGGTGGGGGAGTCTGTAACTAGAGGGTACAGGTTTGAGGTGAGAGGGACAAGAACGGCCTGAAGGATAATTGTTTTCACCCAGAGGGTGGTACGTGTATGGAATGAGCTGCCAGAGGAGGTAGTGGAGGCTGGTACAATTACAACATTTAAAAGGCATCTGGATGGGTTCAGAGGGATATGGGCCAAATGCTGGCCAACGGGACTAGGTCAGATGGGGATACCCTGATCGGTATGAACGTGTTGGGCCGAAAGCTCTGTTTCCATGCTGTACGGCTCTGTGACTGTATCCACTGGACAGAACAACCATTGACCCTGTGGTTGGCACCGCTGTGTCACTATGAGGGGGGAAAGGGGAGGGGCTTCGGGCGTTCTGACCTCTAACCCTACCCTCATCAAAGGTCACGTCATGGAGTCGACGCTGCGAGTTCTGAGGTAAGGGGAGGAGCTTCGGGCGATCAGGACTCTAACTCCACCCCATCTCAGGTCACGTGACGCCCCCGCCGCTGCGTCACGGCTAGCGGGCGGGGTAGAGAAGCTCGCGGACCCCGGATGTAGTGGAGCGGCCTTACGATGAGCAACGGCAAAGAGTGACCCCAACGGCGCGGTCAGTAAGAGAGAGACAGAATGAATCCCCCCCCCCCCACCCCCCCCAGGTCATTGAGTGAGTGACCCCGTCCCCCTAGGTCAGTGAGTGAGTGACCCCCCCCCCCCCCCGTCCCCCTAGGTCAGTGAGTGAGTGACCCCCCCCCCGTCCCCCTAGGTCAGTGAGTGAGTGACCCCCCCCCCCCCCCCAGTCAGTGAGAGAGTGACCCCCCCCCCCCCAGGTCAGTGAGAGAGTGACCCCCCCCCCGTCCCCCTAGTGAGTGACCCCCCCCCCCGTCAGTGAGAGAGTGACCCCCCCCCCCCCCCAGTCAGTGAGAGAGTGACCCCCCCCCCAGGTCAGTGAGAGAGTGACCCCCCCCCCCCCCCGTCCCCCTAGTGAGTGACCCCCCGTCCCCCTAGGTCAGTGAGTGAGTGACCCCCCCCTGTCCCCCTAGGTCATTGAGTGAGTGACCCCCCCCGTCCCCCTAGGTCAGTGAGTGAGTGACCCCCGTCCCCCCGTCCCCCTAGGTCAGTGAGAGAGTGACCCCCCCCCCCCCCCCCCGTCCCCCTAGGTCAGTGAGAGAGTGACCCCCCCCCCCCCGTCCCCCTAGGTCAGTGAGAGAGTGACCCCCCCCCCCCCCCCGTCCCCCTAGGTCAGTGAGAGAGTGACCCCCCCCCCCCCGTCCCCCTAGGTCAGTGAGAGAGTGACCCCCCCCCCGTCCCCCTAGGTCAGTGAGAGAGTGACCCCCCCCCCCCGTCCCCCTAGGTCAGTGAGAGAGTGACCCCCCCCCCGTCCCCCTAGGTCAGTGAGAGAGTGACCCCCCCCCGTCCCCCTAGGTCAGTGAGAGAGTGACCCCGTCCCCCTAGGTCAGTGAGAGAGTGACCCCCCCCCCCCCGTCCCCCTAGGTCAGTGAGAGAGTGACCCCCCCCCCCAGTCCCCCTAGGTCAGTAAGTGAGTGACCCCCCCCCGTCCCCCTAGGTCAGTAAGTGAGTGACCCCCCCCCCCGTCCCCCTAGGTCAGTGAGTGAGTGACCCCCCCCCCAGTCAGTGAGAGAGTGACCCCCCCCCCCCCCCCGTCCCCCTAGGTCAGTGAGTGAGTGACCCCCCCCCCCCCCCAGTCAGTGAGAGAGTGACCCCCCCCCCCCCCCCCGTCCCCGTCCCCGTCCCCCTAGGTCAGTGAGTGAGTGCCCCCCCCCCCCCGTCCCCCTAGGTCAGTAAGTGAGTGACCCCCCCACCCCCGTCCCCCTAGGTCAGTGAGTGAGTGACCCCCCCCCCCCCCCAGTCAGTGAGAGAGTGACCCCCCGTCCCCCCCCCCGTCCCCCAAGGTCAGTGAGAGAGTGACCCCCCACCCCCCGTCCCCCAAGGTCAGTGAGAGAGTGACCCCCCACCCCCCGTCCCCCTAGGTCAGTGAGTGAGTGCCCCCCCCCCCCCCCCCAGTCAGTGAGAGAGTGACCCCCCCCCGTCCCCCTAGGTCAGTGAGTGAGTGCCCCCCCCCCCCGTCCCCCTAGGTCAGTGAGTGAGTGCCCCCCCCCCCCGTCCCCCTAGGTCAGTGAGTGAGTGCCCCCCGTCCCCCTAGGTCAGTGAGTGAGTGCCCCCCCCCCCCAGTCAGTGAGAGAGTGACCCCCCCCCCCCGTCCCACTAGGTCAGTGAGTGACCCCCCCCCCCCCCCCCCCCGTCCCCCGAGGTCAGTGAGTGACCCCCCCGGGTCAGTGAGAGAGTGACCTCTTCTGATTTTGATCATGTTTTTTTAATTGGTTGCTTCAGGCATCACCTTTCACTCACATTGAAAACCAGTAGGTCATTGCATGGCTCATAGCTGTGATCAAGGATGTGGTACATAGTTTGTATTTGGGAGCACTGCTAGTTCTCACCCTCGAGTTGTGGTTGCACTTCTGAAAGCTGAGACTGTAAATTCATCATAAGTTCCTCTATGAATCAACATTGGAGGCAGGATCTGGTTCCTCTGAACCCTTCTTGCCCACTTAAAACAATATAGCATTTGAAATACTGTCCTGTGGTTGTAAATTGTTATCTGAAATAATTTTCAAAATAAAATAAAATGCTGAATATAACAGAAAAACTGAATTGATTCAAATCAGAAAATTCTGACTGATATTTCTCAGGAATGGATTTCTCTTACTTTAGCACCTATGATCTCTCTCTCACTCACTTTAATCATTGGCATGAAGAATTGAGGTCAGCTGCCCTTCACTAGTTTGAAAGTAGTACAAAATTTCCAGTTTTGATGTTGGTTGGTTGCTGGTTGACAGTCTGTAGTATTGGAGGTATTTAATTCTGACTGTGCCCACACAACCAGTTTGTAAATATTTAGACAAGCAGGAGAGCTTGGCAATGGAGGGGGTGGTAGTGGCTAGCTGGAGGATTGAGGATAATTGAATGAAAGTGGCAGATTAATTTTTTTGACACTTTTTCTGTTATATTTGGTTCCTTGTAGTGAGGAGAACGTTGGTGTCTGCATACCTGAGAAAGAACATTGAATTTGCTGTTTGGGATCTTCCTGATGTCGGAACTACCTGCCCAGGTTGTGCCTGTGTTCCAGGGAGGGCAGCCGACGGAGAGTGCATCCGAAAACCATCAAGTAAACACGGTGAGACCACCCACTTCTCATTTTTTGTCTGATTGTTTCTTCAACTTCAAATTACAAAGGGCTTTGATTGGCAGTAGAAACTGCTCATGGAAACGTAGACGATAGGAGGAGGCCAATCAAGCTTGCTCTGCTAATCATCACGATCATGGCTGATTGTCCAACTGATTAGCCTAATCCTGCTTTCTCCCCATAACCTTTAATCCCATTCGCTCCAAGTGCTATATCTAGCTGTCTCTTTGAATACAGTCAATGTTTTGGCATCAACTACGTCTGTGGTAATGAATTCCACAGGGTCGTCAGTTTTTGGTTGAAGAAATATCTCCTCATCTCTGTCCTAAATTAGATTAGATTACTTGCAGTGTGGAAACAGGCCCTTCGGCCCAACAAGTCCACACCGCCCCGCCGAAGCGCAACCCACCCATACCCCTACATCTACCCCTTACCTAACACTACGGGCAATTTAGCATGGCCAATTCACCTGACCTGCACATCTTTGGACTGTGGGAGGAAACCGGAGCACCCGGAGGAAACCCACGCAGACACGGGGAGAATGTGCAAACTCCACACAGAGAGTCGCCTGAGGCGGGAATCTAAATGGTCTACCTCGAATCCTCAGGCTGTGACCATTGGTTCTGGACACACTCACCATCAGGAATGCCCCCCCTGCATCTATCCTATCGAGTGCTGTTAGAATTTTGTAACTCTCTGTGAGTTCCCCCGTCATTCATCTAAAGTCCAGCAAAAACAATCCTATCCTAGTCAATCTCTCGTCATACATCAGCACTGCCACCCCGGAATCAACCAGGTAAACCTTCACTGCACTCCCTCAAGAGCATCCTTCCTCAGAAAAGGAGACCAAAACTGCATGCAGTATTCTAAGTGTGGCCTCACCTGTATAACTGTAACAACACATCCCTACTCCTGTACTCTACTTCCTGCAATGAAGGTCAACATACCATTTGACTTCTTTTCTGCCTGCTATACCTGTATGGTGCACCTTCAGCGGCTGGTGTACCTGGGTCCCACTACAGACTCCCCTCCCCCAATTTACAGCCATTCAGATAGTAATCTGATGCCTTGTTTATGCTTCCAAAATGAGTAACCTCTCATTTATCTAATTTATATTGCATTACCATTGATTTGCTCACTCAGCAAGCCTGTCCAGATCATGCTGAAGGATCTTTGCATCATCATCACAGTTCACCCTCCCATCCAACTTGGTGTCATCTGCAAACTTTGAAATGTTGTATTCTGTTCATTCATCCAAATCATTAATATATATTGTGAATAGCTGGGGTCTCAGCCCAGATCTCAGCATTGCTCGCTGCAGGTTCATTTAAAAAGGATACAGATTTTGGGATTATTGGCACAGGAAGCAATGGTGGGGCACAGGATACTGAATAGTAACAAAATCATTCTTGTATGGTATGTGGAATGCACTGCCTGTGGGGAGGGAATAGAAATGGAAGCTGGAGATTTGTAAGTGAGGTTAGTTTCAGTTTGAAAATGGAACTGGTTATCATTCAATGCTTGTTTTTTTTACGTCAATGAGGCCCAAGTGTGTATTGAAATAGCATGTTATTACCGGTTAATTGGTTGGAATTAATTTGTCAGTGGGGTGGGTTGGTATTTTTAAGATTGCAAGTGAAGCCAGGAATCCTGTCCCAATAGATTGTCTCAGTGACATTTTGATTGTTGTTTGTGGAACTTCTGCAATTCAAGGTTGTTGTATGTTGCTCTCCAGATAGTGCACAGTCCCATGCTCAAAGAAACAACTGTTTGCATAATGTGAGTCACAAATACAGAAATTGCTGGAAAGGTCAGCAGGTCTGGTATCATCTGGGATTTGTAAAATGGAGCCCAAAGAGAGGGAGCAAACAGTTGGATGGACAAAGGTTAGCCTGGAAGAATGAATAACTGCTCATGGTAACCATTAGTGGCTGACAATGGAATGTTTATGGTGGCAGCCCATGTGATGACAAGGCCTAATGTATTGGGGGGAATGGGATAAAGTCACTGCAGCACGATGGCTCAGTGGTTAGCACTATTGCCCCTCAGCGCCAGAGACCCAGGTTCAATTCCACCTCCGGGTGGTTGTGTGGAGGTTGCACTTTTTGCCCATCTCTGCATGGGTTTCCTTTGGGTGTTCTGGTTTCCTTTGGGTGTTCTGGTTTCCTCCCACAGCCTGACAAGGGCCCCTAATTTGTTATGAATCAGATGAAACCCCCTCAAAATGTATTCAGAAAGTAGTCTAGACCCTGAATCTTCTTTATTTTCCACGTCTTGTGTTCCAGATGCAATTCGATTGGTCAAACTACTCAACTGTTTATGCATACACTAGAGTTAAAATACAACAAGAAAGAAGAAATTGGAATAACTTTAAATAGATTATTTAACTACTAAACAGTAACTGTTCCAGTATAGTAACATCCATAAGCAAATTCAATAAAACCGATTGTCTCACAAGGAATTCCAGCAGCAGGAAGAGAGCCACCAGCATTTGATTGTAACTATGGAAGGAAAAATAGTTTCCACATCCAGTTTCACAACCCCAGCTACTGAAAAGCTAAAACTCAAATTTCTAGTTTTGTGGGAGCTTGCCCTTCCCATTCAGGCTGTTTCTATTGTTCTAATGTTTTTTTTAAAAAAAGGCCCCACAAACTGTTACTTTATGGGCTTTCAATAAATAGCTCAGAACCTGTGACTTAAAATCTCTATTTCAAACAAAACCACCACAAAATACACCTATTAAAGCCATTGTGTCATCATTTTCCATTTGTAAGTTTGCTGATGATACCACTGTACTGGGTCGGATCTCAAACAATGACAAGACTGAGTGCTTAGCAGCATGGTGTAACAATCTCTTCCTCAATATCAGCAAAACGAAGGATTTGGCCGTTGACTTCAGGAAGCAGAGTGGAGGACACGCCCCTGTCTGCACCAGTGGTGAGGTGCAGATGGTCACGCACTTCAACTTCCCAGGATTAAATGTCATCAAGCTGTCTACATTTTTCCTGTATTCTGTCTCTGTTGTTTGAGATCCACGGTGGTATTATCAGCAAACTTGTAATTGGAGTGAGAGCAGAATCATGGGTCATACACACAGTCATGGGTGTATAAGGAGTATAGTAACAGGATGAGTACACAGCTTTGCAGGGTACTGGTCTGCATCGGTGGTGCTGAGGTAAATATGGTTGAGAGTTTCAAGTTCCTAGGAGTAAATACCAACAACAATCAGACCTGGTCCATCTACATTGTCATTACAGTCAAGAAAATACACCAATGCTTCTTCTGCCTCAAAAGGCTAAGCAAATTCAGCATGTCCGCAATGATGCTTACCAATTTTTGTAGATGCACCATAGAAAGCTTACAATCCAGATACATCACAGCTTGGTATGGTTGCTCTGCCAAGACTGCAAGAAATTAGAGTTGGGAACGCAGCCCAGTCCATCATGAAATCTAGCCTTCCTTTCATTGACATCATCTCCACGCTTCCTGCTATCTTGGGGAAAGTAGCCAACATAATCAAAGACCCCTCCCATCCCAGTTATACTTCCTCTCACTCTCTTCAATCAGGCAGGAGATATATAAATGTTTGAAAATAAAGACCAAACGATTCAAGAACAGTTTCTTTCCAACTGTAATCAGATTTATGACCAGACCCTTATATATTAGCATTGATCTTTCTCTGCATCTTCTCTGTAGCTGTACTGCTATATTCTGGATTCAATATTATTACCCTTATGTAAAATACGATTTGTCTGGTTAGCACGCAAAACAGTGTACTTTTCACTGTGGCTCAGTACGTGACAATGATAAATCAAACCAGCTAGGTAGTGGTAATGGACAAAAATCTGGCATATGGAGTATAACTAGGGAAAATATGAAGTTTGCTCACAATGGTAGAGAGATTAAAAAATAACAGGGAATTACTGAGGAGGAGAATGACTGTAGAATCCTAATTTGTAGAGGGATTTGGATGTTCTGCTGCATTAACCATCAAAAAACAAGTGAAATAAAGGTAAAGATCTTATCCTTCAGTCATACAGGACATTGATGCGACCACATAACATCAGTACGGAAACAAGTCCTTCAGTCCAACTCGTCCATGCCGACCAAATATCCTAACCTAGTCACATTTGCCAGCACTTGGCCCATATCCCTGTAAACCTTTCCTATTCATATACCCATCCAGATACCTTTGAAATGCTGTAATTGTACCAGCCTCCACCACTTCCTCTGGCAGCTCATTCCATACATGACCCACCCTCTGCGTGAAAAAGTTGCCCCTTAGGTTTCTTTTATATCTTTACCCTCTCACCCTAAACCCTCTAGTTCTGGACTCCCCCCACCTCAGAGAAAAGACCTTGTCCATTCATGCTATCTATCCCCTCATGATTTTACACACCCGTATAAGATTAACTCCCCAGCCTCCAATGCTCCAGGGAAAACAGCCCCAGCCTATTCAACCTCTCCCTGTAGCTCAAATCCTCTAACCCTGGCACAACCTTGTAAATGTTTTCTGAATCTTTTCAAGTTTCACAGCATCCGTCCAATAGGAAGGAGACCAAAATTGCACGCAGTATTGCAAAAGTGGCCTAACCAATGTCCTGTACAGCCACAACATGACCTCCCAACTCTTGTACTCAATACTCTGACCAATAAAGGAAAGCATACCAAACATCACCTTCACTATCCTATCTACCTGTGACTCCACTTTCAGGGAGCTATGAACCTGCTCTCCAAGGTCTCTTTGTTCAGCAAACTCCCCAGGACCTTGCCATTAAGTGTGTAAGTCCTGCTCTGATTTGCTTTTCCAAAATGCAGCACCTAAATTAAACTCCATCTGCCACCCCTTAGCCCATTGACCCATCTGATCAAGATCCTGTTGTACTCTTAGGTAACCTTCTTTGCTGTCCACTGCACCTTCAATTTTGATGTCATCTGCAAACTTACTAACTATACCTTCTATGTGCACATCCAAATCATTTATATAAATGATAAAAAGCAGTGGACCCAGCACCAATCGTTGTGGCACTCCACTGGTCACAGGCCTGCAGTCTGAAAACCAACCCTCCACTATCACCACCTGTCTTTGAGCCAATTCTGTATCCAAATGGCTAGTTCTCCCTGTATTCCATGAGATGTAACCTTGCTAATCAGTCTCCCATGGGGAACCTTGTTGAACGCCTCACTGAAGTCCATATAGATCACATCTACCACTCTACCCTCATCAATCCTCTTTGTTACTTCTTCAAAAACTCAATCAAGTTTGTGAGACATGATTTCCCATGCAGAAAGCCATGTTGACTATCCCTAATCAGTCTTTGCCTTTCTAAATGCATGTACATCCTGTCCCTCAGGATTCCCTCTCACAATCAGCCCACCACTGACATCAGGCTTTAGTTCCCTGGCTTGTTCTTACCACCTTTCTTAAACAGTGGCACCACTGTTAGCCAACCTCCAGTCCCCTAGTACCTCACTTGTGAATTCTGATGATACAAGTATGATACATGCAAGGGGGCCAACAATCACTTCCCAAGCTTCCCGCAGAGTTCTAGGGTATACCTTTTATGCTTTTCGAGGCATCCAGCACTTCCTCCTCTGTAATTTAGACATTTTTCAAGATGTTACCATCCATTTACCCACATTCTATATCTTCCACGTCCTTCTCCACAGTAAATACTGATGCAAAATACTCGTTTAGTATCTCCCCCAACTCCTGCTACTCTACACATAGGCTGCCTTGCTGGTCTTTGAGGGGCCTTATCCTCTCCCTAGTTACCCTTTTGTCCTTAATGTATTTATAAAAACCTTTTGGATTCTCCTTAACTCTATTTGCCAAAGCTATATCATGTCCCCTTTTTGCCTTCCTGATTTCCCTCTTAAGTATACTCGTACTGCCTTTATACTCTTCTAAGGATTCACTCAATCTATCCTATCTATACCAAACACGTTTCCTCTTTCTTAACCAAACCCTCAATTTCTTTAGTCAATCCAGCGTTCCCTATACCTACCAGCCTTTCCTTTCACCCTAACAGGAATATACTGTCTCTGGATTCTCGTTATCTCATTTCTGAAGGCTTCCATTATCCAGCCATCCCTTTACCTGCAAAAATCTGACCCCAATCAACTTTTGAAAGTTCTTGCCTAATACTGTCAAAATTAGCCTTCCTCCAATTTAGAACTTCAACTTTCAGATCCAGTTTATCCTTTTCCATCACTATTTTAAAACTAATAGAATTATGATTGCTGGCCCCAAAGTGCTCCCCCACTGACACCTTAGTCACCTGCCCTGCCTTATTTCTCAAGAGTAGGTCAAGTTTTGCACCTTTTCTTGAAGGTACATCCATGTACTGATTTGGAAAATTTTCTTATACACACTTAACAAATTCGTCTCCATCTAAGCCCTTAACACTATGGCAGTCCCAGTCTATGTTTGGAAAGTTAAAATCCCCTACCATAACCACCCTATTATTCTTACAGATAACTGAAATCTCCTTACAAATTTGTCTCCTTCCAAATCTCCTTACAAACTTACAAATCAGTTACCTGCTGACTGTTAGGCGGACTATAATACAATCCCAATAAGGTGATCGTCCCTTTCTTATTTCTCAGTTCCACCCAAATAACTTCCCTGGATGTATTTCCAGCAATATCCTCCCTCAGTACACCTGTAATGTTATCCCTTATCAAAAACGCCACTCCCCTTTCTCTCTTGACCCCCTTTTTATCCTTCCTATAATACTTGTATCCTGGAACATTAAACTGTTAGATCTGTCCATCCCTGAGCTACATTTCTATAATTGCTATGATATCCCAGTCCCATGTTCCTGACCATACCCTGAGTTCATCTGCCTTCCTTGTAAGGCCTTTTCCATTGAAGTAAGTGCAGTTTAATTAATCAGTCCTATGTTGTTCTCTGCCTTGTTCCTGCCTGCCTTGACTGTTTGACTCGCTCCTTTACTGATCTGTACCAGTTTCAGATTGATCTCTTTCCTCACTATTTCCCTGGGTCCCAACCACTACCTTACTAGTTTAAATTCTCCCGAACATCTCTAGCAAAACTCCCTCCCTCCCTCCCTTCCAATTCAGGTGCAACCACAGAAGAGATTCCAGTGATCCAAAAACGTGAATCCTTCTCCCCTGCACCAGCTTCTCAGCTATGCATTCGTCTGTTGTATCCTCCTATTCCTACCTTCATTAGCTCATAGCACCAGGAGTAATCCAGATATTACTATCCTCGAGGACCTCCTTTTTCAATTCCTGCCTAATTTCTATATTCTCCCTTCAGAATCTCATCCTTTTCTCTTCCTATGTTGTTAGTTCCAATGTATACAGTGACCTCCTGCTGGTCCCTCTCCCCCTTGAGAACGTTCTGCACCCTCTGAGATAGCCTTGATCCTGGTACCAGGGAAGCAACATACCATGCTGGTTTTTCATTGCTGTGAAACATCTGTGTGCCTCTGACTAGAGAGTCCCCCATCACAATCGATGGCTTGGAACCCGACATACCCCTTATTACATTAGAGCCAGTCTCAATACCAGAAACTTGGCTGTTCATGCTACATTCCCCTGACAGTCCATCACCCCTGTACATTTTCCAAAACTGCATACTTGGTTAAAATGGGGATGTCCACAGAAGACTCCTGTATTACCTCTCACCTTTCCTGGAGTTAACCCATTTACCTGACTGTATCTGCGACTTTTCTCCCTTCCTATAACTACTATCCATCACATCCCTTAGCTCTTGTAAATTCCTCATTATCTCTTACTGGCCCTCCATCGATCCATGCGATTTGATAGCATTCACAACCAAAGGCACTTCCTGCAGACATAATTAGTAACATGAAAACTCTCCTTAAGCTCCTACATCTGACAGGAAGTGGAAGTCACTCTATGAAAGGCCATCTTCACTCCTTCACAATCTGCAGACCCAGAAAATAGCATCAAGAATACCATGTCCAGTGTTGATCTCCTTAGTTAAGAAAGGATGTAAATATATTGGAGGTGGTTCAGAAGAGGTTTGCTAGATTGGCACCTGGAATGAATGGGTTGTTTTTTGAGGCAAGGTTGGACAGACTGGATTTGTTTTCACTGGAGTTGTAAAAGTGAGAATGATTTGAATGAAGTGTATTAAGATCTTGAACAGTCAAATAAGCTGGACATGTTGAAGATGTTCACTTGTGGGTGAGTTCAGAACTAGCGAGCATTGTATTAAAATTAGGGATTACCTTTTCAGGACAGATATGAGAAGCTTTTTTTTCGAAGTGTAGTATGATATTTTAACTCTCTGCTTAAAAAGCCCGGGGAATATCATTGAATATTTTTAAGACTAAGGTGAGTAGATTCTTGTTAGGCAGAAATTCAAGGGTTAGAGGGTGTTGACGCGAATGTAGAACTCACAATACAATCTGATCAACCATGATTTTATTGAATGGACAAGCAGGTGTAATTATCATGCACCAGACTTTCCAGCCATACAGCTCAGAGGAATGCTGTCCAGGAACGTTTTGTACCCATTCTTGCCTCTGTTTGAGCTAGGTCTCTGTTAGAGCCTAACATTAACCTGCAACTGTAATTGTTATCTACCACAGTGCATTCATTCAAATGTACAGTAACCCTGATTTAGACATGATTGTACCCTCCTATATTGTAACCCCTTGCTATTCTCTATCCCAATGCTGTCTCTCACACAATATTCTTGGCATTCCCCTCGCTGGATTCCCGCATCCCTGCCAGGTTAGTTTGTGATCTCAACCTTTGCACAATTTCACTGTTTGTGAATGATGGACAACTTGAAAGTATTGAGAGTTGAGATTAGTATAGTGTTGGAGAGGACATAGGTTAATGGAATGGATGGACAAGTGGTGGATGAAATTTAATGCAAAGAAATGTGAAATTAATCATTTTGGCACAAACAAGATGGAAAGACAATACAAATTGAAGGACACCATTCCAAAGTGTGTGCAGGAGGAGAGGGACCTGAGTTTATTTTCAAATAATGAAAGGTGGAAGGGCAAGTTGTTGGAGTGGTTGAAGCATACAGCATCCTAGGCTCTATTAATAGGGACATAAAGTACAAGAGCAAGGAGGTTGTATAATATCTTGTTTATTTTATTATCTGCGGGACGAGGGCATCACTGGCTTGTTCAGCATTTATTACTCTTTCCTAATTGTCAAGAGGGAAGTTAAGCATCAACCACATGTCAGCCAAACCAGGTGAGGACAGCAGTTTCCTTTTCAAAAGGACATGAGGGAACCAGATGGGTTTTTCTGACAATCGGCAGTGGATTTTATGGTCATAGATGGTCATCATTGGATTCTTAATTTTACACTTTTATTTTTATCTACTGTGGCAATTGAACCTGATCCCCAGAACATTATCTGGGTCTCTAGATTAATAGACCAGCGATAATACAACTGGGCAATTGCCTCCCCTATATATTACACTGATTTAGCCTCTGTGAGTCTCGTATTCATTTCTCGTTCCACACTTTAGGAAGGATGTGAAGGCATTAGATTGGGTGGAGAAAACAACCACAAGAATAGTTCTGAGAATGCAGAACTTTAGTAATGATGTTAGGTTGCAAATGTTATAAATGTTTTCCTTGGAGAAGAGAAGGTTGAGTGGAGATTTGATGAAGGCATTCAAAATTGCAAAGAGCCTATACAGAGGTAGGGGAGACTTGTTCACATTGGTGAAAGGGCCAGGAATCCGAAGGCACAAATTTAAACTAATTTACAAAGACGCAATGGAGACTTGAGGAAAAATTGCTTTACACAGCAGGTGATTTTGACCTAGAATGCACTGCCAGAGTGTGGTGGAGGTACTTTCAATCAAGGCTTTAGAAGTTAGATGATTGTCTTAAAAAGAAGACTTTGCAGGGCTATCAGACAAAGTGGGGAAGTGACTCTAGATGCTACTACAGAGGGCCAGCAAAGGCAAACCTGGCTGAATTTTTTCTGGTTTTTTTTGCACATGTAACACATTGAATTTTGGAAAGCTGCCTGCTAGACTCCTTCAAGTATAGGCTTGTCACCTCAAATGTAAACATTTCCATCATGTCTTGCTGAGGAAGGACACATTGTCAAAGCATTTCAACTTACAACCATCAAGGCAGGATCACAAGAATACAAAAAGCCAAAGGGAGCAACAGTTCATATTCATGAAAGCAAAAGGGTACTGATTTGTTGGCAAGTGGTTTGTCACTCAGGCCTACCTTTTGCTTGCTAGAAGCTACATCTACCTATAGGTGGGGCTATAGACATCTACCTGTCTACTGCAGGTAGGCGTGCCCGTGATAATACTTCCACCCCAAAAGTTGACTTTTGAATTGACTTAGCTTTATTGTCACGTGCTCACAAGTACAGTGAAAACTTTACAAGTCACCACTTACGGCGCCATCCTAGGTACAAGGGTACATATAGCTACATATTCTTAAGTACAAATTCTTAGGAAACACAAATTACAAAAATAAAGAAATAAAAAAGTTCAGCATTACAGACCTTCAAAAGTATGAAATCATAGTAATACATTAGAAAAATAACAAAAAAAGGAAGTTCAGAACAACAGTACTTCCTTAACACTGTAATAATAGAGAGAAAAAGAAAGAAAGATACACCAGGCCTGGTGTTAAGCAGACAACCTAGCAGCCTGAATACTTCGTACCCTGCTGCCACCATGCTAGTTTAACTTGAACAGAAACTTGTGGAATTAATTTTTAAAAATGTATTTATGGGATGTGGGCAGCATTTATCGCCCATCCTTAATTGTGCTGGAGAAGGCAGTAGTGAGCTTCCTTCTTCAACTGCTGCTGTGATTTGGTGTAGCTAAACATGCAGTGCTGTTAGAGAGTTCCAGGTTTTTGACCCAGCGACAGGAGTAGTGATATATTTCCAAGTCAGAATGGCAAGAGGCTCGAAGGTAGTGGTGTTCCAATGTATATGCTGTCCTTGTCCTTTTGGGTGGTGGAGGATAGTGTTTGGAAGCTACTGCTGAAAGAGGGTAGATGATTTGCTGCTGTGCATCTTTGCAATTGGTACACACTGTTGCTACAGCACATTAGTGGATGTTGAAGGGAATGGATAGAGTGATAATTTAGATGGGATCCGTTGTCCTGGATGATGGCAAGCTTCATGAGTTGGGAGCATTTCATTGCATATCTCTCTTGGATCTTGTAAATGGTGGATAGGTACATAACTAAAACCAAGAACTATGGATGCTGGAGATCTGGAACCAAAATAAATTGCTGGCAAAACGCAACAGGCCAGGAAGACAGTTAATGTTTCACTGGACTCGAAACAACTCTGCTTTCTTCCCCCAGATAGCTGTCAGACCTGCTGAGTTTTGCCAGCAATTTTTCATGCTGCATAGAGATATGCAGCATGAAAAAAGACCGAGTCAAAAACAACCACTTAGATATTCTGATCCCTTTTCCTGCAATTGGTCTTATATGCCTTGGCATCACAAGTGTGTCATAGAGTCATAGATTTATCTAAATACTTCTCAAATGTTCTGAGGGTTTCTACCTCCACCACTCTTCCAGATTCCCACCATCCTCAGGGTGAACAAGTTTTTCCTCACATCTAGTAAACCTGCTTACCTTTACTTTAAATCTGTGCCTCTGGTCATTGATCCCTCATCAAGGGGAAATGTTCTCCCTGTCTCTATCTATGTCCAGCATACTTTGATATTTTTCAAGCATGTCCCCCCTCAATCTCATCTGCTCCAAGGAAAACAATCCTAGTCTGTCCAATCTGTGGGCGGCACGGTGGCACAGTGGTTAGCACTGCTGCCTCACAGCACCAGAGACCCGGGTTCAATTCCCGCCTCAGGCGACTGACTGTGTGGAGTTTGCACGTTCTCCCCGTGTCTGCGTGGGTTTCCTCCGGGTGCTCCGGTTTCCTCCCACACTCCAAAGACGTGCAGGTCAGGTGAATTGGCCATGCTAAATTGCCCGTAGTGTTAGGTAAGGGGTAGATGTAGATGTAGATGTAGGGGTATGGGTGGGTTACGCTTCGGCGGGGCGGTGTGGACTTGTTGGGCCGAAGGGCCTGTTTCCACACTGTAAGTAATCTAATCTAATCTAAATCTTCCTTCATAACTGAAACTCTCTAGCCCAGGCAAATCCTGGTAAATCTCCTCTACACTCTCCCTAGTGCTATCTCATCCCTCCTATAATGTGGATTCGAGAATTGCACACAGTACTCCAACTGAGGCCTAGCCAAAGTTTTATACAGTTTCAGCATAAACTCCCTGCGCTTAAACCCTATGCCTCGGCTAATAAAGGCAAGTATTCCATATACTTCCTTAACCACTTCATCCACTTGCCTTGATATCTTAAGGATGTGGACTGGATGCACACTAAAGTCTGTCTGATCCTCTGTGCTTCCCAGGTCCTACTGTCCATCATGTATTCCCTTACCTTATTTGTTCTACTCAAGTGCACATTTGCTACTAATCAGTCCATCTGACAGCCCATCTACATCCACTTGTAAAGGTCTCCCTCTATTTACCCATCCCCTCAAATTTTCTATTGTCGACAAACTTACTGATCACAAGTCTCCTACATTCAAGTCTAAATTGTTTCTATAAACCACAACGCTGACCCCGTGGGACCCTACTGGATGCAGACTTCCAGTTGGAAAAATACCCCTTTACCATCACCCTCCAATTTCTGCCACTCAGCCAATTGAGGATGCAATTCACGAAATATCCTTGGATCCCTTGGGCTATGTCTCCCATGCAGAACCTTTTGAAATCCAAGTAGACAATGCCAAAAACATAATCCTTATCTACACAACTTGTCACCTGTTGATAAGTTCAATCACCTCTCCTTGACAAAACCATGTTGACTGTTCTTGATTACTCCCTGCCTCTCTAACGTTCTCCCTCAGAATTGCTTCCAACAGTTTACCAACACCGTGGTTAGACTGACTGGCCTGTAGTTTTGCTAGTTTGTCCCTTGAATAACTGTACAACATTGGCTGTCCTCCAGTCCTGTGGCCAGGGAATGATTGAAACCTTTTGCCATCTCCCCCTACTATTTCTTCCTTCTCACTCATGAGCATCGATCCAAAGTATTCATTTAGACTGTGATCCTGAATGGGCCCAATGCCCTTGTTATCATTTTAACTTTTATGCTTATAAAACAACTTAGGATTTTCCTTTATTTTACTTGCCAGTATCCTTTCGCTCTCGTAAGCCCCCCTTTAAAATTCCTCTTGCACATCCAAATTCCTGTTGGGCTTCTGCTGATTTGAGCCCTCTGATCTGTGACAAGCCTCGCTTTTTTTTCTGAATCCAATACTGTATATCCTTTGCTATCCAGGATTCAGAAAATTTTATGGTCCCACCCTTTATGTTTTTTGGAACATATTGGTGCTGTTTATCCACACTTCGTTCTTGAATGCATCCCCTAGTTCTGAGACAGATTTATTCAAAAGTATCTGCTACTAGTCCACTCTGGCCAAATCACATCTGATTTTATTAAAATCAGCTTTCCTCAGTTTGATTACTTTACAATATGGAAACAGGCCCTTCAACCGAACAAGTCCACACCGAGCTGCTGAAGCGCAACCCACCCAGACCCATTCCCCTACATTTACCCTTTCACCTAACACTACGGGCAATTTAGGATGACCAATTCACCTAACCTGCACATCTTTGGACTGTGGGAGGAAACCGGAACACCCGGAGAAAACCCATGCAGACACGAGGAGAATGTGCAAACTCCACACAGACAGTCGCCTGAGGCGGGAATTGAACCCGAGTCTCTGGCACTGTGAGGCAGCAGTGCTAACCACTTGAGAATTTTGATTTCTAGCTCAGCCCTGTCCTTTTCTGTTGCAGTTCTGAATCTAATAGTGTTATGATCTCTGTTTGCAAAATGCTTTTCCACTGATGCTCCAACCATTTGCCCAGCTTCATTACCTAAAATTATGTCCAGGATTATTCCCTCCCTTGTAGGACTTTCTGTGTATTGGCCTTAAAAGCTGTTCTGGATGCATTTTAAGAATTCCACTTTTACACCATGACCACTCCTTTTAATATTGGGGAAGGATTAGTTTAGACTGTGATCCTTAATGGGCCCTATGCTTTCCCTTGTTATCATTTTAACCTTAATGCTTGTAAGACAACTTAGGATTTTCCTTTATTTTACTTGCCAGTGTCCTTTCATACTCCTTTTTTTCCTCTCCAAATCCCCCTTTAATTTTCCTCCCCTACTAACATTTCTCTTTTTTTTTGACAGTTTGGTTTCTGGTTAATAACCCCAGAATGTTGTTAGTGGCAGATTTAGTCAGGGTTCTATCATTGAGTGATGATTAGATTCTCTCTTGTTTCTACATGGCAACACTTCGACCAGTCATTGTCCACTAACAAATAAATCAATGTCCTGTTTCTCATGCAGTACAAATTATTGTTCCCTTTGACATTGATTAACTTTGTGCTTGCCTTGATAAGTGCAAGATGAAAAGCTATGACAGTATGTCTCTTCAACATACACATACCCCTGTACCATAAAGGAAATGGCCCAATAATGAACTAAGATATTAATATTCTGGGTGTCAGCACATTCATGAGGCTTTCCTTCAGCATACCATGTATTTACGCATCTGGAATCTGAGTGTAACTATTTACACTGTGCTCCTTCATACAAGTAACTGGAATTTTTTTCGTGGACTAAAAATATGATATACCAAATGCATTGAAAATATTTTCCACATGTTTGTGAAAATGTATTGTGTCTGAGATTGACTTCAGGATGTCCATGTCAGTTCGAGCAGGTAGTTTAATTGGGGCTCAATAGCATTCCACGTGACTGGAGCTTGAGAACGAAGGGTTTTATTCAAAACACAGTGACTTTACCACCCACCCTTCTAGCTGTTATTATATTTCCAATCTGTATTGTTTGACTTGGTTATCTGTCGATCTGACCTTGATCCTATTTTCTGCCTAACTGTTCCCATTAAGGTACAATGGCTTCAGATGTCAGTGAGCTTGGTATGACTTGTCAATATATTTGTCTTGCTGCTTGCACGTGAAGGAATGAGTGTCTCTGAATAATGTTTGAGAGTAAGGATATGGAACAATTTGTCCCTTTATTTTATGTATTCCTCCTCTCAACTTTTCCTCCAATCCTATCTCGCATAAGGATGCAAAGTCCAACTGTGAATCTGCATTCTAGTGATCAAGTCATACAGCATAGAAACGGGCCCTTTGGTTGCCGGGTTTGTATTAACCAACAAACCCTAAACTACACCAATCCTATTTATGGTCTATAGCTTGCTGTGCCCTGGCATTTTAAGTACTCATCCAGATGCTTCTTAAATGTTGCGAGAGTACCTGCAACCACCACCCTCTCAAGTATGCCTTCCATATTTCTGCCTTCCATATTTCTACCTCCCTCTGGGTGAAAAATCTTTCCCTCAGATCTCTAAATTACTTCATCCTCACCTTAAACTTGCGCCCTGTGGGCTTAGACATGTCTGCCGTAGGAAAGAGATTCTCACAATCTACTTTATCAATGCACCTCATAATTTTGTATATGTAACTTAGATTCCCCCCTCAGTCTCCTCTACTCCAGGGAAAACAAATACAGCCTATCCAATCTCTCTGCATAACTCAGACTTTTCATCCTGAGTAACATCCTGCTGTATCGTCTCTGCACCCTCGCCAGTGCAATTGTGTCCTTCTGATCAGAACTGCAGCAAGACTTCCTTGCTCTTGTATTCTTCACCCTAGCTAATGAAAGCAAGCACCCATATGCTTTCTTCACCATCCTGTCTACCTGTGTGGATCCTTTAGGGATCTATGGATTTGGACACCAATGTCCCTTTGTTCCCCAGTACTCCCTCGGGACCTGCCATTCATTGTGTAAATTCTTTCCTTAATGGACTTCCTAAAATCCACTATCGTTATTCCTTTCCATAATGACTTTAAAGGGCCACTATCCCTAAAATGTTCGCCTACTGCCATTTCAGCCACTTGACTGACATCATTCCCGAGGACATAGGTTTAGCACTGCCTCATCTCTAGTAGGGCTATCTATGAACGGGCACTAAAAGCGCTACTGAATGTACATTAAAAATTCCACCCTATCTAACCCTTTCAAACAACGATAATGTTAGCAAATTTGAAATCTCCTAACACAGCTCTGAATTTGTGTACAAACCTGCTTCTGTATCTCCCTCTGACTGTTGGGAGGCCTGTAATGTAATCCCAGAAAAGTGATTGCCCTCTTATTTTATTTTTAAGCTCAGTTGCAGCTTTCTTGAGTTTCTGGTCATAATTTAGACGCAATATTTGTTGTAGACTATCTCCTAGGTCATCTGTGAAAACCCATAATAAACAAGGTTAAATTACTTATCAGCTTGGAACTTGTACTGTTCTCTTTAATGAGATGCTACCAAGTATTGCAATATAATTCCCTTTAAATCAGAAGCTCTTAGCTATGATTCCTAAATAGCTTATGATTCATAGTTTGTGATTCCTAAAGGCGGTGGGAGTCAAGAGCATCATATCCATTATTATTCTGAGTGGTGGCTGGCCTTGTTCTGGTCTCCACACCTGGTCAGTGAAGCCAAGTAGATCTAGCCACACTCAGATGTGAAATTGCCATCTTTGCCTATATTGTTCATATTCCTTAGTGTAAATGCTAATCTGGGCTGTGATATATATGCATGTTAACATTTTGGGAGGTGGATAATTTTGATTCTCTTCATTATATTGCCTAAATTACTAGTTTTCTTCTATCTGGATTCTGAATGATTTCCACTCTTTGACGATCAGGACTGACACAATTTGGTCAAGTTGATCAGTTGCTGAGACCCACTTTATGCTCTAATTCCAGTCTGAGTGCCAACTGTGCACTAACTGAGGGTTTACCTCACTTTTCACCGCTTTGAGTTTGAGCTATGTATACTAATTGGTCCAAGTAGAGTTCTGATTGTGGTTGAGTTTGGGGTGATTCAGTTCATCAGTGATCTATTTGTTGCTGCAGGATTGAATTGATACCTTGGCCTTTGACTCTGCTACTTTGGAGATTTGGGGCCAGGTTTACCATTTGATAGTCTTGACCTGTTTGGCAAATTATCATTAAGTATTTAATTAAACTTAAATTTTAATGTTTGTAAATGAATAAAACCTCTATGATGAAACACCAAGCCCCACACACCCATCAGTGATGAGGGCATGCAGGACCTACAATTCAATACTTTCATTCTTGTATCCATTTTCTCTCCATCTCTCATTACCTCCAATCTTTCAATGCTCTAAGTTCCTTGCACCCCTTCAATTCTGACCTTTTGCAAATCCCCAACTTGACCTCAGTGATAGAGACTGAGAACTCTTTGAGTCTTCTCCCTGTCTCTCTCTGTCCTCTTCTAACATTCTTTAAAGCTTTTCATGTCCTTTAAAGCTTCACATTGTCCTAGTGCATTGGTGATTCTGTACGTCGTCCCCTCCCCTCCCCTTAACCTTGTTAACCCATTACCCTTGTCTCCAGCACCCCATTGTTAACTGTAAGTTCTTATCTGATCTAAGTCATGCTCAGCTGAATCCCTTGTTTCACAAAACTCTTCCCCTGCCTGCTTACACCCTTTACACATTCTAAATTTTACAAGGAGGAGCATTTAGATAATGCAACATGCATATTGATTGGGTGACCATTACAATGAGTGAGTATCAACGGTCAAGATTAAGCCAACTGCTGTTACGCAATAAATGTTCTTAACCTTAACTGGCTTCACATAATGAATACTTTTCACCTGGTTAAACTGACCTTACATACTGAATGCTTCCAATATTGTTAAATGGCTCTGCATAATGACTGCTTTTCCACCTTGTTAGCCCACTACCCTTGCCTCCAACACCCCACTGTTAACTGGAAGTTCTTATCTGATCTGAGTCATGCTCAGCTGAACCGCTTGTTTCACAAAACTTAACTCTTTCCCTGCTTGCTTATACCCTATACATATTCTCATGTAGAACTCTCTACCCCAGAGGTCTATGGAAACTCAATCATTGATCAGGTTCCAGACAGATGGCATGCAGGGGTATGGAAATAACGCAGGCAAATGATGGTGAGGTAGGTGATCAGACATGATTGTGAATGACAGCAGACTTGATGGGATGAGTGGTCTATTCCTCTTTTTATCCCTATGACTCAACATCAAATTTTTTCTGATGTGAAAATATAGAGGTTGTTTATTAACCAATATAACATATAAATATGCTGTATAAGTGCATGTTGATGTAAGAAGTGTTAGGTTTACATAATGAGCAAATTACAGCATTGTCCTTAATTTCAATTGCAGTCTTATCCTTTGATCTGGACATGATGTTGACTTAATAAAAGCAAGTTTTACTGCCTAATTGTTGCTTTCTCCTGTGCAAAGTTCAGTGGCAAACAGCTGTCCTGTTCTCTAACAAGTCCTGCCTTGCTATAGACCCTGGCCGGACTGTTCGGAAATGGACAGTGTTGATGAAAATGAGTGTGTTCCCTTGCTGATGTTCAAAGAGGCCATGTCCATCGAGACTGTGCAGGTAGGAATCTGCTCCTGGCTGAGACCTCATGGCAGTATGGGTTGTATTGGCCCCTATGCTTGATGTACTGGATATTCAGGCAGTTTCGTTGCTTCACACAAACAAGACACGTACCTCCTGGAATCTCAACAAACAGGAGAAGTCTGTTTATTCAGAAGGAGAAATTTCCAAAGTGACATTGTAATTTTAGAGTTGAGCAGGAGCTGAACAACCTAATGTCAGTTATTGGTGTGTACCTGTGGCTGTTAGTAGTGAGGATGATTTTTATTTTTTGTAGGAAATACAGCTGAAAGTGAGAGCACCTAAACAGGTCTGCCACAGTCTGGGTTGATTTATGGACTTGTATTGGTGGTGAAAATATTTGCAAACGATTAAACTTTTTGAGCAATTCTTCGAAATATGTGATGTTGTCTGTTTTTCCGTTCGTTCTATTCGTCCATCCCTACTCTCAAGACTTTGGAAAGGGGCAGCACCCTTTATTTGATTTGTATATTGACGCTTCTTTTTTTATTTATCATCCCCTGACCCTACGCCGGTCAAAGGCAGCACAATGACTCAGTGGCTGGCACTGCTGCCTCACAGCGCCAGGGACCTGGGTTCGATTCCAGCCTCGGGTGACTGTCTGTGTGAAATTTGCACATTCTCCTCGTGTCTGTGTGGGTTTCCTCCAGGTGCTCCGGTTTTCTCCCACAGTCCAGAGATGTGCAGGTTAGGTGAATTGGCCATGTTAAATTGTGCATAGTGTTCAAGGATATGTGGGTTAGGTGCATTATTCACGGGAAGTGTAAAGTAATAGGGTAGGGGAATGGATCTGGGTGGGTTATTTTTCAGCGGGTCAGTGTGGACTTGTTGGGCCAAATGGTTTGTAGGGATTCTATGATTCCATGATCTCAAAATCTTGTATGATTCAGTTGTCAGGCGTCCATGCGTTTTAGATTTGGAAAGTTCCACATATGCACTACCTTCTGGGTGGATCCCTGATCCCTGATTTCAGTCCTGAACGGCCTAATGCTTTTCCTGATTCTGATTTCCCCAAACCACTCTGTGAAATCTTATTTAATCATTCTGAAGAGCTGTAAGGCCACCCCACTAACTGTCTCAAATCAAGGTTGTACAAATCAGAGATATAATCCTTACAGATTTCTTAAATAAAAGTCTCTTGGTGTTTTAGTGGTTAAGTGTATTAGTAAACAACACAGACCAACAGTTCCCAGCTTTAATACACATTCTAAACCAGATTTCAGCAGGAACTGACCATTGGGGCAACATCCATGACTTCAGATGCCTGCAGCTATATGCATATAGATATAGCTTATAAGTTAACTAGGTTAGAAGTTTGTATGACATTGCTCTTTAATGGGACTGAAATGTCACTGCTCAGTAATCTCACTCAAGGACAAATTCAATTTCAATCCTGATTAGACTTTGGAACTTTAAAAGCTTTTATTATTGCCATATCCAGCTGCACACTTTTAAATGGCAGAGGAGATAAATATTGCAATAAAACCTCACTTGTCCGAAAAGTGAATACGTGGGTGTTACACGGGAGGAAAGAGAGAAAACAGGATACTCCGGGATGTTGAATCTTCTCAATTGTTTTTACTGTAACTGTTTCTCATAAACAGATGCAACCTTTTTTTGCTGGAAATTTCATTTTTTTTGGCGTGTGCTATTTTCACTAATAATGGAACAGTCCAGTTAGTTACAGAGGGTGTGACTTGTTACAAAAGTGATAGATTGTGTCCCCTCATTCGGGCCTGATTTAAAATGATTTTTCTCTTGATTGCCAAGGTAAAGGTTTGGTGAAAATTAGACACCCAATGTCATGGTGAGAACAGCATTACTCAGCAGCTTCCACTGGGCAATTGAATTGTGACATTAAATTGGGAACACTTTGCACATTTTCTTAAGGATAAGACTTATAGATTAAAACATTATGGATGTAAGTTTGCTCGCTGAGCTTGAAGGTTCATTTTTGGATGTTTTATCACCATAATGGGTTACATCTTCAATGAGCCTCCGGTGAAGCACTGGTGTTATGTCCTGCTTTGTTATTATGTGTTTAGGTTTCTTTGGGCTGGTGATGTAATTTCCTGTGTCGGTGATGTCATTTCCGGTACTTTTTCTCAGACGGTGGTAAACAGGGTCCAAGTCGATGTTTGTTGATGGAGTTCCGGTTGGAATGCCATGCTTCTAAGAATTCTTGTGCATGTCTCTGTTTGGCTTGTCCTAGGATGGATGTGTTGTCCCAGTCAAAGTTGTGTCCTTCCTCATTTGTATGTAAAGATACTAGTGATACTGGGTCATGTATTTTTGTGGCTAGTTGATGTTCATGTATCCTGGTGGCTAGTTTTCTGCCTGTTTGTCCAATGTAGTGTTTGTTACGGTTCTTGCACATATTTTGTAAATGACATTAATTTTGCTTGTTGTCTGTATTGGGTCTTTCAAGTACATTTCAAGTTTTAGTGTGTTGGTGGGTTTGTGGGCTACCGTAATGCCAAAAGGTCTGAGTAGTCTGGCAGTCATTTCCGCAATGTCTTTGATGTAGGGGAGAGTGTCTAGGGCTTCTGGGTGGATTTTGTCTGCTTGTTTGGGTTTGTTGCTGAAAACTCAGTGGACTGTGTTCATTGGGTACCCGTTCTTTTTGAATATGCTGTATAGGTGATTTTCCTCCGCTCCTCGTAGTTCCTCTGTGCTGCAGTGTGTGGTGGCTCATTGAAATAATGTTCTAATGAGCTTCGTTTGTGGGTGTTGGGATGGTGAAGAAACATCTGAAAATGAACCTTCCAGCTCAGCGAGCAAACTTACATTCAGAACCTCAACCTGACTTACTAATCTTCTCAAAACTCATTAAAACACTATTCTGGTTCTTTCCATTATAATTCCTCTGACCTTGTTTCTGAGAGAAGAATTTAAAGTATGAAATCTAGTTTAATGTGGTAAAGAATAAAACAACTCCCTGTCGGAGAATAAAAAGTTAAAAGCAAAGACTCGTTGAAGAGTAAGATTACACAACTGATTGTACTCTTGAGAAATCTCACCTTGGATTACTGAACCAGATCCTGGCGAAGAACAAATGTCGGAGGTGTAAGGAGTTTTCAATCTCACACTCAGAATCTGATCTTTTTGTCCCAAATTAATTCCTGAGTAGTGTTTAGTTTCTAAAGCCTGTGTGTGCAGTAATTGTTTTGTTTAGTTATCTTTCTGCTCCACCCGTTGAGAATTGTCTTCATTAGTAAAATGATAGACTGATTCTTTGTCCATCTACGACTTGTTCCCTGAAGCTGGATATGGCAAGGACTATTGGGGCACACTTACAATTCCTATACAGAGGATATGGATTATGTAAAACCTTCTCGCCCTTCCCCCCCCCCCCCCCCCCTCCCATTCATCCACTTTCCCTCCCTCCTTCCCCTTTTCCAACCTCCCTCTTTCCCACCTTTCCTCCCTCTTACTGTCCCTCCTCTTTCCCTCCCCTCTTGCCTTTCCCTCCCTCCTCCTTCCTCCCCCACTTTCCCTCTTCTCTTCCCCCGCTTTTCCTCTTCCCTTCTTCCTCTTTTCCATCTTCCCTCCCTAACTCAGGCTCTTCCCCTTCCTCCACCCTGCCCAAAGCTGCAAACTTTCGCATTGTAGTTAAGAAAATGTCACATTACTTTTTTTTTGTTGAGATATTTCTTTACATGGTTGCACTTTTATTTTCTGTCTAATGCCAACTCCTGTAAATCTTTTCACAGTCCGATCTCGCCCGCAGGAGGCTAAGTGATGACAACTCTTATCAAGAGAGGAATGGCCAATCTCAGAGTGCCAGCAGGCAGACTCAGGAGGAGGATGAGAGTGATGATGAAGAACTGACCCTTAAATATGGGGCCAAGCATGTCATCATGCTGTTTGTGCCAGTCACCTTGTGCATGGTGGTGGTGGTGGCAACGATCAAATCGGTGACCTTTTACACACGGAAAGAAGGCCAGTTGTAAGTGCATCCTTCCCCTTAAGTGTTTCATGCAATTCTTGCTTTGTCAAATCATCTCTTCTCCTTGTGGTGAGCAGATGTTTTCTATGTTTCAAAGGCAGTTTGAAACTGCACTTTTAGTATGTGGTTTCATATCTCCTATGGCTTCCAATAATTGGAAAGATGGTGACTATCTTTGTGTGCTCAGGGTAATTTTCTGCAGCATGTCCTCAGACAAAGAGAGGCTAGACCACATTAGAACTTCGTGTTGCTTTAATGAATCAGGTTCAGTTCTCAGCCCAACAGCGTGTGAAGATTTATTAAATGGTAATTATAATATGGTAAGCATACTGGTAAATGTTTGAAAGGGAGAAGTGTCGGGTTTTTAGTTTTGGGTACAGTTGACTTCAGTCATCTCCCAGATGATGACCATCCATAGTCAACTAAGCAAATTTGTTAATGGGTAAAATAGCTGTTCGTAAAAGCAAAATGTGATATCCAACCAGTTTGTATTCTTAAATTATCAGAGCTTTACTTCCAAGTTAAAACACCATAGGCATGTAAAAGAGACATGAAACAAAGAAAAATGTGCTAAGCAATGGCATATCCTGGTTAATGGAAAGTCTGCAAAAAACAGCAAAAGATGAGAAAACGATGCTGTAAGATCGGAGAATGAAAAGAAACTTACAAGAAATGTCAAAATGAGCTGTTTTTATAATTTACTTGATGGAAGTGTGGGTGAACAAGTACAATATTGGAAGCTTGTGTTTTTGTGGCCAATACATTGATTAAGGATATAGTGGATGTGCTGACTGATTACTTTATGACAGTTTGAAAGAGTACACTGAATGTTCCAATGAAGCTAATCTTGATCCAACAGTTAATAAAATTGATGTAAGTCCAGCTCTAACAATGTATCTTAGAATAGTCATAGCGCTAGGACAGGCTGTTTTGCTCATTGTATAGATGCTGCAGTACCTAATAGCAGTTTGCCTAATACCATTTCCCTTACTTTTGCCAGAAGGTCTGGATATTTTTCTTCCAAATAATGACCCAATTCCCTCTGTCATTCAACAACTGAATCTACCCTTCATCATCAGCTGGTGGTGTGGCTGGGCGTTCTAAGGCGCTGGATTCAGTCTCTAAGGAGGCGTGGGTTCGAATCTCACCGCTGTCATTTGTGTGCGTTGCCTGTTTTGGGGTGGCACCGGTGGTTCAGTGGTTAGCACTGCTGCCTCACAGCACCAGGGTCCCAGGTTCGATTCCAGCCTCGGGTGACTATCTATGTGGAGTTTGCACATTCTCCCAGTGTCTGCATGGGTTTCCTCTGGGTGCTCCAGTTTCCTCCCACAGTCCAAAGATGTGCAGGTCAGGTGAATTGGCCATGCTAAATTGCCCATAGGTTAAGTGCATTAGTCAGAGGGGAAATGGGTCTGGGTGGGTTACTCTTCGGCGGGGCAGTGTGGACCTGTTGGGCCAAAGGGCCTGTTTCCACACTGTAGGGAATCTAATCTAATCTAATATTCACAGGCAGTGTGTTCCAAATTCTAATCCCTTTCTGGTTTTAAAAGACCCTTTCTTCACGTGCTACCATTGCCTCTTTTATCAATTACCTTAAACCCGTGTCCTCTGTTTTACAATGCTTTTACTAATGGGAACAGTTTGTCTCTATCTAGTGTGAATCTGTTCTATTCCAGATGAGGGTAAATTGGTGCTTTGTATAGGTTTATCATAATCCATGTGGGAGAAAGTGAGGACTGCAAATGCTGGAGATCGGAATCGGGAGTGTGGTACTGGAAAAGCACAGCAGGTCAGGCAGCATCCGAGGAGCAGGAGAATCGACATTCTGGGCAAAAGCCCTTCATCAGGAATGATTTGATTAGATTAGATTAGATTAGATTAGATTACCTACAGTGTGGAAACAGGCCCTTCGGCCCAACAAGTCCACACCGCCCCGCCGAAGCGCAACCCACCCATACCCCTACATCTACCCCTTATCTAACACTATGGGCAATTTAGCATGGCCAATTCACCTGACCTGCACATCTTTGGACTGTGGGAGGAAACCGGAGCACCCGGAGGAAACCCACGCAGACACGGGGAGAATGTGCAAACTCCACACAGACGGTCACCTGAGGCAGGAATTGAACCCGGGTCTCTGGTGCTGTGAGGCAGCAGTGCTAACCACTGTGCCACTGTAAGGCTTTTACCTGAAACGTCGATTCCCCTGCTCCTAGGATGCTGCTTGACCTGCTGTGCTTTTTCAGCACCGCACTCTTGTGCCAATTTATGAATCCATGTCCCAATTTATGAAGCTCTGATCTTGTATGCTTTATTAACTGTGCTCAACCTGTCCTATTATCTTCAAATGAGCTGTGCGCATGTACACCCAGGTTCTTTTGATCCTGCATCCCTCTTAGAACTGTACCCTTTATGATGTCTGTCTGATTCTTCCTATCAAATGTATTATTTCACACTTCTTTGCATTAATTTCCCTTGAAATATGGCTGTCTTTTCCACCAGTCTGACTAGCTGTTAAAGCTTGCTTGGCTTTCCTACTAACAACGAGAGAACAAGAAAAAATTAAAGTATTAAAGATCCTTTATTGATGGCTTCTCACCACATGGTGGGAGAGCCCAGCAATCCCGAGTGTGTTCTTACACACTAGGCAGCGCTGCAAGCAGTCTCCCATGTGATTACACAAACCAAGGCTTTTTATGCCTTTTTTAAAAAAAAGAGGCGTTTCCTGGAGTTTCGTGTGCAACCACCACCAATTCAGTTACTGCTGGGACAAGCCTTTGGTCACATGCACTCGTTATCTTGCTGTTCTTTGTTTCTTTATTTTCTTTGATTACACTTGGCCATGTCCAGGCTAACCACACCCTGCCCCGACACTATTTTGTTTAACATATCAGTTATGTCAGTTTCAAGCAAACTAACATATGCCCTAAAATGTACCATTCTTACATAGCTTTCTGAAGTTTAGCATTATCCTCCTTTTGCAGTACTTCCAAGCTCCACATCCACAAATGTTGAAATGTTCTCCATACACAACATTGTTGTGCATTAGTATGGATCAAGAAGAACCAGTATCCTAACACTGATCTCTGGGTAATTCTGCTCTGAGCCTTTTTCCAACCTGAAAGAGTGATGACGAACCATTGCTTACCTGACACTCCGCTAATTTCATATCCAGTTACTGCTGTCTTTTATTTGATGAGTTCCAACTTTGCCACACAGCAGACTTGTGAACACTTTATCTCTAGCTTTACAGAAGCCCATGTCAACAGACTTACCCAGATACTGATCCTCCCTGTTACCACATCAACAAATTCCAAAATTAGTTGAATGAAAGACTATGGGATCAAATGGCTTCCATGTCAGGGATTGAAAGGATGTAGCTGATACCAGTACAGATGCACATTTGTAGTTTTATAAAACTATCTTTAAAACTGCTGCTTTAGCATGGAACGCGGGCAATACAACATTGGTATCTATTTGACCAGGTAGATACCAGTCCGGAAAAATCAGAACAAATCCAAAATGGTCTAATTCCACCCCAGTCTTGATCACCAAAGGGTTGCATGATGTTGTTGATGGTGCTATCAAGCTGCACTTAATGCAGTAATAACCAGTTCACTATGTTCACTTTTTGGTTCTGTCATGTAGCTTCTGACCTCATTACAACCTCACTCCAAACATAGACTAAAGGACTGAACTCTAGGTGAGGTGGCACTAATTACTTTTGACCAAGAATAGCATCAAGGAACCCAGAGAGAATGATGGAGGACAATAATCTCAGGCTCAGACACCATTACAGGAGTTCCTCGGCTTAAATATCTTTGGCTGATACATCAATGGTCTTCCCTTCTTTGGTCAAAAATGAGGATGTTCGCTGGTTGTACAATATTTAACATCATTTGTAACTCCTCAGAAACAGTTGTAGCAAAACCTGAATAATATCTAACCTTGGGCTGATAAGTAGCAAGAAACCGTGTACAATGTAAGTACCAGGCAATAGCCATCTCCAATGACAGAGAACCTAAACATCTCTTTTTGATATTCAGTGAATTACTGTCACTGACTTTCCTTCAACATATTGGATTTACAAATGTAATATGTGGCTACAAGAGATGAGCTGGCTGGATGGGTGCACCTCCAACAACACTCAAGAAGCTTTAGGATAAAGCAGCCTGCTTGATTACCACCCCATCAACTACCTTCAACGTGTACCTCCTTCGCCACCAACATTCACTGTGTATGCAGTGCAGTAACTCCTGAAGGTTCCTCTGACAGCATCTTCCAAAGCTGTGACCTCCGTTACCTAGAAAGGCAATGGCAGCAGATGCATGGAAACACCCACCACCTACAAGTTTTTTCTAGGCCTCGGAAATATATCACTATTCCTTCCTTTGGTGTCAGTGCGCCAAAATCCTGGCATTCCCTCCCTACCGGCATCAGTCCGTCTATTTATTATTATTCGTGCATGGAGCTGAAGATGGTGTGGGGAATAATAGGGGATACTTTCGGAGTGGAGGTAGAGTGGACTTAATGGAATGCTACATGGATCTATTGGAACATCAATCATTGATTCACTCATAGAACCATACAGCATGGAAAGAGACACTTCTGTCCAACCAGCCCATGCCGAACATAAATCGAAACTAAATTAGTCCCATCTGCCTGCTCCTGGCTCATATCTGTCCAAACCTTTCCTATTTATGTACTTAACTGAGTGTCTTTTGAATGTTGTAACTGTGTCCATGTCCACTAATTCCTCAGGAAGTTCGTTCCACATGTGAACCACCCTCTGCGTAAACACAAAATTCACCCCTCATGTCTTTTTTAAATCGCTCTCCTCTCACGTTAAAAACGTCCCCTCATCTTGAAATCCACCATCCTAGGGAAAGACACCTACCATTAACCCTATCTATACACCTTATCATTTTGTAAATCTCAATAGGGTGACATTTCAACCTCCTCCCATTCCAGTGAAAAATATTCTTGGTTATCCAGTCTTTCTTTATAACTCAAACCTTCAAACCCAGCAACATCCTGGGAATTCTCTTCTGAGCCCTCTCTAGCTTAATAATATCCTCCCTATAACAGCACAACCAGAACTGGACATAATAGTCCAGAAGAGGTCTCACCAATGTCCTGTACAACCTCGACATGACTTCCCAACTCCAATACTATAAAGGATTGAGCAATGAAAGCAAGCATGGTAAACATATCCTGTATATGCAATGGAAACTTTAAAGAATTATTTACCTGAACCCATAGGTCCCTCTGTTCTGCAACACTACCCAAGGCCCTACCATTAATTATATAAGTCCTACCCCTGTGTACCAAAATGCAATACCTCGCATTTATCCAGATTGAACTCCAGCTGCCATTTTTCAGCCCTATTTGATCACGATCCTTCGTAATCTTAGAAAATCTCCTTCACTGTTCACTATGCACTAAGTTTGATGTCGTCTGCAAATTTACTAACCATGTCTTCTATATTCTCGTCCAAGTCATTTATATAAATTTCAAACAAAAGAGGACCCAGAACCAATCCCTGTGGAACACTGCTGATCACAAGCCTCCAGTCAGAAAAGCAGCCCTCCACCACCATATTAGATTAGTTTCCCTACAGTATTTAAACAAGTCCACACCAAGCCTCCAAAGAGAACCCACCCAGACCCATTTCCCTACCCTATATTTCACCCTGACTAACGCACCTAACGCTATAGGCAGTTAGCCTGACCAATTCACCTGATCTGCACATCTTTGGATTGTGGGAGGAAACCGGAGCACCCGGAGGAAGCCCACACAGACACTGAGAATGTGCAAACTCCACACAGGCAATCGTCGGAGGCTGGAATTAAATCCGGGTCCCTGGCACTGTGGGGCAGCAGTGCTAACCACTGAGCCACCGTGCTGCCTACTCTGTCTCCGGCTGTCAGACCAATTATGTATCCAATTGGCAAGTTCACTCTGAATCTCATGTGACTTAACTTTACTAAATAGTCTACTGTGCAGATCCTTGTCAAACTCTGGAACAACTTGGCTGATGGAGTTATAAGCCTACATATGCTAAAGACACCATGATTGCAACCGTCTCTGAAGGTTGATTGCTGAAAAGTAGTTTCACAGCTGACCTTGGGAGACCTACAATATCAGGATTGCACACTGCAGTTGGAAAAGCTCACTGTTGATTTCAGAGCCTGATCAGCTAAGTGTTTGCTTTTAAAACTTTTAAGATTTAAATTGTGATTTTTTTTGTAAATCTATAATAGTAGAGTGAGGGTATATTTTATTGTATGCTTTACTGAGGTCTGACTTGACTGAATTTTAATATAAAGATAGGTACTAAGTTATCCCACAGCAGTGTTTTGAGCAGTAAGACTGTGCTGATATTGAGTTTCTGAGCAAAGTGTGTTGTGTTTGTTTTAGGTATTTTCTGGCTTTGTAGATTATTAAAGGGGCAGGGATGGCTTTTAGAAAAGAGTGATGTGCACTTTCTGTGACATGTGGGAGATCAGGGTGAATTTAAACATTCCTGGAGGCTACATCTGCAGGAAATGTGTTTGATTACGAAGCATGTTGGATCGCTTGTATTGTTTGGTGCGGCACTTAGAGAGGAATTTACAGGAGTTGGGGGTGTGATAACTGGTGGTTTTCAGGAAAGTAGAAAAAAATGCAGGTACAACCAGGTAGATGGGTTACCTCTGGGAGAGGTAAGCAGTAGTCTCCTGTAGCTATCCCCATCTTAATCAAATGCGCTGTTATTGATACTGTATGGTGGCCTCTTTGGAAGTAATATCTGGATTACTCCCAGTGCCATATGCTAGTGAGAAAAGGAATCTGAGGATAGTGCAAATGAATGTGTGGCTAAGGAGCTGGTGTATGTGTCAAGAATTCACACTTTTGGACCATTGGAATCTCTTCGGGGGTAGAAGTGACCTGTATGAAAGGGATGGGTTTCATCTGAATTGGAAGGGGACCAATATCCTGGTGCAGAGATTTGCTAGACTAAGCGGGAAGCTTTCAATTAATAAATGTTTTGGTGGCAAGGGGTACCCAAAAAGAGAAGTCTGAGGCTGATACAGTAGATAAGGGGCGCAAGTTAACTAGCCAAGGCAGGCAAAAGTGTGGCAGAGAACGAGGTGAAACTGATAAATTAAACTGTATTTATCTCAAATCAAGAGGCCTAACAGTTAAGGCAGTTGAACTTAGAGCATGAATAGGAACACGGGACTGGGATATCAAAGCTATAACAGAAATGTGGCTCAGGGAGGGGCAGGACTGGCACCTTAATGTTGTGTGGTATGGATGCTATACAAAGGGGGGGAGGAGAGGGGGAGGCTTGACATTTGTGATGAAGGATAGCATTACGGTTGTACTTGGAGATGATATTTATGGGAGAACGTCCAGTGAAATTATGTGAGTGGAACTGAGAAATAAGAAAGAGATGATCACTTTATTGGGACTATAGTGTAGGCGCCCCAATAGTCAAGATATCAAGAAGCAAATATGTAGGGAGATCTCTGATATATGTAAGAATAATAGGGTTGTATTGGAAGGGGATTTTAACTTCCAAACATAGACTGAGACTGCCATAGTATTAAGGGCTTGGATGGAGAGGAATTTATTAAATGTATACAAGAAAATTTTCTTATTCTTTATGTAGATGACCCTAGTAGAAAAGGAGAAAAACTTGCCCTTGTGAAATAAGGCAGAGCAAATGTGTCACTGGGGGAAAACTTTGAGACAATTGATCTAAATTCTATTAGTTTTAAAATAGTTGTGGAAAAGGATACACCTGATTTAAAAGTTGGTTCTAAATTGGAGTAAAGCTCATTTTGACAGTATTAGGCATAAACTTCCAAAAGTTGACTGCGGAGGCTATTTGCAGGTAAAGAGACCTTTTGAAAGTGGGCGGCTTCAAAATTGAGATAATGGGAATGCAGAGACAGTATGTTCCTGTTAGTGCGAAGAGCAAGGCTGATTAGTGTAGAGAATGCTGGATAACTAGACAAATTGAGGTTCTGGTCAAGAAAGAGGAGACAGCTGGGATCAAGTGAACCCCTTGAGTATAAGGGCAGTAGGAGTATACTTAAGAGGGAAATCAGGAGGGCAAAAAGGGGTCATGAGATAGCTTTGGCAAAGAGGTTTAAGGAGAATCCAATGAGATTCTATAAATACATTCAGGACAAAAGAGTAACCTGGCGGTCTATGTTGTTATGGCCCAGTGGTGAAGCCTTCTGTTAAATAAATCAAATACCCAGAAAAGCTCACCTCGCCTCAAAATCTGTTAAATTATGAGTGACAGAGAACTTCCAAATTCCACTATTTAAAGAAAATAGTATCAATTTATTTTTTCACTCTAAATGTGAACATTAAATAACAACTATTCACAACTTGAATCCCCCCCCCCCTTTCTCTTAACTGCTGATTACCTGTCTCCAACTCCATAACAATATACAGTTCCAATAAGACACTTACTAAAAATTACATCAACTTAGTTTCAAAATCACACAGCTGCTGTTGTCTTCGGTGTCTTTCTACTTCTGGCTGCTGAATTCCCTGGGTCATCATCTTTCTTTTTACAGCAAATGTGTTTCATATGAAAAGATACCTTTGATAGAGTGTTTCCTAATTACTTGGGTCGCTCTCAATAACAGTTTCTCTTACTGCAATTTTCAAAATGTCTGCATTTTTATATTTCCAACATCAGATCAATTTTTGCAAAATAATAAATTCAAACTCAATTGAGAGTCCAAAACTTAGAGGGCATAGAATCCCTACAGTGTGGAAGCAGGCCATTCAGCCCATCAAGTTTACACTGCCCCTATGAAGAGCATCCCACCCAACCTACCCCACTTACCCTATCCCTGTAACCCTACATTGCCCGTGGCTAATCCATCTCGTCTGCACATTCCTGGACACTACAGGGCAATTTAGCATAACCTGGGACATAATTTGAACTGGTTAAATTAAAATTGTTGTCAAAACAGCAAACAAAACTCATGTATCCATTTCGCAGCCAAATGTTTCAATTTTCCAGTACACACTGAGACTGCCATCTAGTCATATCACACAGGTGCTTGTCAGCTCTCAGTGCAGAGCAGCATTCACAGACTCTTAAAGGTACAGTACACGCCTTCAACTTCATAACAATGTGTGGAACCACAGCCACTGGGAGAGACTCCAAATGAATATTTTGCATCAGTATTTACTTTGAAGAAAGACATTGAAGCTAGGGAACTTGGGGAAATAAATTGTGATGTCTTGAAAAGTTTTCATATTGTAGAAGAGGAGGTGCTGGAGTAGATAAATCCCTGGGACCTGATCAGGTGTATCCCAGAGCTTTGTAGGAAGCTAGGGAAGAGATTGCTGTGTCCTTTGCTGATATATATGAATCATTGACCACCACAGGTGAGTGGACAGAAAACTGGAGGGATGCTTATGTGATGCCATTATATAAGAAAGGTGATCAGGAAAATCCAGGGAAGTATAGACAGTGAGCCTAACACTAGTGATGGGTAAGTTGTTGGAGGAGATTCTGAGGGACAGGATTTTCTCGCGTTTGGAATGACCAAGACTAATTGGGAATAGTCAGTGTGGCTTTGTGCATGGTAAATTGTGTCTCATGGTAACTTGATTGAGTTTCTTGAAGGGGGTGACGAAGAAGATTGATGAAGGCAGAGCAGTAGATGTTCTCTATCCGGACTTTAGCAAGGCGTTCGACAAGATTCTGCATGAAAGACTGGTTAGTCTAGTTCGATCATGTGGAATCCAGGGGGAGCCAACCAATTGGATACAAAATTGGCTTGAAGGTAGAAGACATGGTGGTGGTAGAGGGTTGCTTTTTCGACTGGAGCCTGTGACCAGTGGTATGCAGCAAGAATCTGTGCTGGGTCCACTGCTTTTCATTTATATGAATGATTTAGATGTGAATATAGGAGGTCTGGTAGGTAAATCTGTAGCTGACATCAAAATTGATGGTGTAGTGTACAGAGAGGAAGGTTACCTCAGAGTGCAAGGGGATCTTGATCAGATGGGCTAATGGGCTGAGGAGTGGGCTGATGGAGTTTAATTTAGATAAATGGAAGGTGTTGCATTTTTGTAAGGCAAACAAGGGCAGAAGTTGTATAGTTAATGATAAGGCTTTGGGACTGTTGTCGAACAGAGACCGAGGGTTGCAGGTGTGTAATTTCTTGAAAGTGGAGTTGTAGGTAGTCAGGATGGTGACACACTAGCCTTCATTGAGTATAGGAGTTGGGATGTCATGTTGCAGCTGTACAGGACATGGATGAAGCCACTTTTAGATTACTGCATACAATTCTGGTCTGCCTGCAATGCCTAAAGGTGTTAAACTTGAAAGGGTTCAGAAAAGATTTACAAGAATGTTACTGGGATTGGAGGGTTTGATCTTTAGGGAGGGGCTCAATAGGCTGGGGTCTTTTCGCCTGGAACATTGGAAGCTGAGGAGTGACCATATAGAGGTTTATAAAACATGGGGCATGGATAGGGTGAATAGTGAAGGTCGTCTTCTTTGGGTAGTGGAGTCCAAAACTAGAGAGCATAGAATCCCTACAAGTGTGGAAGCAGGCCATTCAGCCTATCAAGTTCACGCTGACCCTATGAAGAGCATCCCATCCAACCTACCCCACTTTGCCTGTGGCTAATCCATCTAGTCTGCACATTCCTAGACGCTACAGGGCAATTTAGCATAACCGATCTACCTAACCTGCACATCTTTGGACTGTGGGAAGAAACCAGAGCACCCGGATGAAACCTACACAAACACAGAGAGAATGTGCAAGCTCCACACAGACAGTCACCTGAGGTTAGAATCAAACCTGCCCAAACCTTGGGACCCTGCAACGCCTCATCTTCTGCCTTGGGACCCTGCAATTACACGGGATTAATGTGGATTTCACCAGTTTCCTCGTTTCCCCTCCCCACCTTATTCGAGTCCCAAACCTCCAAATAGGCACCACCCTCTTGACCTGTCCATCTTCCTTCCCACCTATCCACTTTACCCTCCTGTCTGACCTATCACCTTCCCCACCTCCATCTACCTATCACATTCGCAGCTACCTTCCCCAAGCCCCACCCCCCCTCCCATTTATCTCTCAGCTCTTCTTCCCCCCCCCACCATAAGCCTCATTCCTGATGATGGGCTTATGCCCGAAACATCAATTCTCCTGCTCCTTGGATGCTTCCTTGATCTGCTGCGCTTTTCCAGCACCACACTCTCGACACTGGCCATATAGCCACCATGCAGCATGTGAGGGGCCACTATCCCTGTCTCTTTCAGCTCCTTCAGCCAGTATTATATCTGCCGGTCACACAAACTGAGATTTCTCCTTAAGTTCCTCTCCTCTATTTTTTATAACCAAATGTATTAGTGATTGGACTTAAGATGACCAATCACTTTTGTCCACACTAGCCAAAACTGTAGCATTCCTTTCCCAACATGCTGAAACATCTTCAGTTTAGTTGCCTTTGGCATTCCTAACATTATGTGAAGATATCCTGTTTTCTCCTGCCCCCTCAAGACTGAACGAGTCACCTCTGTTACATTTACTGTCCTTTCACAGCAGCAGTACTATGGCTAGACTACAAATCTAGAGGAACAGGTAATGTTCTGGGGACCTGGACTCATTCTACCGTGGAAGACGTTGGAATTTGAACTTAATAAATGTCTGTAACCATCTGGTTCACCGAAGCCTTTCAAAGAAGAAAATTTGCCATTTTTACCTGGTCTGGTCTATATGTGACTCCAGAGGCACAGCAATGAAGCTTATTTTTAAATGGCCCAGCAAGCTACTCAGTTGTAGCAATTGCTACACGGTCTGAAAAATTAATTTTAACTGGGAAGACCACCCAGGACTGACCTAAGCACTGGAAACGGTAACGCCAACATTGTGTGTTTACCGATTAGCACTTGACTGCAGTGCTTCAAGAAGGCAGCTTTATCACCACCTTCTCAAAGGTAACCAGGGATGGGCGATAATGCTGGCCAAGCCAGGAGCACCCACATCCCATGAGTGAATTAAAATCAAAACAGAAATTGCTGTGTGGCTCTCAAGTTTCAGTTGTAAATCTCAAGAACTTCTCTGACCTGCCATCTCATTGGCACAACAAGGTCTAGCTAGATATGCAACTTGGGTTTCAGAATTATTCAACCCACTGCATTATTATCAAGATTAGGCGCCATTAAAAATTTACCCACTTTACTGCATCAAAGATAGTGTCTTTGTAGCAGATTAGTAAATGAACCAATAAAACGAAAATGGCATTTTCATAGAATCCCTACAATGTGGAAGCAGGCCATTTGGCCGATTGAGTCCACACCGACCCTCTGAAGAGCATCAACGTTGACTTCGCCAGTGTCCTCATTCCAGATCCAATCCTCCAACTCGGCACCACCCACTTGAGCTGTCCTACCTGTCCATTCTCCTTCCCACCTAACCGCTCCACCCTCCTCTCCGACCTATCATCATCACCCCCCCCCAAACTGCTTCCAACTTTCCAGCTACCTCATCCCCACCCTTACTTTTCTATCTATCTCTCAGCTCCGGCCCCTCTTTCCAACCCCATCTCTGATCAGGTTTTATGCCCAAAATGTCGACTCTCCTGCTCCTCATGCTGCCTGACCTATTGTGCTTTTCCAGTGCCGCACTTTTCAACTCTGATCTCCAACATCTGCAGTCCTCACTTTCTCTTCCACTATAAGCTTCTGGCACTCATCCAGGCAAGTGGAGAGTATTCCATTCGGCCGCTGACTTGTATTTTTAAATGAGGACAGACTTTGAGGAGGCAGGAGGTGAGTTACTTGCTACAGTATTCCTAGCCTCTGACCTGCTCTTGTAGCCACTGTTTATATGGTGAGTCCAGTTTCTGGCCATTTGGTAACCTTTGAGGATGTCAATAAGGGATTGAGTGATTGTAATGCAATAGAAATTTAAGGGGCAGTGATTAGATTCTGACTCTTATTGGCGACAGTCATTACCTGGTTTTTGTGTGGCATGATTTCATTTTCCAGTTTTCAGCCCAAGCCTGAATATTGTCTAGGTCTTGTTGCATTTGGAGGTGGACTTCTTCAGTATCTGAGGAGTTGCAAATGGTGCTGAACATAACGCAATCATTGGCGAACATCTCAGATGGTAAGATTGGTGGGGTGATAAATTGTGACAATGATAGCATTCAATTATGGGAGGATATAGATGGGCTTGTCAAATTGGCTGATCAGTGGCAAATGGAACTCAGTCTAAATAAGTGTGGGGTGATGCACTTGGGCTGGACAAACCAGGAAAGGGAACACATGAATGGTAGAACCCTGGACAGCATCAAGGATCAGAAGGACCTTGGTATGCAAGTCCATTTAAGGTAGATGAAGGCATTTCGAATTCTTGCCTTTTATTAGACAAGGTGTGGAGGTGCTGGTGTTGGACTGAGGTAGACAAAATTAAATAATGCACAAAACCATCTTATAGTCCAATACGTTTGTTTGGAAGCAGTAGCTTTTGGAGCACTGCTCCTTCGTCAAGTAGCCAGTGGGGCAGGATCATAGGACACTGAATTTATAGTAAAAGATCCAACTGTCATACAACTGATACAATGAATTGAACAAACCTAGCTTGCTGTTAAGTCTTTAATCACTTAGAATAGGTTGCAGATTTTGATTCATTAATATGTAAAACCCTGAACTTCTTTCAGGTTACATTCCCGAGATTCGGCCTAGGATCTTCGGGTGACCATCCTCCAAGGTGGACTTTGGGATGCACAACAAAACAGAGTCGCTGATAGCTAAGTTTGGTACCCGTGAGGGTGGCTTCAATGGGGACCTTGGGTTCATTTCACACTACAGGTGACTCCACGACACAATATGCACACGCATTCTTACACACGTGCACACAATCACACTCATGCAGACCCCTCTCCTACACACGCTCTCAGACACATGCCCCCCCCCCCCCCCACACTTTCACCCATGTGCATAACCTCTCACAAATATATACTCCTCTCTCTCATTCAAAAAGCTCACAACCTGTAGGCAGTTAGTCCATGTGACATTTTAGAAATTCCTATTTTGGTGATAGAACCATGAGTGAATTGTCTGAGCTAAGATGTCACTTTTTTTAAAACCTTAACTTATCTCACGAATGTGACTTGAAAGAAGTTCTGGGATTTACATATTAATGAATAGAAATCTGCAACCATTTTGCAATCCAGAGTGTGTAATGCCTGCTTATTTACCTCCTCCCTCCTTACTATCCAAGGCCCCAGACGTACCTTCAAGGTGAAGCAGCAATTTACCTGCACTTCACTCAATCTAGTTGTTGAGTCCTAGAGGCTGCAGGGTTCCCAAGTGTGAAATGAAATGCTGTTCTTCAAACTTGTGCTGAGTCTTGCAAGAACACTGCAGCAAACCCTTGTTGACTTAGTTTCTCCAGTATTTTCTGTTTGTATTTCAGACTTAGAGCCTCTGCACTATCATGCCTTTGGTCTGCACTCTGGAGACCATTGGAGGGAAATAGATAAGTGATGATTAGGATAAAAATATCACAAAATTTGTATTATCTTCTTATAAACATGCAATTTTCTCTTTCAAATTTGGTATTTTGTTAAACATCATTGGATGCGTAATTTCATTCTGACATCTACCAGAAGATGGCAGACCTGTTATGTTGGTATAATACACTGAGCTTGCCGTTTAAAGACCTATGTTGTTTTCTTAACTCATTCATAAGGTGCAGGTGTTGCTGGCTAAACTTGCCTTTATTGCCAATTCCTAATTACCACAAAGGTATTTCAAAGTCAACTATAATATGGAGTCAAGCATAGGCTATTCATAGAACCCCTAAAGTGTGGAAACAGGCCATTTGGCCCAACAAGTTCACACTGACTCTCTGAAGAATAACCCATCCAGACCCATTCCACTACATTACCCCTGACTAATCCACCTAGCCTACGCATCCCTGAATGCTATAGGCAATTTAGCATGACCAATTCACCTAATCTGCGCATCTTTTGGATTGTGGGAGGAAACCGGAGCACCAGGAGGAAACCCACACAGACACTGGGAGAATGTGGATTAGTGGTGCTGGAAGAGCACAGCAGTTCAGTCAGCATCCAAGGAGCTTCGAAATCGACGTTTCGGGCAAAAGCCCTTCATCAGGAATAAAGGCAGTGAGCCTGAAGCGTGGAGAGATAAGCTAGAGGAGGGTGGGGGTGGGGAGAGAGTAGCATAGAGTACAATGGGTGAGTGGGGGAGGGGATGAAGGTGATAGGTCAGGGAGGAGAGGGTGGAGTGGATAGGTGGAAAAGGAGATAGGCAGGTAGGACAAGTCCGGACAAGTCATGGGGACAGTTACTGAGCTGGAAGTTTAGAACTAGGTTGAGGTAGGGGAAGGGGAAATGCGGAAACTGTTGAAGTCCACATTGATGCCCTGGGGTTGAAGTGTTCCGAGGCGGAAGATGAGGCGTTCTTCCTCCAGGCGTCTGGTGGTGAGGGAGCGGCGGTGAAGGAGGCCCAGGGCCTCCATGTCCTCGGCAGAGTGGGAGGGGGAGTTGAAATGTTGGGCCACGGGGCGGTGTGGTTGATTGATGTGGGTGTCCCAGAGATGTTCCCTAAAGCGCTCTGCTGGGAGGCGCCCAGTCTCCCCAATGTAGAGGAGACCGCATCGGGAGCAACGGATACAATAAATGATATTAGTGGATGTGCAAGGAAAACTTTGGATGTGGAAGGCTCCTTTAGGGCCTTAGATAGAGGTGAGGGAGGAGGTGTGGGCACAGGTTTCACAGTTCCTGCAGTGGCAGGGGAAAGTGCCAGGATGGGAGGGTGGGTCGTAGGGGGGTGTGGACCTGACCAGGTAGTCACGGAGGGAATGGTCTTTGCAGAACGCGGAAAGGGGCGGGGAGGGAAATATATCCCTGGTGGTGGGGTCTGTTTGGAGGTGGCGGAAATGTCGGCGGATGATTTGGCTTATGCGAAGGTTGGTAGGGTGGAAGGTGAGCACCAGGGGCATTCTGTCCTTGTTACAGTTGGAGGGGTGGGATCTGAGGGCGGAGGTGCGGGATGTAGACGAGATGCGTTGGAGGGCATCTTTAACCACGTGGAAAGGGAAATTGCGGTCTCTAAAGAAGGAGGCCATCTGGTGTGTTCTGTGGTGGAACCGGTCCTCCTGGGAGCAGATCCGGCGGAGGCGGAGGAATTGGGAATACGGAATGGCATTTTTGCAAGTGGTAGGGTGGGAAGAGGTGTAATCCAGGTAGCTGTGGGAATCGGTGGATTTGTAAAAAATGTTAGTGTCAAGTTGGTCGTCATTAATGGAAATGGAGAGGTCCAGGAAGAGGAGGGAGGTGTCAGAGATGGTCCAGGTAAATTTAAGGTCAGGGTGGAATGTGTTGGTGAAGTTGATGAATTGCTCAACCTCCTCGCGGGAGCACGAGGTGGCGCCAATGCAGTCATCAATGTAGCAGAGGAAGAGGTGTGAGTGGTGCTGGTATAATTATGGTCGATCAACTGCTCTACGTAGCCAACAAAGAGACAGGCATAGGTGGGGCCCATACGTGTGCCCATGGCTACCCCTTTTGTCTGGAGGAAGTGGGAGGATTCAAAGGAGAAATTGTTAACGGTGAGGACCAGTTCAGCCAAACGAATGAGAGTGTCGGTGGAAGGGTACTGTTGGGGACGTCTGGAGAGGAAAAAAACGGAGGGCTTGGAGGCCCTGGTCATGGCGGTTGGAGATGTAGAGGGATTGGATATCCATGGTGCAGATGAGACGTTGGGGGCCGGGGAAACGGAAGTCTTGGAGGAGGTGGATGGTGTGGGTGGTGTCCCGAACGTATGTGGGGAGTTCCTGGACTAGGGGGGATAGGAGAGTGTCGAGGTAGGTAGAGATGAGTTCAGTGGGGCAGGAGCATGCTGAGACAATGGGTCGGCCAGGGTGGTCAGGCTTGTGGATCTTGGGAAGGAGGTAGAACCAGGCAGTGCGGGGTTCCCGGACTATGAGGTTGGAAGCTGTGGGTGGGAGATCTCTTGAGGTGATGAGGTTCTGTATGGTCTGGGAGATGATGGTTTGGTGATGGGGGGTGGGGTCATGGTCGAGGGGGCAGTAGGAAGAGGTGTCCTCAAGTTGACGTTTGGCTTCAGCGGTGTAGAGGTCAGTGCGCCAGACTACCACTGCGCCCCCTTTATCCGCTGGCTTGATGGTGAGGTTGGGATTGGAGGGCTGCGCGTTGTGAGGGTGAGAGGTTGGAGTGGGGGAGGGGGGGGCGACAGGTTGAGGCGGTTAATGTCCTGGCGGCAGTTGGAAATGAAGAGGTCGAGGGCAGGTAATAGGCCAGCGCGGGGTGTCCAGGTGGATGCAGTGTGTTGGAGGTGGGTGAAAGGGTCTTCGGGAGGTGGGCGGGAGTCCTGATTGTGAAAGTAAGCTCGGAGGCGACGGAAGAATTGTTCGATGTCACGGCGTGTATTAAATTCATTGATACGTGGATGGAGGAGGATGAAGGTGAGTCCTTTGCTGAGGACTGATCGTTCGTCCTCAGTGAGGGGGAGGTCTGGGGGGGTGGTGAAAACTCGGCAGGGCTGGGAGCTGGGATCTGGGATCTGGTGTGGGTGTAGAGCTCGGAGTGGGGGCGGAACCTGTAACTGGAGTGGGTGTGATGGTGGGGGGAATGCGGGTGGAGTCATGAGCAGGGGTAGTGTTACCCTTGGGGTACTTTATTTTCTGGGGTGTGGGGATAGTGACAGTGGGGTCTGTGGGGGCATGTCAGCAGAATGCAGGTGAGTGGTGCTGGTGGGGGCGTCAGTGATGGTGACCACGGCAGTAGGGGTGGCGGAAGTCACTGAGCATGTGTGTGCAAACCCCACACAGACAGTCGCTCAAGGCTGGAATCGAACCTGGATCCCTGGCGCAGTGAGACAGCAGTGCTAACCACTGAGTGACTGTCTTGCCCAAGTGTCAAATCAAGGCAGGAGTTTCATGATGAATGGTAGTGCCTTAAGGAGTGTAGTGGAACTGAAGGACCTTGGAGTTCGGGTGCACGGAGTGGACTCACAGGTAGACAGGGCAGTGAAGAAGGCTTTTGGCACACTGGCCTTCATTAGTCAGGCCACTGAGTATAGATGTTTGGAAGTTATGTTGCAGTTGTACAGGACATCAGTGATGTCACACTTGGAGTGTTGTGTTCAGTTTTGGTCACTTTGCTACAGGAAGGATGTTATTAAACTGAAAAGAGTGCAAAAGAAATTGACAAGGATGTTGCCACGACTCAAGAGTCAGAGTTATAGGGGAACATTGGACAAACTAGGACATTTTTCTTTACAGATAGGAGACTGAGAGGGGACTTTATAGAAATGTATAAGATCATTAGTGGCATGGATAGGGTGAATGCACTCAGTCTGTTTCCCAGGGTTAGGGAATTGGGGACGAGAGGGCATCAGTTTAAGGTCAGAGGGGAAAGAATAAAAGGGAACCTGAGGGGAAACTTTTTTACACAGAGGGTGGTATGCAAATGGAATGACCTGCCAGCGAAGTGGTTGGGATGGGTACATTAATAGCATTTAAAGGGCATTGGGACAAATACATGGATAGGAAAGGATTGAGGTTGGGTCAGAAATGGTTGAGGACTCCACATGGGTGTCATAGGCATCAAGATGAATGATTGACAGGTGGTGGAGTTCTAGATTTTCTCCTGTCTGCCACTTCCTAGGTCAGTATTCAGGTAAGTGAGTCAGAATTGTCCAAAGCCTCTAACTCTAAAGTTGAGACCTTTTCACAGGGTCCTAGGGTGTTGCCTGCCAGACATTGCTACCTTCCCCCACCCTCCTTTCTGACCTATCACCTCCATCCCCACCCCCATTCACCTATTCTACTCTATGCTACTTTCTCCCCACCCCCACCCCCCTCTCATTTATCTCTCCACTCCGCAGGCACCCTGCTTCTATCCCTGATGAAGGGCTTTTGCCTGAAACGTCGATTTTCCTGCTCCTCGGATACTGCCTGACCTGCTGTGCTTTTCCAGCACCACTCTAACCTAGACTCTGGTTTCCAGCATCTGCACCCCTGTTTTTACCTATTTAGGTTTCTTAAGCAATTTCCACAGAGTCCACCCATCAGGAATTTTGAGGGTTCCCGTAGCATTCTTTGTGGGTGCATCTGATTTCCGATTATTCTGAGCCTTTGAGATTTGGGCAGTATTGGCCAAGAAAGTGTTGAATTGAGCATGTGTGAGCTGGGTGAGTTACAATGATGCTAAATGAATTTAACTGCAGTATCTAAAGTTGAAGCAGAAAAGGTTTGAAATACTCAGCAGCTGATGTGGAGAGAGATGAACAACAGTTGATGTTTCAGCTCAATGATCTCTGGGATTACAGTTTATCTTTGTCATGTAAAATCACTGTGATTAAGAAGGATAATCACTGGGGTGATTTACTGGAAGCAAATAGAACCTGAGCCTAGCTTTGTGACAGTAGAAATAAGCCCTGGGGTAGAGAGGGAAGTGAGATGAATCTCTGTTCCCTGTGTGACAATGCTGTCACTTTAAGAGGTTATTTTGTCCTGTTTTATTTTGAGAGAGAGATTGTAAGGCAGAGGTGCTGAGCTTACTACTGAAAACGACTTGAGTAAACAACTTGGGAGGCATTAGGTTTTATTTTAAAACAAACTGAATGGGTGTAGCCAGCTGTCTCAGATTCAGATTTCTGGGTTTTGTTTTTTTTTCAAAAGCATCAGAGCTACTGGGGTCTGAACAGAGTTGGGAACTTCAGTGATTGTTTCCTGACTGCTGCTGCTCTCGTGTTTTCCTCCTGGATTCGAGAGCTGCATGTGAGAATCTATCTGAATTTTCCTTTTTGCCAAGGGATGTTTTATGGGATGTAACTATATTGGATCAGTTAATTATTAATAGTTACTGTTATTCTTTATTCCTCTTTCTTTGGTTGCATTTTAACTACACTGTTTAAATAATTTGTGTTTTGCTTAACATGATTAGTTTGACCAGTCGCATCTGGAACAGACACTTGACATTTACCTTAATAAGACAAAGTTAGGGTCTAGGCTACCTTCTTAAAATATTTCAAGGGCTCTGGTCTGTAACACTTGAGGAAGGCAAAAGTGGGTACTCCAGATGCTGGAGATTAGAGTCAAGATTAGAGTGGTGCTGGAAAAGCACAGCAGGTCAGGCAGCATCCAAAAAGCAGGAAAATCAACATTTCGGGCAAAAGCCTTTATCAAGGCTTCATGATGAAGGGCTTATGCCTGAAATGTCGATTTTCCTGCTCCTCGGATGCTGTCCGACCTGCTGTGCTTTTCCAGCACCAGTCTGATCTTGACTCTATAACACTTGACTTTGCTGTTGATGAACCTTCCTGTTTGGAGTGACCAGAAATTGGGGATGAGGTCTGAAATGGATTCGCTGAGAACAACTGGGGTAACCTGCATATTGAAAAGTCTTGAATTGTTGTTAATAGTTTGCTCAGGAAACTGCAAATGGATCAGGTTGTTTGTTCTGATGCAAATGGATTGAGCACTATGTAACGTTTGCTTCTAGGTTGTATACCCCATTTACAGAAGACACAGATACCGTTGGAGAGCGAGCTGTAAACTCCATATTGAATGCCCTCATTATGATCAGTGTCATTGTTGTGATGACACTTGTTCTTGTACTTCTCTACAAATACAGGTGCTACAAGGTATGTGTCCACAGAAGTCTCCTCCTGTCTGCAGAATGCATTTGTGGTTGTACATGTTTATAACCTCCTTTTCCCATTGATTGACGGACTAACAAAAATGAGATTGCAGCAGCTATGATGAAGTGATCAAATTGGTTGTATCCTACATAAGTGGACCCTCTTAACCTATCTGCTAAGATTGTGACACTCAATGCAATTCATCTTTCTCTGCATTACACTATCTGCAATTGCTTTTTAGATTACCTTGGATGAGATACCTCTGCCTTAATCAGCAGCTACATGTTGCAACTTCCATTTAGCTTTTCTTGTTGCTGCTACATGCTGAAGATACAGTAAAGGTGTGGTATAAATACAAACTGATGTAAGCCTTACCGTTCTAATGTAGAGATGATCCATCTTTGGATAGGCCCTGGGAGTTCAGCTGCATTTCTTTGGAAGCTTCCACTGGTTTGTAAGAAGTACAGAGTAACTGGTTCACTTGGAGAATGATTCTGATCAATTCAAAAGCTTTAGCAACAGCTGCAGGAAAGATAATTTGTTTTCATCAAGTTTGAACTGAGTTTTGTTACTGCAGAGAACAGGCAGTTTCTGCTGGGGGCAAAAAAACAGCACATGCTTCTGTGTGCCTCTCTATGTAAGTTGTTTCCAGTTCCAATCAGCTTTGCTTCTAAACAACAACTCCTTGGCTCCTGATTGCTTGTGCATAGTGGGTAGGGGTTCCTGTAGAGTTCACAATAGGTATCAAATTCCTTGCTGTGCAGTTCTGCAGCCATCCTGGTAAATCCCTTGTCTTTTTTAGATATAAATAAAAGTAATTTTGTTTTCCTTGAAACCCACAGATTTTGAAGATACAAAATACAAAGATATTGTTCTTATAACGTTCATAGGGCTAATAATGTCCTCATTGAACTCCAACATTCTGTAAATCCAATGATGCACTCACATCTAGTGTGTCATGGCAGGAGGAGTGTTGTACAAAAGAGGATGTTAGATTCCTGGACCCCAGCCCTGACCTTCCAAGATAAGACCTATTCAAAGTAAGCCACTATCTGCTCAAGAGCCAAAGGAAATTGCCAGCAAATACTGACATTGCCAACGGTAGTCACCTATGGCAAATAAGAAGAAAGATGTGAAATGAAGAGAAAAGCTTCCTCAAGAAAGAAGAAGCTGTTCCATTTGAGTTGGGTTCTATTTAAACCTTACTAGGATCAGTGACGTGACAAATTGTATAGTCAGGGCTGTGAACACAGCTTCAAATTAAAAGGTGGGGTGTCTAGCAAAGAGAGAGAAATCTAAAAGGAAAAGCATTACAGCAATTGCTTAATTTTTGGGTAGAGCAAAGCAGAGTGTCACAGGAAGAGACAGTTTAACAGTGATATTGCAACAACAAATAAGGTTTATGCAAAGGCAGCAATTAAAAAAAAATTAAGATCTTTAGAGCACAAAGCACTATTAAGACAGAGTGGTGCAAACAGATGATAAGTTTGTATAACCACCTGGATAACCATGTGGGAAAAGGGTCATCTAGATCAGGAAGTAAATGTTCCAGGGTGGACAACAGTTTGGAAACCGAATGGAAAAAGAGTAGTAATCCTGAAGGGTGACCTATGGAGACAAGTAAGAAAAAGACCTTAGATTAAAAAAAGGCAGCTCTCCACTCCCTTCCCTCCAACCCCAACCTCGCCATCAAACCCACAGACAAGGGGAACGCAGTAATAATGTGGCACATCTCTACAGTATTGAAGCCAGGCGAAAACTCGTAGACACTTCGTCCTACTGCCCCCTTGATCGTGACCCGACCTTCCATCACCAAACCAGAATCTCCCAGACCATCCACAACCTCATCATCTCTGGCAATCTCCCATCCATGGCCTCCAACCTCATTGTCCGTGAACTCCACACTGCCAATTCTACCTCCTTCCTAAGATTCACAAACCTGACTGCCCTGGTCGACCCATTGTTTCAGCCTGCGCCTGTCCCACCAAACTCCATTGTCTCAACCTCCATTTCTTACTCTCACATCAACCCAACCAGTACCCTTCCACCGACACCCTCGGTGAACTGGTCTTCACCCGTAACAACTTCTCCTTCCTCCCACTTCCTCCAAACCAAAGAGTAGCCATGGGCACCCGCATGGGGCTCCGCCTGTTAGTCGGATATGTGGAACAGTCCATCTTCCGCAGTTACACAGGCTCCACCCCCCCCACCTGTTCCTCCATTACATCAATGACTGTATAGAACATAGAGCATAGAAAAATACAGCGCAGTACAGGCCCTTTGGCCCTCAATGTTGCGCCGATCCAAGCCCACCTAACCTCCATTAGCCCCCTATCCTCCATATGCCTATCCAATGCCCGTTTAAATGCCCATAAAGAGTCCACCACTGCTACTGGCAGGGCATTCCATGAACTCACGACTTGCTGAGTAAAGAATCTACCCCTAACATCTGTCCTATATCTACCACCCCTTAATTTAAAGCTATGCCCCCTCGTAATAGCTGACTCCATACGTGGAAAAAGGTTCTCATGGTCAACCCTATCTAAACCCCTAATCATCTTGTACACCTCTATCAAGTCACCCCTAAACCTTCTTTTCTCCAATGAAAACAGCCCCAAGTGCCTCAGCCTTTCCTCATACAATCTTCCTACCATACCAGGCAACATCCTGGTAAACCTCTTCTGCACCCGTTCCAGTGCCTCCACATCCTTCCTATAGTATGGCGACCAAAACTGGACACAATACTCCAGATGTGGCCGCACCAGAGTCTTATACAACTGCAACATGACCTCAGGACTCCGGAACTCAATTCCTCTACCAATAAAAGCCAGTACGCCATATACCTTCTTCACCGCACAGTTTACCTGGGTGGCAACTTTCAGAGATCTGTGTACATGGACACCAAGATCCCTCTGCTCATCCACACTACCAAGTATCCGATCATTAGCCCAGTACCCCATCTTTTGTTACTCATACCAAAGTGAATCACCTCACACTTACCCACATTGAACTGCATTTGCCACCTTTCTGCCCAGCTCTGCAGCTTACTGTAACCTGACACATCCTTCCTCACTGTCAACAACTCCACCGACTTTCGTATCATCCGCAAACTTGCTCACCCAACCTTCTAGCCCCTCCTCCAGGTCATTTATAAAAATGACAAACAGCAATGGTCCCAAAACAGATCCTTGTGGAACACCGCTAGTAACTGCACTCCAAGATGAACCTTTACCATCAACTGCTACCCTCTGTCTTCTTCCAGCCAGCCAATTCCTAATCCAAACCTCCAACTCACCCTCAATGCCATACCTCCGTATTTTTTGCAGTAGCCTACCATGGGGAACCTTATCAAACGCCTTACTAAAATCCATATACACCACATCTACCGCTTTACCCTCGTCCACCTCCTTAGTCACCTTCTCAAAGAATTCAATAAGGTTTGTGAGGCACGATCTGCCCTTCACAAAACCATGCTGACTATCCTTGATCACATTATTCCTATCCAGATGTTCATAAATCCTATCCCTTACAATTCTCTCTAAGACTTTGCCCACAACAGAAGTGAGATTCACCGGCCTATAGTTACTAGGGTTATCCCTACTCCCCTTCTTGAACAAGGGAACCACATTTGCTATCCTCCAGTCTTCTGGCACTATTCCTGTAGACAACGAGGATCTAAAAATCAAGGCCAATGGCTCTGCAATCTCCTCCCTTGATTCCCAGAGAATCCTGGGATAAATGCCATCAGGCCCAGGGGACTTATCTATTTTCACCCTTTCCAGAATTTCCAACACCTCTTCCCTACATACCTCAAAGCCGTCCATTCTAATTAATTGTGACTCAGTATTCACATGGGCAACAATGTCCTGTTCCTGAGTGAATACTGACGAAAAGTATTCATTCAGTGTCTCCCCAATCTCTTCAGCCTCCACACGCAACTTCCCACCCTAGTCATTCTTTTATTCCTGACATACCTATAGAAAGCCTTTGGGTTTTCCCTAATCCTACCAACTAAGGACTTATCATGTCCCCTTCTTGCTGCTCTTAGCTCTTTCTTCAGATCCTTCCGGGCTACCTTATAACTCCTAATCGCCCCAATTGAACCTTCACGCCTCATCTTTACATAGGCCGCCCTCTTCCCTTTAACAAGGGATTCCAATTCCTTATTAAACCACGGCTCCCTCACACGACCCTTTCCTCCCTGCCTGACAGGTACATACTTATCAAGGACACTCAATAGTTGCTCCTTGAACAAGCTCCACATACTTTTCCAAGCCACGCATCCTAAGTCGTGCCTCACCGCATCATAATTACCCTGCCCCCAGCTATAACTCTTGCCCTGCAGTGCACACTTATCCCTCTCCGTCACTAGAGTAAAAGTCACCGAATTGTGGTCACTGTCCCCAAAGTGCTCACCTACCTCCAATTCTAACACCTGGCCTGGTTCGTTACCCAGAACCAAATCCAGTATGGCCTCACCTCTTGTTGGCTTATCTACATATTGTGTCAGGAAACCCTCCTGCACACATTGGACAAACACCGACCCATCTAACGAACTCGAGCTATAGTTTTCCCAGTCAATATCTGGAAAGTTAAAGTCCCCCATAACAACCACCCTATTACTTTCACTCTTCTCCTGAATCATCCTCGCAATCCTTTCTTCTACGTCTCTAGGACTATTAGGAGGCCTGTAGAAAACTCCTAACAGCGTGACCTCACCTTTCCTATTCCTAACCTCCACCCAAACTACCTCAGATGGCGAGTCTTCATCCATCGTCCTTTCCACCGCTGTAATACTATCTTTGACAAGCAAAGCCACACCCCCCCCCCTCTTTTACCCCCACCTCTGACCCTACTAAAACATTTAAACCCTGGAACCTGTAACAGCCAACCCTGTCCCTGTTCTACCCATGTCTCCGTAATAGCCACAACATCAAAATCCCAGGTACCAACCCACGCTGCAAGTTCACCTACCTTATTTCGTATACTTCTTGCATTGAAGTATACACACTTCAAGCCACTTTCCTGTTTACAGGCACCCTCCTTTGAGATTGATGCCATGTTCCTAACCTCCCTACACTCCAGGTCCTTCACTCTAAAGCTACAGTCTCGGTTCCCATGCCCCTGCAGAGTTAGTTTAAACCCCCCCCCCCCCCCCCGCCCACAAGAGCACTAGCAAACCTCCCCCCATATATTCGCGCTGCTTTGTGCTCCGACAAGGAGGTTGAACAGTTCATCAACTTTACCAACATCTTCCACTTCAAATTCACCTGGACCATCTCTGAAACCCCCCTCCCCTTCTATATACTACAAGCCCATCAACCCCCACAGCTACCTAGACTACACCACCTCCCACCCTACCTCCTGTAAAAACGCCATCCCTTATTCCTAATTCCTCCGCCTCTGCTGCATCTGTTCCCAGGATGACCAATTCCACCTCAGAGTCCTAGATGGCTGTCTCCTCCCATGATCGCAACTTACCTTCCCCACGTAGTTGACGATGCCCTTCAGCGCATCTTCTCCACTTCACGCACCACTGCCCTTGAACCCCACCCCTCCCAATACAAGGACAGAACCCCTCTGGTCCTCACCTTCCACCCCACCAACCTCTGCATACATCACATCATCCTCTGCCACTTCCGCCACCTCCAAACAGACCCCACCACCAGAGATATATTTCCTTCCCCACCCCTATCAGCGTTCTGGAGAGACCATTCCCTCCGTGACTCCTTTGTCAGGTCCACGCCCCTCACCAGCCCACACCCCACTCCTAGCACCTTTCCCTGCCACCGCAGGAAGCGCAAAACCTGTGCCCACACCACTCCTCTCACCTCCGTCCAAGGTCCCAAGGGATCCTTCCACATCCATCAGAAATTTACCTGTATGTCTCACAATCTCATCTACTGCATCCGTTGCACCTGATATGGACTCCTGTACATCGGGGAGACAGGAGACATTCTTGCCGATCGTTTCAGAAAACATCTCTGGGACACACGCAGCCACGCACTTCAACTCCCCCTCCCACTCCATCAAGGACATGCAGGTCCTGGGCCGCCTCCTCTGCCAAATCCTTACCACCTGACGCTTGGAGGAAGAACACTTCATATTCCACCTTGGGACCCTGCAACCATATGGGATAAATGTGGATTTCAACAGGTTCCTCATATCTCCTTTCCCTACATTATCCCAGTCCCAAGCCTCCAACTCGGCACCACCCTCCAGACCTGTCCATCACTGCCCCCTCTGACCTATCACCTTCTCCCTCACCTTCATCCACCTATTGCATTCCCACTACCTTCCCCACCCTCCCCCCTTCCCATTTATCTCCCAGCCCCAGCCTGAAGAACTTATGCCCGAAACGTCGATTCTCCTGCTCCTCAGATGCTGCCTGATCTGCAGTGCTTTTTCAGCACCACTCTCTCGATTTTGGTCTCCAGCATCTGCAGTCCTCACTTTCTCCTATGAAATTAAATCAGTGTGGATAAAGATTAGGGACAACAAGTCAAAACACAGGTTTTTAAAGTACTTGCAGCAATTGAACAGTAGTTGTACCGTTAGGTAGAATATTAAGTAAGAAATAATTAAAGCTTGTAATTAGCACTGTGTAACCATTGTAGGGCGCCAGTTCTTTTTTGTGGAAGACTAATTTGTCAGAAACTTTTGTGTGATCATTTTCTGGAACAAACTAAGGGTAAAGCTATTTCAGATGTAGTATTGTGTAATGAGGGACACTTGATTAATAATCTCTTAGCAAAAGATCCTTTGACCGGTTTCTCCCATTGTACAATTAACTTTCAAATTAAATTTAAAAGCAACATACTTCAGTCCCAAAAGAAAATAATTAAACGCAAATAAAACCGATTATGTACGTATATGGGGAGGTTGATTGGATAAATAGTCTCAAAGATTTGGCATAAACAAATCGAGAATACTTGAAGAAACTATTCAAAATATTTAACAAAAAAACGTTCAGTTGAGTAACAACCTCAGTGACAATAACCTCATGCGAAGGTTAATAGACTGTGTGGAAGAGGACAAATGAACTTGGCAGAGACTGGACAGCAGAATTTTTAAAGAAATGAAACCAAGTGCACCTCTAACTGAGGAGGCTTCAGTTTAAAATCTCACCTGAACAAAACCAGCTCCTGTCAGTGCACCTTTCCCTCAGTGTCACACTGGAGTGTCAACTGGGGTTAAGCAACTGGACTCAGAAGGAAAAATAAGTATGTGGAATTCTGATACATAACTCAGGATATATAGAAAGGATCTACCCCCTTTCCTATTGTGGTGCCATAGTGATCAAATTGTATTTCTATTAACTAATATGAGAAAGAAATCTGCCAAGCCAGTTACTTCAGCCGTGTGAAGCCTCACAATCTTTCTTGATGTCTTTTAACAGGTCATTCATGGATGGTTGATAATCTCATCTCTGTTGTTGCTTTTCTTTTTCTCATTCATCTATTTGGGGTAAGTTTCTCCTTTTAAAGAATTGTAACTGTGCTGGGAGTTTTATTTGATATCTGTTCCTACTGTAAATATCTTAATGCTAATTTGTCTAACTGGTGGCATCTGGGTGTAGGAGCTGTCAGGTGTTTGTAGAAGATCCGCAGGTCTGGCATTAGCAGGGTTCACAGAATTAGATGGAGTATAGGATTCATTCTCCGTGTTGGTGTGTTTGTAACTACTGGGTCAGAATTGCGTTAGAGTCATAGAGATGTACAGCACAGAAACAGACCCTTCGGCCCAACTTGTCGTGCCGACAAGGTATCCTAACCTAATCTAGTCCCATTTGCCAGCACTTGACCCATATCCCTCTAAACCCTTCCTATTCATAAAGTGATAGTAGTCCTTGGAGTCTAGGGACACCCAAAATGCTGTCAGGAAGGGAGTTTCAGGATTTTGACCCTCAACACTGGAAGAACAATGATCTATTTCAAAGTCAGGATGATGTTTTTCTTGGAGGGGAACTTGCAGTTGGTGGTGATTCTGTTCATCCCTTGTCCTTCAGGCTGGAAGTGGTCATGGGTTTGCAAACTGCTGTCTAAGGGGCCTTAGTGAGTTACTGCAGTGCACCTTGTCAAAGATACAATGTCACATTGTTGTACAACTCATTTGGTTTGCTCATGTCATTTTAGGGAAGAAATCTGCCATGTCTCTCTCTAGTCTCACCTACATGTCATTCTAGACCCACAGCTCTCTGGGTATTTAGGGGTGGGTGATTAAAGATTGACCTCACCAGTGAAAACCAATTTCAAGGGAGTGAATAATGAAGATATTGAATGACATCACAGTTAAGTGGACTGCCTTGTTCTTGTTGCTGTTCATATTGGGTGTCATTACAGCATTGCCCTCAAAATGAGGAATGAGAATGTAAATGTCTGGAGAAGATGAGAAAGAGTGGCTTGCAGGAAAATGCTTAGTTCCATTCAGTAAATCAGGCTTCTGTCCTTTCTCTTCATCAGGGAAGTCTTCAAAACCTATAATGTTGCCATGGATTACTTCACGTTGGCATTGGTGATCTGGAACTTTGGAGTGGTCGGGATGGTCTGCATCCACTGGAAGGGCCCACTTCGGCTCCAGCAGGCTTACCTGATCATGATCAGTGCTCTTATGGCTCTGGTTTTCATCAAATACCTCCCAGAATGGACTGCCTGGTTAATTCTAGCGGTGATTTCAGTATACGGTAAGATCCCCTCCTGGATTTGTGTTTGAATTTTCCTGTGAGCTTCTGATCAGAAGGAGTGGAATCAAGTTTATTCTATTTTACAGAAGGCTGGGTTGAGTTAGAGTGAATGCTGGGATATATCTCATACAGAATAGAGATTCTCGGTGATGTGAATCTTGAAATGTTAGGATTTCCAAAAGGTTTTGATGCAATCTGGTGATTCCAGTAGCCGATGGCAAGAGAGCAAAACCTGACCTTACATGGGGCATTTACTAAATAATCCCCTATACAAACTAAATTCTGCTCATTTGTATGTCAAAGTAAATCAACTTGAATTTCTCAACCTTCACTTCAGTGAGCATCTATCCTAAAGGTAGATTGTGTGCCTGTACATTTTTAATTGCATTTAAATGTCGACTTCTCCATCTCCTGATGCTGCCTGGTTTGCTGTGTTCTTCCAGCTTCCTGCCTGTCTATTTTGGATTCCAGCATCTTCAGGTTTTTTTTTGTCTCAAACCCACATATGTTTTTAACAGCACAAACAGCACAACACAGTCACATGGATGACCCAGTGGCTCAGTGGTTAGTACTGCTGCCTCAGCGCCAGAGACCTGGGTTCGATTCCTTGGGCGACCGTCTGTGTGGAGTCTGCACGTTCTTCCCATGTCTTGTGGGATTCCTCCGGGTCCTCCCACAATCCAAAGATGTGCAGGTTAGGTGAATTGGCCGTGCTAAATTGCCCATAGTGTTCAGGGATGTATAGGTTAGGTGCATTAATCAGGGGTAAGTGTAGAGTAATAGGGTAGGGGGAATGGGTCTGGGTGGGTTACTCTTCAGAGAGTCAGTGTGAACTTGTTGTTTCAAAGGGCCTGTTTCCACACCATAGGGGTTCTATGACATGCACTGTACGTTTCCAGACTGAGTTTTGAAATTAGATTAGATTCACCACAGTGTGGAAACAGGCCCAACAAGTCCACACCAACCCACTGAAGAGTTACCCACCCAGACTCATTTACCTACATTTACCCCTGACTAATGCAATTTAGCATGGCCAATTCCTGCACATCTATTTTTGGAATGTGGGAAGAAACTGGAGCACCCAGAGGAAACCCATGCAGTCACGGGGCGAATGTGCAAACTCCGCACAGACAGTCACCCGAGGCTAGAATCGAACCCAGGTTCCTGGTGCTGTGAGGCAGCAGTGCTAACCACTGAGCCACCGTGCCACCCTTGGAGGGGCAAAAGCTGTCAGTGATTTGATGAAGCAACAAGTGTGCTGACAAATTAATTCAATTCTTCGTGCCTGTAGAGAGAAAAATGCCAACAACGCGCACAGTCTCTGATCATTCAGTGTGAACTTCAGCCACGGTGTGTAGTGTGCAAGTCCTCGATCATTGAGTGAGAGCTGGAGCTGAGGTGATTGCTTCACTGACTTCATTGCATTATACTTAGCTGCTGTTTCTCACTGGCACAAAAGCAAATCCTGTACAAGTATAATAATATTCATTGCCATCGTCATCATTCAAACTTGTGGGGAAAATCACCAGCCGTGGAGTCAGAATCGGGATTCAACGACAGAGTTTATTGTACAAAGAAACTGGAGCTCTGGAGAGAGAGAGAGAGAGAGATGCCCACCAGCAGGGCTGTCAGCTGCGAGCCTTCTCTTACCCTCTGAGCATATGTCATAATATTTTATACATTTTGTGGTATAATATTTGAAGTCTTTGTTTGTACAGCATGGTTTGTTTACAGAAAACATTGCAGAATCATTCAGTTTCAGTAGCTGCACAGTACTGCATATTGTTGCAGTAAATGGTCATGTTCGTTCTTCCTGAGAAGCAAGATTGTTTTCCATTAGTGCAAATCTAAGGTATTAATACTTGTATACATTTCTATTGAAGGTGGTGGCTGGACTCAGACACTTTGGGCAGTAGACATTACTGATGTGTATTCTCTCCCCCCGTGCGCCCCCCTGTGTTCTGTGTCTATTGTGCTGGTATCCTGATAGCCTCAGACAGTATCTGTGTATGCTTTGTTGTATTTTCTATGTAATGGCTCAATGGTCATCTTGTGTGCTAAGTGACCAACCTATGACTCAGTGGCCATCTTGTGTCTGTATACCCTGTGTCAGCTAACCCCATGTAAACTCCCACTTCAAAACCATTACTGATCTACAGCTCACTCCGTGTGTTCTGTATCCCACAAAACCCCAACAAGATTAAAATCTTTTAATCGAATGTGAAATATTTTAATTAACTTCTTCATCTTCCACCTTTTATGGGGAGAGAGTTTCAAATGTCCACATTTTCAGGATGTGGAGGAGCTGGTGTTGGACTGGGATGGACAAAGTTAAAAATCTCACGACATCAGGTTATAGTCCAACAGGTTTAATTGGAAGTACTAGCTTTTGGAGCACCGCTCCTTAGCCGATGAAGGAGCAGCGCTCTGAAAGCTAGTGCTGCCAAATAAACCTGTTGGGCTATAACCTGGTTTTATGTGATTTTTGACTTTGTTCACATTTTGAGGGTGTGTAGTAGTATATAATGTAAAATTAACATTTTCTTTACTATCCAATGTTCCTCAAAGTAAAACATTCTCTTCACCCATTAAGCTGAAATTATACAACACATTCAGACAGTTTGATATGTTCATTTTATATCAGTCTGTTTTGTAGAGATTCTCTGAATAACGAAATGAAGTGAACTGCTCCTCATGACTCCACTGCCATATTCTCTTGGTTACCCATCCCGAATGGTTTCATGGCAGGTTTCCACATTACCCAGCTAATTGAGGCTGATGTGATTGTCAAGACTTGCCTTTTGTTGTCTATTAATGGGGAGCTATGTCTCCAGAATTCTCAAAGGGCTTTTCTTTCTTCTCAAAAGCAAACACCGAAACCACACACAGCCATCTGTTTAAAATAATTAGAAGTATCAGACACAATAACACCTTTTTCAGAGTGTGATTCTTCCCTCCCTCCTAAGGTTATTGGACTGTTTGTTGTATCTACATGTTCAAGTACATTTATACTGGTATGTTCTTGCGAGTTAGATTAAAGCTTCTCTTTGAAGTTCAAACATAGTAGTTTTTACTATGATGTTCATTTGTAACCCACTGTCTGCATATGTCAGTAGTAAGGAGGCACTGGGTGGGGGTAGGATTTAAAGCAAAGAGACCTTAGAGAGTTACTTGGCTAATTTTGTTTGTAATATTGAAAAGTCAATGTACAGAGCCTAGACTCATTGTTCAGTAGGCGGTGTAGATATGAAAAGGGCCAAATTGAATTGTGGTGGTTTAGTTCTGTCATAAACCTTGAGATGGGAGATGGAATGCAGGGGAAGGTTTACTGTTGGGTTACTGGAAATAGAGAGGGTGCAGTGAGAAGTTAGGAAGAATACAACCAGAACTGCATTTACCTATCCTTTGATACAATGTGAGTCCCACAGCTATATGCAGGAGTGTAAATCAGCCAAAAGATTACACGATGTATTCACTGTGCAAGAGCCTCAGTCATAGTCAAATAATAGTGAGATTATCAAAAGTTGTGGTATGAGTGAGTGACTGCAGACTGAAAACGTGAGAAGGAAGGACTTGCTCCATCTCCTACCCTTGAAGAGTGGTACTATGTGCCATCTCTTAGATGCTTGCTGCCACTATTTGCCAGTAATACAGGCATTGACTGTTGCTCTGTGCACAGGGAGGATACTCCGAAGCTGCACATTTAGTGTGAGACCGCATTCTCCCCTTATTTTCTCATTGCGAAATCATTCCTACATGTAAAATCTTTGAGGGATTTGATAGATCCCATGTCACTGGTTATTGAATTCCTTCCCCTGTTTACCTGACAAACGTTAAGCCCTCAAAAACATCAGCAACAACAAATTATTTAGTCATTTATCTCATTCCTGTTTTTGAGCATTTGCTGTGCGTAAATTGGTTGTTGCATTTCAATTTTACTATACAAGTGCTTTGACTACAAAGTCATTGGTGATGTTCTGAGACTGTGAAAGGCATCGTATAAAGGCAGTTCATTTTCTCTCATTGTGTGATGAAATAAGTCTTGGTAATAAATCATCTGGACCTGTGCACCACATGTCATAATTCATGGTGCAGCCACAAAATTACCTGTTGGTTGTTCACATAAAGCTTACCTCTGGTATAACTAAACTCTTGAAACCATATTCCTTATTAAGCCTCCAGGCAGGAAAAGCGGTTGCTTGCAAATGACAGGATTTGGTTATGCAAACAATAGGTGAATTATGAGCTCCTGAAAACTACTGAACAATTATTTTTAACTACTACTTGCAAAGTCAAGCAAAGTTGCTTTGATCTGGCCTTGTGCAGGTCTGGAGAGTGGGAGGAAAGGGCCAGTGGTCCCTGCAATAGGGTGTGTATATGTAGCCTGCCAGTTACCCAAATCTCTGAAAAGAAAAGAAAGATTTCCATTTATATTATGCTTGGTATGTCCTCAGGGCATCCCAAAACAATCAACGGAATGTTGATGCTATTGTAAAATAGAGAAAATGCAGCAGCCAATTTCCACACAGCAAGCTCTCAAAAACACCAAAACTCGAGGTGTACAGTGACTGCCCACTTCCAAGGTGCTCCATTTTTAAACTGCCCCATCACTCTATTCTTATATATGGACGATCCTCCCAAGCAACGAACTGATATCCGTCTCATCAGAGCTCAGTGTGCGTCTTGTCATATCTGGCACAAATGAAGATTGTAGTTGTTGGAGGTCAGCCATCTTCACTTCCTCAGTGGAGACATTTTCGAATCAACCTGTTGAGAGATCTAATTACACATTTCTGGAGTTGGTGGATCTTCAACCCGAGCCTCCTGGTTCAGAGGTAGGGTTGCAACTCTGCACCTCAAAGCCCTTTTAAAGTTACTAATGTACATATTTTTAATCATAGAAATTTAGAAAATAAGAGCAGGAATAGGCCATTCAGCCCTTCAAGCCGGTTTCAACATTGAGCATGATCATGGTTGACCATCCAACTCAGTACCAGTTTCCACTTTCTCCCCATACCCTTTGATCCCTTTAGTTCTAAAAACTTTATCGAACTCATCCTTGAAAACATTCAATGTTTTGGCCTCAACCATTTTCTGTGGTCATGAGTTCCACAAACACTGGGTGAAGAAATTTCCACTCTATTCCATTCTAAATGGTCTACCCCACATCCTTTTACAGTGATGCCCAGTTCTGGACTCCCTGGTTATTGGGAATGTCCTTCTTGCATTTGGCTTGCCTAATCCTGTTAGAATTTCATAGGTTACTATGAAATTCCCTTTCTTTCTTCTAAACTGCAGTGAATATAGTCTGCCTTCATATGTCCTGCTACCCCTGGAATCAGCCTGGTAACCTTGTTGAACTCCCTCCATAGCCAGCTTATGCCCGAAACGTCGATTCTCCTGCTCCTTTGATGCTGCCTGACCTGCTGCCCTTTTCCAGCAACACATTTTTCAGCTCTGATCTCCAGCATCTGCAGTTCTCACTTTCTCCATAGCCAGAACATCCTCCTTCAGAGTAGGAGACTAAAACTGCACACAGTGCTCTAACTGTGGTCTCACCAAAGCTCTGTACAATTACAGTAAGATGTTCCTTCTTCTGTCCATGAATCCTCTTGCTATGAAGGCCAACGTAACACTTACTGTCTTCACTATTTGCTGCACCTATATGCTTACGTTTAATAACTGGTTACAAGGGCACCCAGGTCATACTCCCGATCTACTGCCAGTCAGATCATCTGCCTTCCTGTCTTTTAGTCAACCAGAGTGGATAACCTCATACTGAAGCATCTCTGCATCTTCTTCAAAGCTCACCCTGCCAACTCACTTTATGCCACCTAAAATCTTGCTGATATTACTTTTAATTCCCTCCTCTGAATCATTACAATATTTTGTGAATAACTGGGGTCTAAGCACTGATCCCTGTGAGATATAAGTCACTGCCTGTCACTTGGAAAAGGCCCTTTTATTTCAGCTGTTTCTTGTTTGCCCATTAGTTCTCTATCTGTCAGTTCACTATCCCCCCCCCCCCCAATGTGCTTTAACTTTACATGCTAGTCTCTGTTATAGAGCCTTGTCAAGAACCATCTGAAACTCCAAATTGCATCCACTGACCCGCCACCCCCATATCAACTCTACTAGTTACATTCTTGAAGAGTTTCAGGAGATTGGTCAAGCATGATTTCCCACCTCAATTACCCTCCTTGGTGCTGCATTCCAAGCTTCTACCATGTTCTGGGTGAAAAGAGTTTTCCTTGAATCCCTTCTACATCATCTGCCTTTCACCTTCAAATTATACCCTCTTCTTCTTGACTTCGTAATCTTATATACCTCGATCAAGGTCCCACCTCAGCCAACCCTGCTCCAAAGAAATCCTGATGAAGGGCTTATACCCAAAACGTCAATTCTCCCGCTTGTCAGGTGCTGCATTACCAGCTGTGCTTTCCCAGAAGCACACTCTGATATCCAGCATTTGTAGTCCTCACTTTCTCCAAGGAGATCAACCCAAATGTATCCATCCTTGCTCCAAAACTAAAATGTTCCATCCCAGGCAACGTACTGTTGACTCTCCTCTGCGCCCCCTCCAATTAAGTCACCTCCTTCCTATAGTCTTGTGATCAGAACTACAAACTGTACTGCAGCTGTAGCCTTATCAAAATCCTGTACAGCTTCCCTGTAGCCTCCCTTTTATTGGAATCTGTGCCCCGGTTGATAAAGGCGAGTATCCTGTATGCTGTCTTAACTATCCTATTGACCTGCCCTGCTACTTTTAGGGATGTGTGGATAAGCAGCCCAAGATCATTCTGTTCCTCTGAGCTTCCCAGTGAAGACTCCTTCATCTTGTTAATTCTTCCAATGTGCATGACAGTCAGTTTTGCTATAACACATGTTTCTTCAATGCGAATTGGTCATTAGGTGATTGAAGATTTTAGACTATTATTTGTAGAATGCAAACGTTCCTTGCGTGTGTTGGCTATAACACAATTCTGTTCCCATTGGTTTAAATGGTGCTGCTTTTACACAATTTTCCTATAACGCGTGATCGCACGGGAACAGAACTATCGCGTTCTATCAGAACAGACTATATTTCCCACTTATCAAGGTTAAATTCTATCTGCCATGTCTGCCCATCTGACCAACTTATCAAGGTTAAATTCTATCTGCCATGTCTGCCCATCTGACCAACTTATCAAGGTTAAATTCTATCTGCCATGTCTGCCCATCTGACCAATCTATTCAAGTACCAGCAATGATCATACCCAGTAAAAGAGAACTTAACCATAGCCCCTTGACATTCAATAGCATTACCATCACTGAATCACTCATCCTGGGAGTTACTGTTTCCAGAGACTGAATTGAACTAGCCACCTGTGGCTACTAGAGGAGGTCAGAGGCTCAGAATCCTACTGCAAGTAATACACTTCCTGGCTCCCCAAAACCTGTTCACCATCTACAAGACACAAATCGGGAGCATGGTGGAATACTCCCCACTTGCCTGGTTGGGTACAGCTCAAGCAACTACTCTATCTAATCTGCAGTTTAATGAAGTCCAAGTAGGTTTACAGGAATGCCATCATAATAGCCAGAAATAGGAAGAAGCCTATTTTCAGTGACAAATTCACAATAAGCTGTGTTCACTCAATCTGCTCTGTTTTCTTTTTAACCAAGTCTGTGCTGTATTTGCTCTTGTTGAAAAGTGCCAGATTTGTGAGTAACACCATGGGAGGGGCATGGGTGCAAGTTCACTGTCCCAATGACAGCTTTGTTGGACGCTGTGGACAGAAAGCAAAGTCTGTAAAAAGTACTTTTCAGAACCAAAACTCAGGCTTTGACTCCCAAACTGCTGTGTGAATGTTTGTGCCTGTCTATTCCTGTACATGGTGGTGTTAGTTAGAGTATCAGTCTAAGGCAAGTAAGTTATGACACAAACAAGCAAAAATTATAACTAGAAACATAATATTCTGAATCACATTTATCCAGCAAGTTATAATTAAGGCTTATATGTAGTCATAAGTGTTTTAAAAAGCTTAAAATTAGATAGCACATGGTCCAGGGAATGATTTGACTGACTGCCAAAAATGTTTAGATATTATGTATATGTTCAAGCTTTGAATGTTTGACATCATTCAACAATTGCTGTGAGGCACTCTTACTGGCAGAAATCAATTGTACTGTAATGTTAAGATGGCTGTGTGGTTACTAGACAGATCTGTATTCATTGAGGAAGAGCATTGAGAAACAGTATTATTAAATGTTAAACTTGTACAGAACCTTGGCTTGACCACACTTCAAATACTGCACAATGCTCTGGAAAAGTTGCAAAACATGATTTATAAGAATTATGCCAGAACTGTTTTAGTATGGAAGGGCAAATGTGTCGGCGCAGGCTTGGAGGGCCGAAGGGCCTGTTCCTGTGCTGAATTGTTCTTTGTTTTAACTCTGTCCATCAGGAAAGGATGAAAGACTGAAATTGTTTCCTTGTGTCTGAGCCATAGAAGGGTCCAACAAATTGACGCCTTGGGAGATTATGAAAGGGTTTGAGATTGTAAAGATTTACAGTTAGAACATATATAACACAGGAATGGGTCCTTCGACCCACAATACTATGCCGAACATGACACCACATTAAACTGATCCTTTCTACCTACCCTTGGTCCATATCCCTCCATTCCTTGCATATTCATGTGTTTATCTAAAAGTCCCTTAATCACCCCCCTAGTATCTGCCTACACTATCACCCCTGGCAGAATGTTCCAAACTCTCTGTAGAAAATTTGCTCCTCCTCTCTCCTTTGAACTTGCCCCTCTCACCTTAAATGCATGCCCCCTCGTACTAAATATTTCAACTCTGGTTGGTGGTCAGAATCTTTTTCCCAATCTATGCATCTCATAATTTTAGATTTCTATCAAGTCTACCCTCAGCCTCTGTCACTCCAGAGAAAACAAGCTGAGTTTTTCTAGCCTCTCCTTATTGCTCATACCCTCTAATCCAGGCAGCATCCTGGTAAACCACTCCTGCACCCTCTCCACATCCTTCCTGTAATGTGGCAACCAGAATTGAGAGCAATACTCTAAATGTGCCCAAAGTTAACAGTTGATTCTCCTGAGGTGTAGCACCTCACACTTGCCCAAATTAACTTGATCTGCCATTTCTGCACCCATATCTTTAACTAATCTATATCTATATTCCATTGAAAGAGGATGCTAAACCAGGAATTATCAGTACAAAATAGTCCTAAATAAATCTGATAAGGAACGCAGGAGAAACACATTTACCCAGAGAATGGCAAGAATGTGGAACTCACTAACCTCAGGGCTGGTGAACAACTAAGATGCATTTAAGGCAAAGACGGCTAAACATTTGAAAGAGAATAGAGGAATAAGCTGTAATGAAAGCAAACTATTGTTGATGTTAGAAACCTGAAATTATAGAAAATGTTGAATAAACTCAGCATCTGCAGAGAGAGAAACAAAGTCAAGTTTGATATGACATTCAGAACCAGAGTCATAGCAGACTTAACATTCTCCACTGATGTTGCCAGACATTGAGTTTCTCCAGCATTTTCTGTCTCCATTACCAGAATGGATGAATATTGGGAGGAACCTCATGTTGAGCATAAATCAGTTAGATTGGAAATCTGGATTCTGTGTTATGTAATTTGTTAAATGCAGTTTACAACTGTCTGTAGCAATTTGGGCTGCAATAATTTGCAAAAGCAATTTGTGCATCATTAGCAAACATAACCACTCAAACTACAGCACCATTCACCACTGAGACATTCCATGTCCAATTGTTAGCAAGACCTGAATGTTATCCAGGCTGGGACTGATAAGTGAGGAGTAACATTTATGCCACACAAGTGCTTGGCATTGACCACTTTCAACAAGAGAGAACCTAACCATTACCCTTGGACATTCACTGGTTTTGTCGTTACTGAATTCCCCCACTATCATCGTCCTGGGGGTTGCCATTGATCAGAAACTGAATTGGACTTGCCATATAACCACAGTGGCTGCAAGAGCAGGTCAGAAGGTCGGAATACTGCAGCAAGTAATTTGCCTCCAAAATCCTCAAAGCCACAAGGAGTGAAATGGAATACTCCCCATTTGCATGGATGAGTGCAGTTCTAACAATGCTCAAGGAGCTTGACGCCATCCAGAAGAAAGCAGCCCACTTGATTGGCACCACGTCCATAAACATCCACTCCGTCCACTACTGGCAGCAATGTGCACCATCGGCAAGATGCATACCGCAACTCGCCAAAGCACCTTCAGCTGCACCATCCAAACCATGATGCCTAGCAATTAGAAGATTGGATTTTAGAATATAAAAATTATTTTGATTAAATCTTACATTACCCAGTTTTCTATCAAACCATGATATGAAGTTTATATTGACCAAATGTTTTTTTTTCAGATCTGGTCGCAGTCCTGTGCCCCAAGGGTCCTTTGCGCATTCTAGTCGAGACTGCACAAGAGAGGAATGAACCAATATTTCCAGCTCTGATCTATTCTTGTAAGTTCAGGGGGGAGCTTTGCCATTCTGATTGTTAACCTGAAGGTCTCAGTGCACAGGGTTAACCCGGCTGTTTGTTGTTTTGCATAGCGACAATGGTATGGTTGGTTAATATGGCAGATACTGATCCAGAAGCCCGGTCGAACCCTCCGAAAGATTCTGGTTTGCCACCACCCGGTGAGTGCAACAGTTTGTTTTAGTTAAACCTGATAGGAAACATCCAAGAAAGTCACTGTGGACGTTGTGTAATAAAACTACTCTGATATTGTCTCTAGTTCTGCACTTGTTGGAGTTGCATTTGATTTCTGAGCGTTGTTTCTAAAATGTTGTTTCCTTCAATTACTATGTCCAAAAGAGCTCACTCAAAATAAGGGAGATTTTACTTAATCTTTTGCAACAAACGATAATCTGAGGTATTGTTTTCAAGAAAAAGTTGTTAGAGTTCAGAAAATTGCAAATTGAAAGGAAATGCTTAAGGTAAATTTGAGAAAATTATGCCTTTCATTCTTAAATGTAAACCGATGTCCTATATTCCAAGAGCACAGATACAGCTACAGAAAGTCTTTCTATTTGTATTAACGCCTTCAATTACTGCATCCAGTGATTCTAAAATAGTTTGAGTTACATTTCCACTATTCTACCAAGAAATCCTTGATGCTTCTTCCTGTCTTAACTTACCTATCACCAGTATGAACCTGAGTTCTTTTGTGGATCTGTTCTAGTTTCACTTGGAATAGAGTTGTTAGAATATTTAAAAGTGGCTTAAATGTTCAGCATATTGCAGCTTCCTTTATTTGAGTCTATTTGCCCTGAGTGTGAGTGCAGAAGAAAAGGGAGATTAAAGTGCATCAACAACGACAGTTTAGGAACAAACCGAGAATGCTGGGGAACCTCAGTAGGTCTGGCAGTGTTCATGAAGCAAGAAACAGTTTATTTTCAGCTGGATATCGTGGTTCTTCAGAATTCTGTTTCATTCAGTGCAACTTCTTTTCCAGTTTTGAACCAGTCATTTGTGCATACAGAACATGAGTATTGCTGCAAAACGACGCATTCTGTCAAAACTTTTGGTCTTGCACTCATCAGAGCATTTGCAAGAAATAGCAATGTAGAGGGGAAACTATATGAGTCTTGTCTTTTTTCAACAAAGCTATTTGGAAACTTTAAATTCAGATAATGTTAAATACCTAGTGCAAGACATGGTCTATAAAGAACCATTTGATGAGACATGCCATGTCACAGGTAAGAACTAAGATTGACTTATAAGTCACAATACAATGAACAGAGCTTCTCTGAGAAGAGTTGAAGGCTGAGTGGAACATGGGATAAACACCTCAGATGAGTTGTCTGCATGATTCTCTGCATCTGGTATACTATTCATGTGTAGATACAGGCCTCGGTAATCAGGAAAGAATGACACTCTTGTCTTCAAAAATAGTTGTGCTTTCAGCACAGGTCTGTTCACCCTGACAGCAGACAATGGAACTGGAACTGATCACACGATTGTTTATGTTTAAGAGCGCACGTAGGAACGGAAGCAGGCTATTGGTATCTTGAGCCTGCTCTACCATTCAATAAGTACATGACTGATTTGATTGTGGTGTTAACTCCAATTTCCTGCCCGGCCTTTGGCTCCCTTGCAGATCAAAACTCGGTTGGACTCAGTGGGCTTGTAAGTTACACAGCCTAATGACCCTCAGAAGAAATTCCTTACTTTAAATGTGTGACTTCCAGTTCAGATACCCTATGAGAGGAGAGAAATAGCCTGAAGGGGAAGATTACAGAGACCTTGGAGGGTCTGATAAATGGTGAGATTTTGAAGTCCAATCTCTTGCTAGATTAGCAACTAATTTAGGTCAGTGAGTATTGGCTTGTTGGGTAAATTGTGAAATGTCAACTTGACTGTCCATTGAACTTTGATCCAATATGTTGAAGTTGTCTTACCAGGCTACTGGAATCTCGAGTCTTGAACCTTTTTTGCCCTTGAACCTGGTGACAGTAGTTAAGAGTCAGAACAGTATCAAATCTAGAGCATTTCATTGATATTTCACAGGTCAAGAGTCACTGCTGTTTTCCATCAGGTAATGCACAATTGATGACTATGATTCAATGATGTGTAGTTGAACTTGATTTCAATGGTTCTGAGTCACAGCTTTCCCAATATTTACCCTTAAGTTGGAAAGGAATTTCCCAAGTGATTTTCCTTGATTGGTTGCAGCTTACTGTTCTGCTCAGATTGTTTTTATTTGCCAGAGTATTATGTGGCTATATTGGCCTAGCAGTATGGGAAATAGAATCATGGGGTGGTACAGCATGGTAAGTTATTCGTCCTTGCATGTTTCTGCTTACTCTTTTGAAATAAGTATTCAATTAGTCCCACTCTGCTGTTCTTTCCCCAGAGTACTTCCTCAGTGCTTAACTCTTAACAATTAGTCTTGAATTTGTTTAGCCCACTGTAGACCATGCATTGCAGACTGAATCATTGACTGGAAAATGTTACCTTCTGTGGCTCTGCTTTTCAGTGTTTTTGCAGTGTCTGTTGACCTGATACTTGAACTGGGGTCTTTGACTGATGAAGGTTTGTCCTCAAGTATATTCGGATCTCCTAATCTGACTTGGTGACAGGAACTGCCTACATTTGTAATGTATCTTCTCTGCTTTTAACCTCTGCAGGCCTTGCCCTTAATCAGACTTGTGCTGATGATGGCCCGACCCAGGTAGACGATGGGGGCTTCACTCAGGAATGGACAAACAGCAGAAATGCCAGGTTGGGTCCTATGGAATCGACCCAGGAGAGTCGGGCAGCCGTGCAGGCTCTGCCTAGCCCTCCAGTAGCAATTGAAGATCCAGAGGAAAGTAAGTGAACTTAGCACTGGAAGCTATAAGTTGCTAGGTTGTATCATTCAACTGTGTCCTGGACGACTGAGAGGCAGTGTTGAAGCAGGAGCCACAATCTGAAAAATGTATCCATTGTCTTGACCTACACTTTATATCTAACCTCTACCTTTGGATCTCTGTGCTTCCATATTTCAGGCTTCTGGTATATCTTGTGGGTCATAAATATAAGATAGTCACTAATGAATTCAGGAGAAACTTCATAATTCAGAAGGCAACTGGGATCTGGAACTCACTGTTAGTTGGAGAAATTGAAGCAAATAACATGAATGCATTGAGGGGAAGCTAGTTGAATGCATACAAAGAGAGAGAAAGAAATAGAATTATGGACTTGTAGGGGTCACGTGGGATGTGGTTTGAGTAGATAAAAATCAACAGCAGTTGCTTCATAGAATTGTATTCTGGTTTCAGCACATAAAAAGGCCATTTGCCCCATCATGTCTGTGCTAGCTGTCAGAAGGACCAGCTCTCCTAGCGCCATGTTCCCTGTGTAGCCCTGCAAGTTCCTCCTCCTTTAGATAATATTCTACTTTCCTTTTGAAAGCCTCATTTGGCCCTGCCTCCACCATGCAATCAGGCAGCCTATTTCAGATCCTAATCACTCTCTGTGTGAAAGTTTCTTCCCGTTTTCACTGTTGCTTCTTTTGCTAATTGCCTTGCATCTGTGCCCCCCCCCCACACCCAATTCCTCATCCTATCATCAATGGGAACAGTTTTTCCATAGCTACTTTGTTCAGTCCATAATTTTAATTACCTTCTCAGCCCCAGCTTCAAACTGTCCTCATAACTGAAGTCCACATCCTCTGAGCCACTTCTGTAAATCCTTCCTGTACCCTCAAGAATGCAATCACATCTCTAAAATGTGGTGCCCAGAACCTTTTTTAATTCACTTGTGGGATGCGTACCTTGCTGGCCAGCCAGCATTTATTGCCTGTCAAAGTTGATACAGTGCTCCAGTTGAGGCTGAACCAATAAAACATGCAGGTTTGACATAACTTTCTTGCTTTTGTACTCTGGACCAGGATCAAGCCCAGGATTCTGTATCTTTAACCACTCTCACAAACCTGTGTGCAGTTATCCTTAGGTCCTGTTGCTCCTGCACCAACTATTCTATCCATTTGTGGGGTTTGGGGGTCACTGGCTGGCCAGCATTGATAGCCCATCCCTATTTGCCCTTGAGAAGGTGGAGGTGAGCTGCCGCCTTGAATCGCTGCAGTCCACTTGCTGTGTGTTGACCCACAATGCCGGAAGGGAAGGAATTCCAGGATTTTGACCCAACCACTGTGAAGGAACGATTGTATATTTCCAAGTCAGGATGGTGAGTGGCTTGGAGGGGAACTTGCAGGTGGTGGTGTTCCTAAGTACCTGCTGCCCTTGTCCTTCTGGGTGGACATGGTCGTGGGTTTGGAAGGTGCTGTCTAAGGATCTTTGCTGAATTTCTGCAGTGCATCTTCTAGATAGTACACACTGCTGCTACTGAGCGCCGGTGATGGAGGGACTGAAGGTTTATGGAGATGGTGCCAATCGAGCAGCTTCTTGAGTGTTGTTGGAGCTGCACCATCTAGGCAAGTGGGGAGTATTCCATCACATTCCTGACTTGGAGTGTGGTGGAATACTCCAACTCCAGAATTGTCACCTGTGTTACATATTGCCTTCCCATGTTCTTCTACCAAAATTATCAAAATGAATTTCTTAATACTTTTCCGCCACGTGTCTGATTTCCCACAAAATGAGTTTTTAATAAATGAAATCAGACACAGCTGGTCTGTGTCCTTTTGATGTTTAACACTATCTTCTCTAATCCATAATGCTTCCCAATTATGTATTATCTGCAAGTATCATGCAAGCGCCAATGACCGTCTGTAATAAGGGAGACTCTGACCATCACCCTTTGACATTCAATGGCTTTATAATCACTGAACTCGCCCGCTATCAACATCCTGCTGCTTACTATTGACCAGGAACTGAACATCATAGTTTTGTGACTACAAGAAGAAGGCAGAGGCTACGAATCTTGCAGCGGTAACTGATTCCCAAAACAGGTCCACCAAAAATAAGGCATAAGTGACAGAATGCTCCCCAGTTGGGTGCATAAGTGTAGCTGCAACAGAACTCCAGAAACTTGACACTATCCAGGGCAAGGCAACCTGTTTGTTTGAAACTACATCCACAAAAATTCACTTCCTCCAGTATGCACTATCTGCAAGATGCAGTGCAGAAATTCAGCAATGTACTTAGCACCTTCCAAGGCACTCACCATCCTCACTTGAAAATATATCGCCGTTCTTTCAGTGTTTCTGGTTCAAAATTCTGAACTTCCGTCCATAATGGCATTGTTGGTCAACCCACAGTAGTGGACTGTAGTGGTTCAAGAAGGCAGCTCACAACCACCTTCTCAAGGGCAATTAGGGATGGCAGGTCCAGCCAGTGACGTCCACGTCCCACAAAATGAGTTTTTAATAAATGAAATTGTTCCATCACTGAGGTCATCACAAAAGGTCAAAGGGCAGTGAATGACCTATTTGTATGCTGAGCATTGCCACTGAATATAAATCTTTCAATGAAAATCTTTCAATCTTTCCAGTTATACACACAGAATCCTAGGATCCCTTCAGTGTGGAAACAGGCCATTCAGCCCATCGAGTTCATACCAACCCTCTGAAGAGCATCCCACCCAGCCCCACTTCCCTACCTTATTCCTGTTACCCTGAATTTCCCATGGCCAATTCACCTAACCTGCACACCTTTGTACTCTGGGAGGAAACCAGAGGAGACCCACACAGGCACGGGGAGAATGTGCAAACTCCACACACACAGTTGCTGAAGGTGACTGTCCGAGGCTGGCATCAAACTCCAGTCCCTAATGCTGTGAGGCAACTGTGCCAACCACTGAGTCACCAGGCCGCCCAAACAACATATGCCCAAGCTAGACTGAATGGGCCTCTGTGTGGAAACTAGAGAGCTGAAAGCAGGCATTAAAATACTGGCTCATTGTGGGACCCTTCCTCTCTCTCATCATGGTCAAATTATATTTTGCTTTGCTTGTTAGGGGGTGTGAAACTTGGATTAGGTGACTTCATATTCTACAGTGTCCTTGTTGGAAAAGCATCAGCCGCAGCAAGTGGAGACTGGAATACGACTCTGGCCTGTTTCGTAGCAATATTAATTGTGAGTATACATCATAGGGACTTCCCCAGGACAGCCTGGGGAAAATATATTCTGCTTATAGAACTGCAGCACAGTAAAAGTGCCCAAAAGCCGCCTCAAATGTTGAAAAGTGTCTGTGCGTAACATTGCAGACTACCGCAGGCTGGTTGGGGTGCAGGTTTATGGTGCTTTGTCTGACATTGTATGGGTCAGCAATCTGAGCTCTGAGTGCAGCTCTGCTGAATCTGGTTCAGCCTTCCCTAGCCCAGTCTAGTAATAAGTTAAAAATCACACAACACCAAGTTATAGTCCAACAGGTTTAATTGGAAGCACACTAGCTTTCGGAGCGACGCTCCTTCATTTTAAACTTTGTACACCCCAGTCCAATACCGGCATCTCCAAATCAGTCTAGTAATGGTCACTAGAGTAGGTATACTGACTAATAGTGACCTACTTTTCTTTATCCCCACTGCTCCTTCAGAGATGCAGTGTTGGAGATCTTACACTTCCATTTAAAGCCAAATTAAAGCGCCCTCTTAATCACAGTGGAAACCAAACTTTGCACATTGGGTGAACCAGATTAATATGACAACTGTAGCTTGCTCACTGTTGTATTTAGTGAATTTGGTGATGTATTGATGGAGACGTGACACAGCCTTCTTTTAAGAATCATTTTAACTGTGGGGGACACTGCAAACAGCTTTCATTCTAAGCACTGGGAATTCCCCAGGTTGCAAACATTCTTGATTCCATTCATAAGTCAGTTTACATGTAAGGTGGAACACAGTGCAGGCGAATATGAAGTAGCCGTTCGTACATACAGCAATTGTCGGATCTTTAAAATTATCCCCTGTATAGCATCGCATCTGTAAGTATGAGCATTTATAAGTTATGTTTAAATGATGCACAAAGGCCTGGGGTTCTTTGATTAAAAGGCTGGCAACAGAACACAAAATGGTGTAATTCTCTTTTATTTTGAGGGCCATTCTATTCTCCTTGTGTGCCAATTTTTATCTTTCTTTTCACATTCCCTCACAAGCTATTGTTGTGGTTTTTACTTGAAGAATTCGCCTAACAGGCATCAATGCATTCTCTTCTTCATCGTTCTCCTCTCGTCCTCTGTCTCTGCTTTCCCTGCTCACTACTGGCCAACAATTTAATGGACAAATTGAACACAATCAGTATCCTCTATTTATCCTCCCACTGGTGTCTCTGCAACCTCACACTCAGGGCTGCGGTGGTAAGAAATAAGCATTCTCCCTTTTCAAACCCCTTTTCCCCCGCCACCCACAAAAATAAACGCCACCTTGGCCAACCATAAGATTGAACCACAAGCTTTGTGCTGACCTGTATGGGTATGAATGTGCTCTTCTTTTCCAGCATCGTCCACTGAAGAGGAGTTTCATAGGAAATGATGCAGATTTAGTAATTTGCCTTACCTTTACACTTTCAGGGTTTGTGCCTTACTCTGCTGCTGCTTGCCATCTTCAAGAAGGCACTGCCAGCACTGCCCATCTCCATCACCTTTGGCCTGGTTTTCTATTTTGCTACTGATAACCTGGTCCGCCCCTTCATGGACCAACTGGCTTTGTATCAGTTTTATATCTAGTGTTTGTTTTGGAATAAATGTTTCAAGTTGTACTGTAAAACTTTCATGCTGAGCACTGGAAAAGGATTTTTTTTGTTGTAACTGGTATAACCATCTCTCAAGTAGAGAACAATAAAGCTGTATGGGACCTCTGTGGATTGTAATTATCGGAACAATTTGTTATTTTTTTAAATCCAACTGTTGCCTGTGCACACTTCTGAATTTGATCACTCCTGTGTGTCTGTGGGATTGATTTTAACCTGATATACCACTGAGTGCCATGGTCGAAGTGAAAAGTGGCAGGGCTGTGCTGTTAGAAGTTTCGATGCAGCTTTGCTCTTGCTCAGCTTTTCTGCAAAGTATGTTATAACATTGCAATGAAAAAAAAGCTGCATTCAATGTCCAGAATGCAGCCTTCTTTGCAACATTATTACTGTGTAAAAAGGTTTTCATCCTTTAAAGGCAGTTTTCTGAACTGCTGAGGGTCCCCCATTAAGTAAACATTTCTTGAATAGATGCCTGAACTTTATTTCACCCTATACTGGACATTCCTTCCCTCATTCTGCTTAAACTCACCCGCTGAACTTTGGGAATAAAAACAGGCAATGCTGGAAACACTCAGCAGGTCAGTTCAGACCAGTGGAGAGAGCAAAGATGTGAGTTGAAGTTCCGGGCCCATGGTCAGGTTTTTGGATCGTGGCCCAACAACTTTGTTTTCATCACAGCTTTCTAGCAACAGTGGTATTTTGCTGTTTTGTACTTGATTTTTTATTTGAACAAAGCAAACGTGAATCAGAAGCTGTGGATTTCGTGATGTTTTGTGACAATACATGCAGACTTATTGAATTGCTTTTGAACAAATGGGGGTAATGATTGGACTTCCTTTGGGGTCTCTGATCTGTAGCAATTAAAAGTTGGCGGTGCAGTGGACTTGTGTTTTCCAGTTTTTTTTTTCTGACAATCGCAACTTATTGTCTCATGGGAGGAGAGGGGGAGTTGGGAGTCAACAGGAAATAAGCCAAAGGCATTTCTCATAAGACATGAGTGAAACGAGTTTTTAAAATAAATTATTTTTAAAATAAATTACCATCGTTAAAATAATTGGACTGTTTGATAGTGTAGATAGGAACCTTTTCCTCCAACAAGGAGCCAAAACATGAAAGCATTAGTTTCATATTCAACTAGGTCCATTCACTGCTCCTGGGTCAGGAGGACAGAGCCAGCAGAGAGGACAGCACAGTATACAGTCAGGAAGGAGGCAACCTGAGGTTCATCAACTTTGGTGACTCTACATCCATGGTATCAGATGAAATGTGGTCTAGGAACCTCCCTGTTGGAATGTGCGATCAGCCATAATGGGATTAAATAGTGGAGCAGACTCAAGGGGCTGAATGGTCTACTCCAGTTCCTCTGTCCTAGCAGACGATGCTGTAGAGTCTGAGGTAAGTGCTGAGGGAGGAGGAGCATGCTTCATCCTCTCACTAATCTGCTTGTTGCACATGCATCTGTAGTCGATGTGTAACCTGTGCACAGTCTTTGTGGGGATGAAGTTCTGGTGTCCACACCATTGTGGGATTCTCAGGGTGGTCTGGCCTGCAGTTAACACCTTGCCAAATGGGATTGATTTAACAGCCCGAGCTCTCCCAACATGGGAATCTATCAGCAGAAATGTGTCCAACCACAATCTTGTCATCTCATAATTGTCATCTCATGAGCCATTATTGTCAGGGACCAACCCTGATGCAGTGAAGGGTACAGGAGAGTGTACAGTAGCAGAACCAATGACACCTAAAAATGTGGTGCCAACATGGTGAAGCTACAATGCAAGAAGGCATAAATACCAAACAGTGGGATTTGAGCAAAGTAATCCCACAACAAAGCAATCGGATCTGAGCTGTGCAGCCCTGCTATATTCAGTCATAAATAAGGGTGGGCGATTAAACAACTCACTGGAGAAGGAGGGAGGCCCTGTTCAGTGAGGGGGCAGTCCAGCATGTCGGTACAGATGACCAGGCTAAAACACCACCTGTCAATTTCAGGTGCGTGGATAGAAACATAGAAAATATGGCCCTTCAAACCTGCACCATCATTCAATGCAATCATGGCTGATCATGCAATCTTAGTTTCCCATGCCCGCCCTCTTCCCCATACCCATTCCCAGGGCCATGTCCAGTTCCCTCTTGAATGTATCTAATGAACTGGCCCCAACAGAGACTTCCACAGGTTCACAACTCTGAAGAAACTTTTCCTCATCTCAGTCCTGAATAGCTTACCCCTTGTTCTGGACTTCCCCAACATCTGGAACATTCTTCCCAAATCTAGCCTGTCCAGTCCCATCTGGAATTTCTATGTTTCTATGAGACCCTCCCCATCATTCTTCTATATTCCAGCAAACACAAGTCAATCCTGTCTGTATTCAGACTGGTGAACCTTCACTGGACTCCCTCAATAGCAAGAATGTCCTTCCTCAGACTAGGAGACCCAAACTGCACACAATACTCAAGGTACGGCCTCACCAAGGCCCTGTATAACTGCAGCAAGGTATTCAATACTCAAATCCTCTCGCTATGAGGGAGAGCATGCTATTAGCTTTCCTCACTGCCTGATACACCTATTTGCCAACTCAGCGACTGTTCCACCATGATACCCAGGTCTCATTGCACCTCCCCTTTTCCTAAACTGCCACTATTCAGATAATAATAATCTGCCTCCTGAAATCAGGGAACTGGAAAGCAAAGGAATCATCAAACCAGTCCAGTGCAGACATGGGCAGCTCCAGTCATACTGGCTGTGAAGTCTGATGGGTCAGTTCGCCTTGGTGAGTATCTTAAACAAAAGATAAACTGCTTCTTACAGTTGGATAAATACCCAATGCTTCACATAGGGGACTTCTACACAAAGCTGGAGCCGGATAGGAGCTGTCCTTCATGAAGCTAGACATGAGCCATGCATACTTGCAATTGCAGTTAAATGAGGATTTCCAGAAATATAGTACCATTAATATCCACAAGGATTTGTACCAATACAAGAGACTGCCATTTGGGGTTTCATCAGTCTGTGCCATTTTCAATCGCACAATGGAGAATATTTTAGAAGGTTCACCCCAAGTCACCCATTTATCTGGATGACATGCTAATGAAGGGAAAGACCAATAAAGAGCACTTAGAGAACTTGGATATAGTCCTTAATCATTTCTCCAAGACCAGGGTACATCTTAGGAAGGAAAAATGTATGCTCCAGATACTCCAAGTGATCTGTTTGGAGTAGAGTCCAACATGACCAAGTTTCACCCATAAAGTGTGGGCATTCACAGGTGGCCCAGCTCCTACATCTGCACCAGAACTTAGGCCTTTTCTTGGGTTGGTGAATCAAACCCAAAAATTCACATGTACCCTGGTCTCCATCATGGCATTTGCTATTATAGAGTCATAGAGATGTACAGCATGGAAACAGACCCTTCAGTCCAACCCGTCCATGCCGACCAGATATCCCAACCCAATCTGGTCCCACCTGCCAGCACCCGGCCCATATCCCTCCAAACCCTTCCTATTCATATACCCATCCAAATGCCTTTTAAATGTTGCAATTGTACCAGCTTCCACCACTTCCTCTGGCAGCTCATTCCATGCACGTACCACCCTCTGTGTGAAAACATTGCGAAAATGGTCTCATGATGTAGCCTTTAGTGAAGTGAAGAAGCAGCTAATGTCATCTAAGCAGTGGGCGCACAATGATCCCAAGTGAGATATAGTGCTGACATGTGATACCTCCCCATATGGTATCGGAAAAGTGTTGACTCACAAATGGCCCAGGACTGTGTGCTTCCAGGACTTTGGTAGATGCAGAGCACAAATCTAATATCCACTTAAGGGGCACAGATTTATGATACCCCAAATGGCAGTCATGTAGATTGGTACAAACCCTTATGAGTATTAATTGTAGCATACCTCTGGGAAACTTTATCTAATTGTAATTGCAGGTACACGTGTCTAGTGTCCAGTTTCAGGAAGGACAGTCTCCCTCACTGGTTTTGGATACAAGTCTTAAATATGAGGAATTGCATATTTATTCAGCTGCAAGAAGCACTTTACTGTTTGTTTGAAATCCCCACAAAGATTAACTGACCAATCAAGCTTCACAATCGGTATAACCAGTGCTGCCCAATCCACTAACTTCTCTGGTTTGATGATTCCTTGGCTTTCCAGCCTCCTGATTTTGCCTTGACTTTTGTGAGGTAAATAGCACTGGGTGGGCCTTGCCAAATCATGGAATTGCCTCTTGGTCAACATGTGAGGTGGCCTTTTGAAAATCCCTAGGCCACCCTGAGAAACTTCCAGGTATTTCATTAGGACTTCACTCAGGTAGACATTTTCTAATCAAAAAATGTTGAGCCAATCCAGTTGAACCTTTCTTTACCAATTTCATCCCATCAAGCTTGGGTCTGAGCCCTTTTACAGAAATTGGTGATAACTGAACCAGCTGCTTCTCATAAGAGACCAGAACCGTAAATGTACCCTTATCCATGGGAGTTCGCCAGTATAGGTTCTCAGCCTCGCTGAGGTCTCATGCAAACCTAAGGGTTAGGATCCAGAGTGAATTTTGATAAGGGCTGATTCCACAACCATTGATACAGCTGCACTGGAATGGGTGACAGTTTAACCAGACTGTTTATTTTCATTAGTTCTGACTTGGATGTTGCTGAGCAATTTAACTGTTCCACACCAGCTATAGGTGAACTTTCCAGGGTATGCATTCTCCTGGATATTGGCCTATGAGTTATCGTACTCAGTTCAGGCCGAGTGAGACTCTTTTGCTGTCAGCTACTGGCAGCAACTACAATGGCCTGCCAGCATGCATCCTCGAAAATTGTAACCGTTTGGTCGAATCCTTGGCTTTGTTTTGGTGTTTTGCCGTGGGCTGACCTAGGGCCCCTCAGTTCTGAATATGTCCTGAGTGAGAATATGAAATTGCCCTCACTCAAGTGGTGTTCCCCAAGCTCAGTTGGCCTGGTGAGAGTGTCCACTTCTATCGGCATATCCTAAAGTCCACCTGTAATTCCTAAAGTCCACCTGTCGTATTTTCTAATGACAAAGCCAGTTGTAGTGCTTGCTTGAAGTCCACATGGGCTTCAGCTAATAGGCGTGTGCATGGTTACATTATTAATCCCTCTTACTAAACATTCAGCATCTCACTTAGTTAACTCTAATCCAAAATCCTATGCCTGTACCAGTTGTCTTAAACCTTGTTATGAAGGTGTAAGTGGTACTGTACCTCTAAGAGAGATGATGGACTGAGCAAACATACAGGGTACTGGAGAATTTACAATGTAATGTTTGATCCAGCAGCTAGCAGCACCTGGGTTGCAATGAGACAAAAAGAAATTAAAATTCGGCCAATCAGTTTAAATTATGCCCTATGGATGCTAAACTCCAATCAAATTTGAATTTAGTATTTTGACGATATTAAAAGCCAATGAAATGATGTGATGCTTTGGGGTATAAAACCAAAAAAAAACTGAACAGTTAGAGAAGAACTGCCAAGCTACCAACACGTGCAGACTGCCTGTAGAATAGCTCTCTTAAAGGTACCTTGGGAGTTTTTATTGGACCAGGTTTATAGAAGGGGATGTAAAGGATAGGTTAGAGAAAGGAGGTGTAAATAGTTTAGATTAGATTACTTACAGTGTGAAAACAGGCCCTTCGGCCCAAAAAATCCACACCGACCCGCAACCCACCCCTCTACATTTACCCTTTCACCTAACACTACGGACAATTTAACACATCCAATTCACCTAACCCGCACAGTTTTGGACTGTGGGAGGAAACCGGAGGAAGCCCACACAGACACGGGAGGAATGTGCAAACTCCACACAGACAGTCGCCTGGGACGGGAATTGAACCTGGCTCTCTGGCACTGTGAGGCAGCTGTGCTAACCACCGTGCCGCCCAATGATGGTGAGGTATCAGAGAGAAGATGGTGGCACTGATCCTGGCAGAGTGGATAATAGTTGTTAGTTTATTTTCCAGTTAGACTTAAAGAATAAAGTTGTTAAATTTTTTGTACTTTAAATAGTGACTTTTGGGAAAGTTCTTGGCCTCTTGAATTTTCACAGGTTACCGCATAGGTTAAATCTTTTCTGTAATTTATTGTTTAAAATAGTGTGGGGTGGGGGGGGGGATCTAAGATGGCGGCGATCTGAGAAGATCACACTGCAGAGCTTCGCATCGTAGCAGGAGCAGGACGGTCCTTTAACCCACCCAACCCAGGTCATCAGGATTTCTTGGGGCATTGGAAAGATTGTGGAGCCCCAAGAAACATTTACCTGTATTTTCAGCTGTCCAGAAATGCCTAAAAAGGGAGGAGGAGCATCTGAAGCCGGGCCTGCAGCTCAGCCTGCAGCAGCCTCAGAGCAGATTACTCTCCAGGACCTGGTGAACCAGCTCTCGAAATCATGCGAGATGTTGGGAAACAGATTGAAGAGAAGCTGGCTCCAGTCTCTCTCATGCTGCAGATGCATAAGCAGCAGCTGGGAGACCTGGAGAAGAGGACAGATGAGGTGGAGCACAGGGTCACAGTGGTGGAAGCTGATGCCAGTTCATTAAAGGAAGAGATCCAAGCCCTGAAGACGCAGGTTCGTAATTTGCGTGACCAATTGGATGATCTTGAAAACAGGGCAGGTGAAAAAACATTCGGATCATCGGTCTGCCTGAGGGTAAGGAAGGTGAGCGGCCTGCAAAATTTGTTGAAGATTGGCTTTCAAAATTCCTTGACTTGGACACTGGCATGAGAGGATTGAAGATAGAGAGGGCTCACCGGGTCACAGCACAGAGGTCGGGTCTGGGTCAACGCCCTCGTCCTTTCCTGGTGCGGTTCCATCATTACCGGGATAAGGAGAGAGTCATGGAGGCTTCCAGACTCCAGGGGAAGGATCCAAAGGCCCTAATTTACGAGGGGTCTAAGATCATGTTTTTTCAGGACTTTTCAGTGGCAGTGATCCAGAAACGAAACTCGTATGATGGTGTCAAGAGAAGATTTGAAGGAGCTTGGGATTCAGTACTCCCTGAGATATCCGGCAGTGCTTCGGATCACCTTAGATGGATCCATGTATCTCTTTGACACATCGGAGAAGGCAAGAGATTTTGTGGACACACTAACCTAATTTAAACAATTGTAGTATGTATAAATATTGTTGCTTGGGTATGCATTTATCATTCTGTAAAAGAAATGGAGGAAATCTGGTTGGAGCTTTGTTTTTCCCCTTTTTTTTCCTCTATTGATGATAATTTGGTTCAAATTATGTCTGGCGGTGGTTAAGATGTACATTTTAAATTTCTAAGTTAGGACATACCAAAGGATGGGTGAGGTATTTATTCCCTTTTTTTATGAAAGAATGTTTTTTTATTCATATTGATTTTCTATGGGGTGTTTATTCTTTTTAGCTTGTGCTTGCGATGCGGCTCTAGCTGGAAGAAGTGAAGGTGGTTGAGATGGTTAGATGCCTAGTTATGGGCAGTTCGGGAAGGGTAGTTGCCCCCTTCGGGCAGGGGGTGAGTTCCCCTACTCAGCGTTATTGGCGCTTTATATGTTGGTTTGTTTTCTGGTTTGTGTTGATTTTTATTTTTAATAATTTTGTATGTTTGTTAAATGTAGTGGTTTTAGTTTATGTAGTTTTTATATTTGGTGAACCATGCGACACTAAGGCTCAGCAATTTGTGGTTCGGGTTCCTCCTCTCTGGAATTTAAATGTAATTGCAGAAGATTATGGCTAATAATTTGATTAAATGGTGTACCTGGAATATCAAGGGAAGTCGCTCACCAATTAAGAGGAAAAAGGTACTCTTGAGTCTTAGAAAGGAGAAGGTGGATATTGCTTTGTTACAGGACACGCATTTGTATGACAAGGAACATCTGAAATTACAGCAGAATGGCTTTGACCAAGTTTATTTTTCATCATTTAATACCAGAAGTAGGGGAGTGGCTATATTGGTAAGGAAAAATCTCTCACTTAAATTGTTGGAATGTGTTAAAGACACATACGGGAGGTTTGTAATTCTTAAAGCCTTGATATGGCATTTTAAATGTTTATTGTCCCCCAGCTCATCCTATTAAATTCTTGGTAGATGCTTTTTCTAAACTGATAAGTCTCAAGTCTCGGCACATCCTTATAGGGGGAGATTTTAACTGCCTCATGGACCCCACAATAGACAGGTTGCCAAAAGGTCCCTCGATACCCTCTGCACAAACTAAACAGTTATTGGGTCTGTGTGGGGAATTAGGGTTGGTGGACATCTGGAGGTGTCTCCACCCGACAGGTAGGGATTTCACATTTTTCTCCAATCCACACAGATGTCACACCAGGATTGATTTTTTTTCTGACCCCTGCGGTAACCCTGGATCTGGTGGCATCCTGTACGATTGGTAATATTGCCATCTCTGATCATGCTCCAATGTACCTCATGGTTAAAATTAAGGATGTTACAGTAGATTCAATGTACTGGCAAATAGACCCCTTTATTCTCATGGACAGCAAGTTTGTGGAGTATTTCTCTAGGGAATTTCGGGCATTCCTAGACATCAACATAGGCTCAGTTGATAGCTCATCTGTTCTCTAGGAAACTGCCAAAGCTTATGCCAGATGGTTAGTTATTTCATATTCCACCAGTGGGAAGCGGCAGAAGGGTGAGCAGCAACATCACCTTGAAGCACAGTTGAAGGCAGCCGCGAAGACCTATTTTGACAGACCCTCGTTGGTCAAACTACAGAGGAATTCGGCACTGTGGTCTACACCAAATTCCGTGCTCACGCAGACGGCAAAGAAGCAGCTGGCTTTTGCAAAACAAAGGTTAAACGAGCATGATAACAAGCCAGGCAAATACTTAGCATACCTTGCCAGAAAGAGAAGTGCCCCACAAACCATCAAAGCGATTAGGGAAGGGTCTGGGAACCTAACATGTGATTCTAAAAAGATTAATGTGGCGTTCCAGAGATTCTACTCTTAAGTTATATCAGTCTGAGAATTGTGAGGAGGGGCAGGCCAAAATGGAATCCTTTTTTTAGAGATCTGAAGCTCCCGGGTGTGACTCCCGAACAACAGTCCTTTCTCAATGCTCCATTATCAGAGCAAGAAGTGCAGGAAGCTGTGAGGCAGCTTCAGAGTGGAAAGGCGCCCGGTCCTGATGGACTTCCCAGTGAATTCTATAAGGAATTTATAAGTATACTGTCAGGCCCGATGCTGAATATGTTTAATAATTCATACAGTCACGTTTGTCTCCCACCATCTCTAAGAGAGGCCAATATTTCACTTATCCTTAAAAAAGGGAAGGATCCGGAAGACTGTGCTTCATACAGGCCCATCTCGCTCTTAAATGTGGACTTTAAGATCCTCTCTAAGGCTGTTGCGTTAAGGCTGGAGACTGTGTTACCCTCTATTATTAAAGAGGATCAGACGGGCTTCATAAAGGATCGCAGATCCTCCAATAATGTTAGGAGGCTGCTTAACGTAATTCAAGCATGCCAACAGCAGTCAATACAGGGATTGGTGATTTGTTAAGATGCAGAGAAGGCATTTGACCGGATTGAGTGGCCATACCTTTTCTATACTCTAGACCGGTTTGGTCTGGGCGAAGTTTTCATAAGATTGATAAAGGTACGATCAAGCAATTTTAATATTTCTAGGGGCAGCCGGCAGGGCTGTCCCCTTTCACCAATACTTTTTACGTTGGTGATTGAACCGTTGGCAGAGGCCATTCGTGGGGATCTCAATATATGAGCTCCAGAAGTGGGGTCAAAATTACGTAAGATCTCACTGTATGCAGATGATGTTCTAATTTTCTTGACAAATCCAGCAGTCTCAGTGCCTTGCCCGATACAATGCATTCACTCGTTTGGCGCTTTTTCAGGGTATAAGATTAATTTTGCTAATTAACTTTGCCTATGGGTGGCCTTATGAAAGAGTTGGTTCTTGAGAGTGACTATAGAGTCCCATTTAGGTGGTCACAGGGGGGGTTTGTGTATTTGGGCATATTCATTACTCCAATTCTGGATTGGCTGTTCAAAGCCAATTTTACTCAATTATTTGAAAAAATTAAACAAGATCTCCAAAGATGGGAGGCACTTCCAGTCTCATGGTTGGGTCGGATAGCACTTATTAAGATGAATATTCTCCCTCATTTGCTATCCCCTATTCGGATGGTCCCCCTGATTTTCAATAAACAAACACTCAGGAGACTGAACAGTTGGTTCAGCTCCTTTATCTGGCACCATAAATGGCCCCTCATTAAATGAGCCAAACTGCAGTTGCCTCACAGATTGGGGGGAGTAGACCTTCCAGACATTAAAAATTACGAACTAAGCTCGCTTTTGACCTACGTGAGTGATTGGGTTTGTGGGGACCCTCTTTCAATATGGCTAGATATCGAAGCCTCCCAGGCAAGGTGCCCCCTTACCCAGTTTGCTGCTTTTGGACAAGATGAGGACAGTTAGGGAATATTGCCATAACCCAATAGTCATCAATACTGTTAAAGCATGGAGGGCAATTCGGCAGAGGGAAGGTAATATTGGCAAAACATCTTTGTTTACACCTTTAGTGGGTATGCCGGGCTTTCAACCAGGTGTGATAGATTTGGGATTTAAATGTTGGGCAGCGAGGGGTATATCTTGCATGGGTGATTTATTTGTGGGAGATGTAATGATGTCCTTCGATCAGTTAGTACGGAAGTACGAGTTACCTAATAGAGACCTCTTTCATTTTTTTTCAAGTTAGGGATTTTATTCAAAAAAAGACCACACTTTTGACTGATCCCTACAAATCTGACATAGAAAGAGGGGTACTAAGGGCTAAGAGTACACTCTCTGTCAGTACTCTATATCACCAATTGGGGGGTGCCACCTCAGATGAGTCTAATTGACTTTGCAAGATGTGGGAAAGTTTCTTCAAAGGCATGGGAGGATATTTGGGAGAATGCAAGGAAGATATCAATTTGCAATAGGACCCATGCTTTACAGTTGAAGATTCTCCACAGGGTCCACTTAGCCCCAGACCGTTTGTCAAAATTTAAACCAGGGGTATCTTCAGCATGTCCCAAGTGCAAGGTCTGTATGGGTATTCTTAACCATTGTCTTTGGTTTTGTGACAAGCTTCAAACATACTGGGGCACTGTGGTGGGTGCAATGGAGAGGAGTTTAGGTGTAGGGGTGGAGAAGGACCCAATTTCACTCCTTTTGGGCCTACACATTGCATTTCCTGCAGACTCGCATAAGGAAAAACTTTTCAATATTCTTACATTCTGTGCAAGAAAGAATATCTTGCTAGGTTGGATATCAGAAAACCCCCCAGGCCTGTCGGGTTGGCGGAAGATTGTTATGGAGCATATTCCCCTGGATTTTCTCACAATTATGGTACACCACAAAACTGAGAATTTTTACAAGACATGGCAACCCTTTTTGAATACCTGGACACAGATTTATCTGCCACATTAACAAGGGCTTTTATATAGCCGTAACGATTGTGTTTCATGAGTCCAATATCCAGGGAGGAGGAACTGTGAATGTCTGAGTGTTTTGTTTGGCTGGGCTGAGTTATTACTATTTATTTGTTTGTTGTTAGGTATTTATTTAGTTAGTTAAATAACTAGTTTAGGTTTTCTTTTAATTTTATACTTCTCTATATATGTTTATGCATTCATATAGGAGGGTGGGTTGGGGGATTTTTTTTATTATTTGTGTTTAGTTTTGTACTATTTTTGTATTGCATTGTTTTATATTTGTTGTAATATTTAAAAATCTATTTTTTCTTAATAAAAATATGTTATATTAAAAAAAAATTAGCATGGGGATTTACCCCGTGTCATAACAATTCGGGGGCTTTCGTCTGAGATTTGAACTTGTTTAGACAGATTTCAATAAATTTGGGGATACGAAAAGTCCCAGCAGATGTAAGCACTTGCAGGTTATTATCCTAAATCTTTAAATAAAACGTAGGTGAGACAATTGTTTAATTTCAGTGACTTTTGGTTGATTAAATCAAAAATGAGAGAAATGGCTCTTAAAATTGCTGAGGAGGTTATTGGATTTGAAGATGGCCAAGTAAGTTTAGAAGGAAAGAGAAACCATTCTTTTAAAATTAACAATTAAGTTAGATTTGGGATTAACCAAGGACAAAAGTAAAACTGTAATTGTTAGGGGGTTACTCAGACACTTAGGTGTATCAGAGAAACAGTGCAGGAGAGGTGAGGAAAATAGAGTTAGAAGATAAAGAAAGGCAGAGAGAAAGAGAGAAGAAAGAGAGAGAAGAGAGATAAAATTTGAGCTTGTGAAGTTGCGTCTTAGTCAGCAAAGCTGAAAATGTGTTGGTGGAAAAGCGCAGCAGGTCAGGCAGCATCCAAGGAACAGGAGAATCGGAATCCTGAAGAAGGGCTTATGCCCGAAACGTCGATTCTCCTGTTCCTTGGATGCTGCCTGACCTGCTGCGCTTTTCCAGCAACACATTTTCAGCTCTGATCTCCAGCATCTGCAGTCCTCACTTTCTCCTCTTAGTCAGCAAAGTCAAGTTAACAAGATGGAGATTAAAAGAGAAGGTAGTGATAGAACATAGAACATAGAAGAATACAGCGCAGTACAGGCCCTTCAGCCCTCGATGTTGCGCCGATCAAAGCCCACCTAACCTACACTAACCCACTATCCTCCATATATCTATCCAATGCCCGCTTAAATACCCCTAAAGAGGGAGAGTTCACTACTGCTACTGGCAGGGCATTCCATGAACTTACGACTCGCTGAGTGAAGAATCTACCCCTAACATCAGTCCTATATCTACCCCCCCTTAATTTAAAGCTATGTCCCCTTGTAATAGCTGACTCCATACGTGGAAAAAGGTTCTCACTGTCAACCCTATCTAAACCCCTAATCATCTTGTACACCTCTATCAAATCACCCCTAAACCTTCTTTTCTCCAATGAAAACAACCCCAAGTGCCTCAGCCTTTCCTCATAGGATTTTCCTACCATACCAGGCAACATCCTGGTAAACTTCCTCTGCACCCGTTCCAGTGCCTCCACATCCTTCCTATAGTATGGCGACCAAAACAGCACACAATATTCCAGATGCAGCCGCACCAGAGTCTTATACAACTGCAGCATGACCTCAGGACTCCGGAACTCAATTCCTCTACCAATAAAAGCCAGTACGCCATATGCCTTCTTCACTGCACTATTTACCTGGGTGGCAACTTTCAGAGATCTGTGTACATGGACACCAAGATCCCTCTGCTCTTCCACACTACCAAGTAGTCTACCATTAGCCCAGTAATCCATCTTTTTATTACTCTTACCAAAGTGAATGACTTCACACTTAGCTACATTGAACTCCATTTGCCACCTTTCTGCCCAGCTCTGCAGCTTCTCTATATCCCGCTGTAACCTGCCATATCCTTCCACACTGTCTACAACTCCTCCGACTTTCGTATCATCCGCAAACTTGCTCACCCAACCTTCTAACCCTTCCTCCAGGTCATTTATAAAAATGACAAACAGCAATGGTCCCAAAACAGATCCTTGCGGAACACCGCTAGTGACGGCACTCCAAGATGAACCTTTGCCATCAACTACTACCCTCTGTCTTCTTCCAGAGAGCCAATTCCTAATCCAAACCTCCAACTCACCCTCAATGCCATATCTCTGTATTTTCTGCAGTAGCCTACCATGGGGGACCTTATCAAACGCCTTACTAAAATCCATATATACCACATCTACCGCTTTCCCCTCATCTACCTCCTTAGTCACCTTCTCAAAGAATTCAATAAGGTTTGTGAGGCACGACCTGCCCTTCACAAAACCATGCTGACTATCCTTGATCACATCATTCTTATCCAGATGTGCATAAATCCTATCCCTTACAATTCTCTCTAAGACTTTGCCCACAACAGAAGTGAGACTCACTGGCCTATAGTTACTAGGATTATCCCTACTCCCCTTCTTGAACAAGGGAACCACGTTTGCTAGCCTCCAGTCCTCTGGCACTACTCCTGTCGACAAAGAGGACACAAAAATCAAGGCCAATGGCTCTGCAATCTCCTCCCTTGCTTCCCAGAGAATCCTAGGATAAATGCCATCAGGCCCAGGGGACTTATCTATTTTCACCCTTGCCAGAATTTCCAACACCTCTTCTCTACATATCTCAAAGCCATCCATTCTACTTATTCGTGCCTCAGTATTCATATCGACAACAATGTCCTGTTCCTGAGTGAATACTGACGAAAAGTATTCATTCAGCGCCTCCCCAATCTCTTCAGCCTCCACACGCAACTTCCCATTACTATCCTTGATTGGACCTATTCCTTCCCTAGTCATTCTTTTATTCCTAACATACCTATAGAAAGCCTTAGGGTTTTCCCTAATCCTACCAACTAAGGACCTTTCATGTCCCCTCCTTGCTGCTCTTAGCTCTCTCTTCAGGTCCTTCCGGGCTACCTTATAACTCTCAATCGCCCCTATTGAACCTTCACGCCTCATCTTTACAAAGGCCACCCTCTTCCATTTAACAAGGGATTCCAACTCCTTATTAAACCACGGCTCCCTCACGCGACCCTTTCCTCCCTGCCTAATAGGTACGTACTTATCAAGGACACTCAATAGTTGCTCCTTGAACAAGTTCCACATATCAATTACGCTCTTGCCTTGGAATCTACTTATCCAATCCACACATCCTAAGTCATGCCTCACCGCATCATAATTTCCCTGCCCCCAGCTATAACTCTTGCCCTGTAGTACACACTTATCCCTCTCCATCACGAGTGTAAAAATCACCGAATTGTGGTCACTGTCCCCAAAGTGCTCACCTACCTCTAGTTCTAATACCTGGCCTGGTTCGTTACCCAGAACCAAATCCAGTATGGCCTCACCTCTTGTTGGCTTATCTACATATTGTGTCAGGAAACTCTCCTGCACACATTGCACAAACACTGACCCATCTAACGAACTTGAGCTATAGCTTTCCCAATCAATATCAGGAAAGTTAAAGTCCCCCATAACAACCACCCTATTACTGTCACTCTTCTCCTGAATCATCTTCGCAATCCTTTCTTCAACGATTCTAGGACCATTAGGAGGCCTGTAAAAGACTCCTAACAGGGTGACCTCACCTCTCCTATTCCTAACCTCAACCCAAACTACCTCAGATGGCAAATCTTCGTCCATCTTCCTTTCCACCGCTGTAATACTATCTTTGACAAGCAAAGCCACACCCCCCCCTCTTTTACCCCCACCTCTGACCCTACTAAAACATTTAAACCCTGGAACCTGCAACAGGTGATATATACAAATATGTCAGAACTCTGCCACAATTTGATGAGAAAGACATTGGAGCCTTCTTTATTTCATTTGAAAAATTGGCTAGGCATATGGAGTGGTCCGAGGATTTATGGGTAATGCTAGTTCAGACTAAACTGATAGGCAGAGCTATTGAGGTATTTGCCATGCTGTCAGATGAGGGGTCAAGAGATTATGAAGAGGTTAAACAGGCTATTTTAAGTGCTTATGAATTGGTACCAGAAGCACATAGACAGCGGTTCAGAAACATAAAGAAGGAACCAGGTCAGACTTATGTTGAGTTCGAAAGAATTAAACAGTCATTTTGGTGGATGGTGTGTGTGCTTTAAAAATAGGTAGGACATTTGAGGCTCGAAGAGAGATTATTCTGCTGGAGGAGTTTAAAAACCCACTTCCAGAGAAGGTAAGAACTCAGGTGGAGGAACAGAAGGTTCAGGAAGTGAAAAGGACAGCAGAATTAGCAGGTGAATACATGTTGGTACACAAGACAAGCTTCCAACCAGAATTTTGTCCTGTGAGGTATAGAAGTTGGGAGAAGGTGAGATCCTATACTACAAAACCAAGAGTAGAGAACACTGGTAAGATTTTACCACAGGTTAAAAATGAAGCTCAAGAGAGTGGAAAGGAGGTGAAAGGCCTCAGGTGTTTTCACTGTAATAGAGTGGGACACAGAAGATTTCAGTGCCGGTGGTTTCAGAAGGACACTGGGAAAAGGTGCTTTCACTGCCAGAAGGTGGGACACGTAAGGTCACAGTGCTGGTCATTAAAGAAAGGCACTGTGGGAAAAGATGTGGTAAGAGAAGCTAAGCCAGTGGCATTAGTGAAGGTAGTAAAGGAGACCCCAAGAAGAGCCGGGGAGCTAAAGGAGAGTGCACAGCCTCGGCAGGGACTGGGTATAGAGTTAGTATCTGATCTCTACAAAGAATTTGCCTCTGTGGGTAAAGTTTACTGAGAAAGAACAGGGGGAGAAGGACAAGAAGTTATAATTTTGAGAGATACAGATTCTAACCAGTCGCTGATAGTAAGGGATGAGCGAATATGCACTCTTTTTGATCTGTTACCGAAGAGTGTGGTAACTTGTGGGATAGATGGACAGAAATTTAGCATTCCCCTATGTAAGATCAGGTTGGAGTGCCAACTCAAGAATGGGAATTAACAGTGGGAGTGATTGAGAGTGTCAGTTCCAGAAATTCAGTTTGTTCTTGGGAATGATTTAGCAGAGTCCAAGGTGGGAGTGACACCCCTTGTTGCGGAAAAGCGCAAGGCAGACCAAGAAACTGAGGAGTTAAAACAGAAATATCCTGGTATTTTCCCAGACTGTGTGGTAACCAGATCCCACTCTCATGTCATAGCACAAAACGAAAACCAAAGAGAAAGATGAACGAGTTGAGGTTCAGTTAGCACACTATTATGGACTAGGCCAGACCACTCAAAACATTCTTCAGCAGGCAGCCCAGACCATAACTTTGCAATTTGTTTCGGTAAGTGTACAGTGAAGATTACCCAGATTAAGTTAGCTAGGTTGACTACCAGGTTTTAAAACAGACAAAAATATATTCACAAAATTACACAATGAAACACAAAGGACAGAATAAAAAACCCCTACAGAACTCAGTCTATCCAAACTAGACTTCATTGTGCTGTTCCGAATATACACAACAGTCCCAATAAACAAACCCCTTAAACACAGTAAAAATGAAACAAAGGCTTACAGGTCGAAGTTAGAAGGGCAGAAGGAGAGAGAGTTTAGCAGCCTGTTTCCACACAGCTTCACTGCTGAACTGACTCTAATATTCTGAACTCTTAACTGGTCAGCTAGAGAGCTGGCCACACCTCCTTGACTTGTACAGGTTAATTCTAAAAACATAAAAGCTTTGGCCTTAAGTCTCATCTGTTTACGTATGAACAACTAGGCCTTTCGTCTCTATACCAAACCCAGCCATTCCGGAGCCCAGAGTGTTTATGACCCCTCTGACAAAAGCCAAGGATACCATATCCTTGAGAAAAGGAACAGCTTTTAGAAAAAAAAGGGACCAGTTTTGTAACACGGACACCTTGTGTGACGTAATGGTGCGGGAAATATCTGAACAGACAGAGGGTCAAACAGAAGGGTTTAGTCCTGAAAGGCTAAGGGATTTGCAACAGCAAGACAAGATGATAAAAGATATATAAGTGGGATGCATACTCCGAAAAGGAGGCAGAGGATATTCCAGAGTTATTATCTGAAAGATAGAATCCTCAGACAGAAATGGAGACCACGGCAGGTTAGTGGAGAGGAGAAGTGGGCTGGAGTGCACCAGATTGTGTTGCTGGTAGTATACCGATAGGAAATGTGATGGGTAGCACATGAACTACCTGTAGGAGATCACCTAGGGGTACGAAAGATTCAGGCTAAGGTACAAAAACGCTTTTATTGGCTTAGAATGCACAAGGATGTGGTGAACTTTTGCCGTATGTGTCATTCATGCCAAATGGGAGGTAAGCCACAGGCAGTAATAAAACCTGCACCTTTATTGCCAATTCCCATTTGAGGAACCTTTCACGTGGGTTATAATTGATTTGGTAGGTCCCCTCCCAAGAACTAAAAGTGGGAACCAGTACTTGTTAACCACAATGGATGTGTCTACCAGACCTCTCTAGAGGAAATTCCAGTATCAAGGCAAAAAGGATAGTAGAAGAGTTAGTAGCTTTCTTCACATGGTATGTTAGTCAGATCAAAGGTCTAATTTTATTGCTAGACTGTTTAAGGAGCTTATGGATAGTTTGGGTACAAAGCACTTTAAATCCAGTGCAGATTGTCCTGAATCTCAGGGAGCTTTAGAAAGGTGGCATCAGACCTTGAAGACTATGTTGAGAACATACTGTCAGGATCATCCAAATGATTGGGATAAAGGTATCCCATTCGTATTGTTTGCCATGAGAGATGCCCCAAATGAATCAACTTAGTTCACTCCCTTCGAGTTAATCTTCGGGCATGAAGTGAGAGGCCCTTTAAAATTAATTAAAGAAAAATTGATAGGACCAAAGTCAGAGATCTCTCAATTGGATTATGTATCAGAGGTGAGTTAGCTAAACAGCACCTAAAGAGGGCACAGTACAGAATAAAACAGGTGGCAGATGAATTTTCTGAGACTCGGATGTTTTCCCGAGGGGATGACGTGTTAGTACTGTAACCACTAATAGGAGATCCCTTCAAAACCAGGTTTAGTGGTCCCTATCAAATTGAGAAAAAGGTGAGTCAGGTGAGCTATCTCGTAAAGATGCCAGATAGAAAAGAAACGTATCAGGTATGTCGTGTGAACATGTTGAAACCGTATTATACTGGAGAGAAAGAACTGGAGAAACAGGTGTTAGTTACTGCCTCGCAGAGTGAGGAATCAAATCCAGATGATGTGGGTTTTGAAGTGCCTCAAAACAGATTTAAAATTGAAGAAGAAGTCCTTGAGGAATGGGATAGGTTAGTAAACTGTCTCATGAGCATAGCACAGTTGAAAGGTTTGTTACTGAAGTATAAAGACATATGTAAGAATCAGCTGGGGAGGACTAATGCTATTGTACATGAAGTAGACATTGGGAATACTGCTCCGATAAAATAAAATCCCTATTGGCTTAATCCTTTCAAAGCCAGACAGGTCCAGAATGAGGTACTGGCCTTACAACATTTTAATCAGTATGTCATGAACAATGTATCAGAGACGGTGGGGTACACAGATCACAATCGTCTTACGTTCTTAGAACGCTTTAAAGACATTCAGTAGGATTCTTCTTTGGAACCTGCTCCCTGCTTTGCAGCTCTCTGTACTCAAATGGTACTCTTACTGGCTTCTGAACAGTAACCTTACAGTAATGCTGGTGAAAACTCTGAATCCAGATCCACTTCCTGCTGACCTACCCTAACCCTAATCCTAACCCATCACTCTTTCCCTTGTTGTCTAATGTAAGCTCTCCCATGATGCCGGATATGAAAATGCTCATCCTCGTGTTACCCTCTCTCTTTGCATCATTTTCTTCAGCTCTGATCAACCACCCCTTTCTCAGGGCCAATGAGAGATGAGCACAAATGGACCCAGCCAGGGACACCCACATCATATGGAAGAATAAAAGCATCACCTAACTACCCTATCAAGTGGCCCATCGAGCTACTCAAAGTATCAAATTATGACAAAAAGTTCCACAAGAAATTAAATGAAAGGCCAAGCCTAATTTGTCAGTACAGGGTTTTGTTCTGATTGTGCCCCCAGTGAGGTAAATTGATCACAGTGGCTTTGGTGCAAAAGTCAAGTTGACTGAGGCAGTTTGAACAGGACATGCAAGAGGGTTACAGTGACAAGAATCTCTGGGTCCTTGTAAGGAAAAAGTGGGTCAGAAATTTGGAACATGTTAAAAATGACCTGGATGAGAGCATAGAAGGATGGGTCAGTACATTTGCAGATGACACTAAGATCGATGGAGTTGTGGATAGTGCTGAAGGATGTTGTAGGTTACAGAGGGACATAGATAAGCTGCAGAGCTGGGCTGAGAGGTGGAAAATGGAGTTTAATTTGGAAAAGTGTGAGGTGGTTCACTTTGGAAGGAGCAACAGGAATGCAGAGTACTGGGTTATTGGTAAGATTATTGGTAGTGTAGATGAGCAGAGGGATCTCGGTGTCCATGTACATAGATCCTTGAAAGTTGCCATCCAGGTTGATAAGGTTGTTAAGAAGGCATAAGGTGTGTTAGCTTTTATTGGTAGAGGGATTGCGTTTCAGAACGATGAGGTCATGTTGCAGCTGTACAAAACTCTGGTGCAGCCACACTTGGAGTATTGCGTTCAGTTCTGGTTACTGCATTACAGGAAGGATGTGGAAGCTTTGGAAAGGGTTCAGAGGAGATTTACCAGGATGTTGCCTGGTGTGGAGGGAATGTCTTATGAGGAAAGGCTGAGGGACTTGAGGCTTTTTTCGTTAGAGAGAAGAAGGTTGAGAGGTAACTTAATAGAGATATACAAGATGATCAGAGGGTTAGATAGGGTGGACAGTGAGTGTCTTTTTCTTCAGATGGTGATGGCTAGCACAAGGGGACATAGCTTTAAATTGAGGAGTGTTAGATATAGGACAGATGTCAGAGGTAGTTTCTTTACTCAGAGAGTAGTAGGGGTGTGGAATGCAACAGTAATAGACTTGCCAACTTTAAGGGCATTTAAATGGTCATTGGATGAAAATGGAATCGTGTGGGTTAGATGGGTGTCAGATTGGTTCCACAGGTCAGTGCAACATCGAGGGCCGAAGGACCTGTACTGTGCTGAAATGTTATATGTCCTATGTTAAAAACCTTGGTGATTCTGAGGAATGAGAGTAAACCAGCACTGCAGAGATTCAAAATGCCAGCTCCCCATTACCTTCTCAACAATCAAATCTTCACTATGCTAAATGGGGCAGACTTCGAACAGATCCAGCAATTTAAGACTGGGCACCCATGAAGTGTTGTGCACAACCTGCACCCTCACGGCCCAGCATATTCCCCCACTCTATCATTACCCTCAACCCAGGGGATTCATGCTGGTTCAATGGAGAGTGCAGGAGGGCATGCAGGAGCAGGACCAGGTGTAGCTAAAAGGAAATGCAGAGGAAGGACAGAGTAACTTAAGGACAGGGAATTATTTCTGATGTGAGTGAGTGTGTGAGCTTAACAATGTTTGTTAAATGGTCAGGGACAACAAGGGAGGGAGGTGGTGGTTCCAGAAGATTGGTTTGACCGAGGAGGGGAGGATGTTTCTGAGAGAGGTGGTACTGGTTGAGATGTTACAGCATGATCTGAATTTGTGGGTCAACAATGAGAGATAAATAAAATAGTTGAATCTTTAAAATGAAGCATCCATGCCCTCCTCACACAAGATAGCAAAGTGAACAGAGTACACTCTCTATGCCAGGTTAGTTGTGGCTCAGTCTGTTTTACCATTTCTGCTAAAACACCAGGTTGTGAGTTCAAGTCCCAGTCCAGGATCAAATCACAGCTGAGGGTCTGGAGTAGGGCTGAGGGAGTACTTGCTTGTTGAAGGAGCTGGTTTTTGGATGGATTATAAAACGCCAGTCTTGTCTGCTCCCTTGAGTGGATGTCAACCATTCTCAGGGGACGGTAAGGGAGTGACTTACGAAAGATACTGAGAATTCTCACCAGGTCTCACCGTATCTGTGGATGGAGGACCAAAGAGTTAATGTTTCAGTTTGATGACACTTAGTGAATTAATAAACAATGATGACACTCCAAAAGTACTTCATTCACTATAACGTGTTTTCAGAGATCCAGTGGTTATGAAAAGTGCAATATAAATGCAAGTCTTTCTTTTAGCATTCTCTCCCTCCATTCGCTTCTTCACTATTGTTGGGTCCATCTCCTAGAACTGTCTCCCTGACACCATTCTGGCTGTGGCGAAAATGAGGACTCCAGATGCTGGAGATTATTCCTGCATTCCTGATGAAGGGCTTTTGCCAGAAATGTCGATTCTCCTGCTCCTTGGGTGTTGCCAGACCTGCTGTGCTTTTCCAGTACCACACACACTCGACCATTATGGCTGTTCCAGCACTGCAGAGATTCAAAATGCCAGCTCCCCATCACCTTCTCAACAATCAAATCTTCACTATGCAAAATGGGGCAGACTTCGAACAGATCCAGCAACTTAAGACTGGGCACCCATGAAGTGTTGTGCACAACCTATACCCTCACGGCCCAGCATATTCCCCCACTCTATCATTACCCTCAACCCAGGGGATTCATGCTGGTTCAATGGAGAGTGCAGGAGGGCATGCAGGAGCAGGACCAGGTGTAGCTAAAAATGAAGTCTTAACTTAGTGAAGTTACAAAACAGGACTGCTTGCGTGCCAAACAACGTAAGCAGCAAATGGTAGGCAGAGCTAAGTAATCTGTCAACCAACAGATCAGATCTAAATTCTGCAGCCCTGCCGCAACCAGTTATAAATAATAGTGGACAATTGAACAACTCACTGGAGAAGGACGCTCCACAAATATCCTCATCCTAAAAGATGGAAGAACCCAATCAGGCAAAGATAAAACTGAAGCATTTGTTGCAATCTTCAGCCAGACAAGGATGTTGCCAGGGTTGGAGGATTTGAACTATAGGGAGAAGCTGAACAGGCTGGGTCTGTTTTCCCTGGAGCGTCAGAGGCTGAGGGGTGACCTTATAGAGGCTTACAAAATTATGAGGGGCATGGATTTGATAAATAGGCAAAGTCTTTTCCCTGGGGTCTGGGAGTCCAGAAGTAGAGGGCATAGGTTTAGGGTGAGAGGGGAAAGAAGTAAAAAGGGACCTAATAGGCAACTTTTTCACGCAAAGGGTGGTACGTGTATGGAATGAGCTGCCAGAGGAAGTGGTGGAGGCTGGTACGATTGCAACATTTAAGAGGCATTTGGATGGGTAAATGAATAGGAAGGGTTTGGAGGGATATGGGCCGGGTGCTGGCAGATGGGACTAGATTGGGTTGGGATATCTGGTCGGCATGGACGGGTTGGATCGAAGGTTCTGTTTCTGTGCTGTATGTCTCTATGACTCTATAACTCTAAGTAGCTGATCCATCTCAGTCTCCTCCAGTAGTCCTCAGCATCACAGATATCTGTCTTCAACCAATTCAGTTCATTTGGAAGCACTAGATACTGCAAAGGTTGTGGGTTCTGACAACATCCCGGCAATAGTACTGGACACTTGTGCTCCAGAATTTACCGTTCCCCTCGCCAAGCTTTTCCCGTACAGGAACAACACTGGCATCCACATGACAATGTGAAAAATTGCCCAGGTATATCCTGTACACAAAAAGCATACAAGGGAGTCATACAAAGTGCAAAGGAAGATGGTTGGACATCAATCATCTCAGCTCCAAGACATCTGTGCAGGAGTTCCCCAGGGCATGTCCTAGGCCCAACCATCTTTAGCTGCTTCATCAATGACCATCCCTCCATCAAAGGTTAGAAGCAGGATATTTGCTGATGATTACACAATGTTCAGCACCATTTGCGACTCCTCTGTCCATGTTCAAATACAACAAGATCCAGACAATATCCAGGTATAGGCTGACAAGTGGCAAATATCATTCACACGTAAACCAGAGAGAATTTTGCCATTGTGTTAAAATTGTTGAATTCCCCCTGCCATCAACATCCTGGGACTACCATTGACCAGGAATTGAAACTGGCCTAGTCATTTAAGTACTGTTGCTACTTGATTGGCATCAAGCATCTACTCCCTCCCCCACCATGGGATATGAAATGTGGTAGCATTGTGTATTATCTACAAGTTGCACTGCAGAATTTCAGCAAAGCTCTTGCCTACGGCCATACTGTTGTGAAAACACCCAATCTCATCCGATCTCAGAAGCTACGCAGACTCAGACTTGGTTAGTACTTGGATGGGAGACTGCCCGGGAATACCAGGTGCAGTAGGCTTTTGCATTTTGGAGGGCAGCATAGTGGCTCAGTGGTTAGCACTGCTACCTCACAGCGCCAGGATTCCAAGTTCGATTCCAGCCTTGGGCGACTGTGTGGAGTTTGCACATTCTCCGTGTCTGTGCGGGTTTGCTCCACTTTCCTTCCCCAGTCCAAAGTTGTGCAGGTTGGGTGGATTGATCTTGCTAAATTGCCCATAGTGTTAGATGCATTGGTCAGAGGGAAATGGGTCTGGGTTTGTTACTCTTCGGAGGGCTGGTGTGGACTGGTTGGGCCGAAGGGTCTGTTTCCACACTGGAGGGATCCTAATTCTAATCTCAGACAGCATCCTCCAAACCCATGACCACTTTCATCCAGAAGAACAAGGGCAGCAGGTACATGAGAACACCAGCACCTGCAAATTCCCCTTCAAGCCACTCACCATCTATCCGCCATCATAAAGGCAAGCATCTGTTTAGCAATCTGTACAATAACCAATCCCAGGGCCTTATTCAGTACATTGGCCAATCATGAAGTATAGAATCCTCTCCACCAATCAGAGCACAAAATCAGAATAAAGCAAATAGCAAGTGCTGCAGAAACTCAGCAGGTCTGACAATACCTGTGGAGAGAAAGCAGAGTGAACATTTAGATTCTACTGACCCACTTGGAGAACTGATTGTATCTGGGAAAAGTTCTACAGGTATTCACAGTGCAGGAGAGAGAGAGAGAGAAAGAAACCCACACTGCTAACTGACACAGCAATGAACCTGCACGGTTACTGCCTTTGCTGTTTGAATGGAATGAGCTTCCAGAGGAAGTGGTGGAGGCTGGTACAATTACAACATTTAAGAGGCGTCTGGATGGGTATATGAATAGGAAGGGTTTAGAGGGATATGGGCCGGGTGCTGGCAGGTGGGACTAGATTGGGTTGGGATATCTGGTCGGCATGGACGGGTTGGACCGAAGGGTCTGTTTCCATGCTGTACATCTCTATGACTCAATGACTTGGAAATATATCACCGTCCGTTTGGTATCACACACCATCATGGAATCATGGAAATCCACAGCAGGTGAACTGCAGCAGTTCAAGGAGGTAGCTCACTACTACCTTCTCAAGTGCAACTAGGGACGAGCAATAAATGCTGGCCCAGCCAGTGACATCCACATCCCACGAGTGAATAAAAAACATTCTTTGTATGGCCTTTCCTCACTTCATCTTTTTGCAGCTTCAAGCCCCCACACACCCATCCTCCATCCTCACCCTTGTCTTTTCTTCCACAATTTGTAGGATAGCCCTCAGCCCATGCTGACCCTGCCTTTTGGAAATTGGTCACTCTGCCTCTCAAAAATTCTTCCCTGAACCTCATTAGTTTTTAGCTGAAAATGTGTTGCTGGAAAAGCGCAGTAGGTCAGGCAGCATCCAAAGAGCAGGAGAATCGACGTTTCGGGCATCAGCCCTTCTTCAGGTTCCTGAAGAAGGGCTGATGCCCGAAACGTTGATTCTCCTGCTCCTTGGATGCTGCCTGACTTGCTGCGCTTTCCCAGCAACACATTTTCAGCTCTGATCTCCAGCATCTGCAGTCCTCACTTTCTCCTCATTTGTTTTTAGCCAAACGTTGTGTTGAACTCTGTTTCCTGACAGTTCTTGATAAATTATTTCTCTTCTTCCCTGATCCGGATCCTTCTGAAGCAATTCTGAGATGGATTTGAGGTTAAGATATACAATGTAGTAGTTGCGGTCACTGAGTTCAGTGGCCCAAGCCCTGAGAGTTTGACTGTTAAATACTGAACTAGCTTGTCAGGTCAGTATTAACAAATGGTCATCTGTCTTTAGCCAGCACACAATCTGAAACAAGCATTCGAGATTTCACATGGCTGTGGGAGGACTTTACCTCTTCATGGCATGCTGTTATCAATTTTCATTTGATTATTTTACATCCTTAACGGGAAGATATAAATACAAGCTATGCTTACTACTAAATATTTTAAAAGTTTAACCTCTATTATAAAGTACAGTTTAAAATAGAAGTACCCTCTTTGTTTATTCTTCCCTCTTTCATGTTTTGCCAGTTAACTGATTGCAAAAGGTAACTTTCTTCTTCCAAACTGATAGAATTGCTGACACTTAAACATTGATAAGAGTGGCTAAAAAGTATTATGAAGGGAAACTTGCAAGGGGCATAAAAGACAATAAGGAGATATTTTATTGTTATATAAAGGGAAATCAGCTGATTAAGAGTCGTGTTGGCCCACTGAAGGCTGAGCATTATGCATGACTTTGGGGAAATAGCAGACATGTTGAATGATAGTTTTGCTTCAGTATTCAGAGCAGCACAAGAGAATAGCTTGCCAGAAGACAACAGAGGACCAGGGTTAGGGGCTAAATAAAACTTGTTAAAGTAAATCACTAAATGGGTGAAATTAATAGAACTGAAGAGTGACAAATCCCAGGACCTGATGATTTTCAGGGTGTTAAACGAGGCAGGAGAGTACATCGCTGATACTCTAACCATAATCTTTCAGAGTTCTCTGGATTTGAGAGTTGTACCTCTGGATTGGAAATTTGCACACGTCACTCTGCTCTTTAAGAAGTGTGACAGAGGGAAGCTAAGGAATTATATACCGGTCACCCTGACATCTATGGTGGGGAAATTGTTTGATTCTATAGTCAAGGGTAGGGTAACTGATAATCTCCAAAAATTCAGTTAATCAGGTAGAGTCAGCAAGGGTTCATGAAGGGTAGAGTTTATTGAAGTGGTGACTAAGGTGGTGGACAGACATAAGTCAGTGGATGTTATTTATATGGTCGTCTAGAAGGCTCTTGATAAAGTCCCACAGAACAGAATGTTAGCTCAGATGGAAACCTATGGAGTTGAGGGCAGATTATTGATATGGATAGGAAATCAATTGAGTGGCAGGAAGTACAGAGTTGGAATAAGTACTCAAATTGGTAGGAAGTGACTAGTGGTGTCCTTCAGGGATCAGTTTTGGGGCCTGAATTATTCAGAATATTAATTAATGACTTTGATAATGGCATAAAAAGTCAAGTATCCAAACATGCTGACAACACACATTTGGGCAGCATTGTAGACAGTGTTTATGACAATATAAATTTCCAACATGACATTGATAGATTAGGAGATATCAATTTTGGATCAGGTTATTTTTAGAAGACATAAAGTTGCATGCAATGGATTTCCAGTGGAATTTGGGGACATAGATACATGGTTCTTTAAAATGCCATGAACAGGTGGCATTTTGAGGGGGTGACAAAGGTGATTGATGAGGGTAGAGCAGCGGATGTTGTCTACATGGATTTTATTAGGGCTATCAACAAGGTCCATCATGGAAGGTTCATCCAGAAGGATCCACAGTGATTTGGCCACTTGGATTCAGATTGATTTGCCTATAGAAGATGGAAGGCTGTTTTTCTGGCTAGAGGTCTGTAACTTGTGGTGTTCCATAGGGATCTGTACTGGGACCTCTACTATAAATGAGTCCGATGAAAATGCAGAAGGGTGGGTTAGTAAGTTTGCAGATGTAAGATCAGTGGGGTTGTGCATCGTGTAGAAGTTTGGAGAAAGTGAGGACTGCAGACGCTGGAGATCAGAGTCGAAAAGTATGGCGTTGGAAAAGCACAGCCAGTCAGGCAGCATCCGAGGAGCAGGAGTGTCGACGTTTTGGGCATAAGCCCTTTATCAGGAATGTGGAGGGGGAAGGGAGCTGAAAGATAAATAGCAGGCATGGGGTGGGGGTGGGGCTGGGAGTAAAGTAGGTGGGAAGGTGATAGGTGGATTCAGATGGGAGGTAATTGTGATAGATCAGTGGGGAGATGGAGCGGATAGGTGGGAAGGAAAATAGACAGGTAGGATGGGCCAAGAGGGCAGTGCCAAGTTAGGGGGTTAAATCTGGGGTGAGGTGGGGGAGGGGAGATTTGGAAAATAGTGAAGTGGATGTTGATGCCGTGTGGTTGTAGGTCCCAAGGCAGGGGATGAGGTGTTCTTCCTCCAGTTGGTGGGTTATTTTGATTTGGAAGTGGAGGAAGCCCAAGACGTGCATGTCCATGGGGGATTGGGAGGGGAAAGTTGAAGTAGTTGGCCACAGGGCGGTGGGGTTGATTAGTGCTTGCCTGTCAGAGATGTTCCTTGAACCATTCTGCGAGTTGGCGTTCTGTCTCCTTGATGTAGAGGAAACTGGGGAGATAGAATGTTAACTCATGGAGCAGTTTATGGAACATTTCTGGGACACACACACCAAACAACCCAACCGCCTGTGACCAACCACTTCAACTCCCCCTCCCAATCCCCCATAGACGTGCAAGTCCTGGGCCTCCTCCATCACGAAATCAAAGCCACCCACCAATGGTGAACGAACACCTCATTTTCTACCTTGGGACCCTACAACCTCACAGCATCAACATCAACTTCACCAGTTTACAAATCTCCCCTCCCTTCACCTCATCCCAGATCCAACTCTCCAACTTGGCATTGCCCTCTTGATCTGTTCTACTTCTCAATCTTGCTTCCCACCCATCTGCTCCACCCTCCCCACCGATCTATTGCAATTACCTTTCCTCCTGCATCCACCTATCATAATTACCTCCCACCTCACAGTCCCCCCAGCCCCAGTCCCACCTCATCTCCCTATTTATTTCTCAGCCCCCTTCTCCCTCCACATTCCTGATGAGGAGCTTATGCCCAAAACATCGACTCTTCTACTCATCAGATACTGCCTGACCTGCTGTGCTTTTCCAGCACTTTTCGACTCCAATAAAGTAGAAGTTTATCAAGGGATACGGCGGGAAATAGATTAGTTCCAGATATAGGTGGAGAACTGGCAGATATGGTTCAATCCAGATGAGTGTGAGGTGCTGCATTTTGGGAGATCAAATGTTAAGGAAAAGTATATAATTAATGGCAGGATCCAAAACAGCATTGATGTACAGAGGAATCTTGGGGTAGAATCTGCAAACTCCACACAGACAGTTGGAATTGAACCCAGGTCCCTGGCACTGTGAGGTAGCAGTGCCAATAACTGAGCCACCACCCATAACTCCCTGAAAGTGGCCACACAAGTAGATAGGGTGGCAAAGAGGTGTATGGCATTTTTACCTTTATTGGACAGGAAATTGAGTACAAGAATCAGAATGTCATGCTGCAGCTTTATGAGACTTTGATTAGGCCACACTTATAGAGTATTGTGTTCAATTCTGGTTGCCACAATACAGGAAGGATGTGGAAGCTTTGGAGAGGGTGCAGAAGAGGTTTACCAGGATGTTGTCTGGATTAGACAGCATGAGCTCTCAGGAGAGGCTGGAAAAGCTTGGGTTGTTTTCCACAGAATCCGTACAGTGTGGAAACAGGCCATTTGGCCCAACAAGTTCCCACCAACCCTCTGAAGAGGAGTGGCATGGTGGCTCAGTGGTTAGCATAATGTTTGTGATAACTCCTACAAGGCCTAGGGAATCACTAATCAATTTCCTTATGGAGCTTGCTGAGTGTAAGTTCCCTTAGTAACAGGTAATATTAATGAGCTGGAACTCATCACCTGAGGCCTTTGTAAGGCAGACCCTTGCATTACCCTGAACAGACTTTGCACGTAAATATTCAGTTGGCCAGCTGGGTATTTTTCAGGTGGTGGCAAAAAAGGGAAAACAAAACTCTATTCACAAAGGTGTCTTTATTTTCTGACACCCTGATATTTAAAAAACCACTATGGAATTAACCACGGGTGATTTAGGGGAAAATGTGGCTGCAAAAACAAATGAAAAATGAAGGAAAGGTTTGTGTGTGATGACACTTCAGGATATAAATAAAAACAGAATGGGTGACCATCTTGTGACACATTAAAATAAGATAGGACGTCAGAGGCTGTTTTGTGGTGCTGCAGTAATGTTCCTGCCGTTGGACTGGGAGGCCCAAATTCCAGTCCCACCTGCCACAGATGTGTGCAATATCATCTCTGAACAGGTTGATTAGGTAAATAGGTTAATTTTTTCTAAAAAGTGGAATCTCAGAGCCTGTAGTGGTTGTAAGAGCTGACAGCAAACGATGCTACTCCTTTTCAGCATGGTATTAAGACTGTTTAAGACTGTTTCTCCTCACAGAGGAGGAGAGAACTAAAGTAGAACCTCATTGGTTTGCATTGCCCTTAATGGGCTTTGCTTGGAGATACTCAATTGGATACACAAGTGGTTTTACTAGTGGCAGTTACTCATTTTTTATTAGACAAAAATTTGGTAAATTTGGTTTTGGGAAGGACATTCAATTGTGCATTATAGCACTTTTGGGCATATAGAAAATAAGAGTCTAGATTAGAGTGGTGCTGGAAAAGCACAACAGGTAAGGCAGCATCTGAGGAGCATGGAAATTGATGTTTCAGGCAAAAGCCCTTCATCAGGAATTCCTGAAGGGCTTTTGCCCGAAACATCAATTTTCCTGCTCCTCGGATGCTGCCTGACCTGCTGTGCTTTTCCAGCACCATTCTAATCTAGACTCCGGTTTCCAGCATCTGCAGTACCCACGTCTGCCACAAAGAAAATAGAGCAGACTCAGGGAAGACTCTGCAGAACTGTTAATCTTAGGCTCGGACTAACCTATGTATGCCAAGAGTAGTGGCTGTAATTTGTACAATACTAAATAATGTTCTTCTCCAGTCAATTTTCCTGAGTTATTACAGCAAACCTTGTTTTAAGCAGAAGGTTGTCAACTGGTGCTCTTAATAAATTGGCAAAAATTATGTACCTCAAAATTACATTACTCAATTATATGCGTGATTAGATTAGATTACTTTCAGTGTGGAAACAGGCCCTTTGGCCCAACAAGTCCACACTGCCCCGCCGAAGTGCAACCCACCCATACCCCACATCTACCCCTTACCTAACACTACAGGCAATTTAGCCTGGCCAATTCACCTGACCTGCACATCTTTGGAGTGTGGGAGGAAACCGGAGCACCCAGAGGAAACCCACACAGACACAGGGAGGACATGCAAACTCCACACAGTCAGTCACCTGAGGCGGGAATTGAAGCAGGTCTCTGGGGCTGTGAGGCAGCTGTGCTAACCACTGTGCCACCGTGCTGCCCACAATCTATTGTGATCTATCACAATATCTGAGTATTTATGCTATAAATGTAATAGTGATGTGTATACCCCTGAGTTACATTGCTATTACTAACTGTGTGTTTTTACATTGATGTTAGGAAGTGTGTTGATGTTTTTAAGATAGATATTTTTGAGGACTGTTGATGTCTTAAAGCTTCACTTGGTCAGGCTTTACCGTGGTTATGCAGACCTCTTGATTATCCAGAATCTTTGATCAATTGGCACACTCCTGGTCCCACAATGAAACGTTCGCTGTACTTTGGAGGATAAAAAGTGCGAGCAAAGAAAACTTTTTGATAGACTTGCCCTTTAGCGGACACAGTAAGACTGTGAAGGGGAAATATTGGAAATGCCGCTGACTGGGGAACTGGAACCATACGATGTGCGTGTGGAAGATTGGCCCCTGTATGCTGAAAGAATGAGAGAGTTTCTTCTAGTAAACCAGAAAGAAGGAGATCATTGACAAAACGTCATACTCCTGACCATTCTGGGACCCTGATTTTCAGCATCATAAAGAGTTTAACCTTCCCAGCAACTTGGAGTCAAAATCCTGATAGATGTGGTAGTGGAGCACTATGACTCTAAACTGTCTTTTATATTGCAGCATCACAGGTTTAACATGGCAAATAGACTTTGTCGGAACCAGTTAGTGAATTCTTGATAAGACTTCCCAAATTGGTGGAACGCTTCTGCGAGTCCAGGTCAGCACTTCTGAAAATGTTAAGAGGTTACTTAGTTTGTGGAATTAATAATATTGTAATCCAAACGAAGCTCCTGGCCAAACCAGATCTGGATTTCAAGAAAGCCGTATAACTGGCCCTTTCCCATAAAACCAGAAGCTGTTGGGTTCCAGAACTGGATGGGAGGTTTCTCCACAATACAGTGAGGTGAAGAATGTCCATGCTGCAACTTGTGGTCATAGAGTTCACCCCAGACAATGCCACTGAAACAGGCAAAACACATACCACCCAGGCCAAAGGTGACATCACCTCAAGATGGGCCTTGGCAAGTAAATCAGGCTGAAGATGAGGAATTTTTGCAGCTAAATTGCAGTGCTCCCAAAGTGGACCCAATTAAGACAAAACTGCAGGTAAATGGTCACTCCATAGATGTGGACGCAAGATGTTCCAAGAGGGCCTTAGGAGTGCGAGGCCAAAGTAGAGGTCAAATGGGAACATCTAGAGGAATCATATGCCCAGTGCAATTTGTTAAATAGACCATGCTAGCGATCCCAATTTTACAACCTGCCACCTTCGTCCATCTCTGTGGGGTTTATGAGTTTCCCAGACTGTGCCACACATAGAAGACTTGTTTGAAAAGCTGGCTGGGGTTGGGGGGTAGGGGGGCATCACATATGTTACCAAAATGGATATGAGCCTCACCCACTTCCAGCTAGAACTTGAGTGGTCATCCAAGAAGTATATCACTATAAATAAAAAGAATCTGATCAACCTGTTCCGAGATGCTGTAGAGCAGGTGGGACTTGAACCCAAGTCTATTGGCTCAGGGATGTGTCACAGGAACCTCAGAAAGAACCGCACGAATACATTTGCCCATTGGGATACCTTCAGCTGGCATCATCTTTCCAAAGGTAATGCAGAACATCCTCCAAGGGCTGCTCAGAGTGTCAGTACATCTCGATGATACTTTAATCTCAGGAGCTTCCACAAAGGAACATGTGAAGAGTTTGAAGGAAGCTAACAGCATTCTCCTGAGGCTGACATCCAGCTAAAAGGGGAAATACATGTGTTCCAGGTAAACAAAGTCACTCAGGTGCAGAGTCGACAAGGGCAGATTACACTCTGTTGAAGAGGAGGTGAAAGTCAGAAAATGTGGCTCTGTCTCTTAGGAATACAATGGGGTCAAAGTTTATCCTAGGTTTCAGAGGTTACATGGTCAAAACTGGGGAGAAGATCAAAGAAAATAGAAAACACATCGACCATCTCCAGCAGGAACCCTCCGCTGAGGTGACTGTTTTCAGTGGAAGCACTACTGAGGATGAGTATCTTGCAGTGACTCTTCAACAGTCTTCACAGAAGAGACATTCAATTTAATATACACTTCCTTGACCAGATCCTGAAAGCAACAGGAATGGGGCCATGGGCAAAATGACACAAGAACATAGAATACAGAACTGTATAGTACAATACAGTACAGGAACCATGATGTTGTGCCAAATATAATGTCAAATAAAACTGATCCATTCTACCTGCCCATGGTCCACATCCTTCCATAACTTACTTATTCATGCGACTATCTAAAAGCCCCTTAAACACCCCTGACATATCCACCTCCACCACTATCACTAGCAGTGTATTCCAGGCTCCTCCCACTCTCTGTGTTTAAAAAAACTTGCCCCTCACATCTCCTTTGAACATTCCCCCTCTTCCCTCTGGTATTGGACATTTCAACTCTGGGAAATAAGATTTTGACCACCGACCCTATTTATGCATCACATAATTTTTATAAACTTAGACTAACAGTGTGGAGACAGGCCCTTCAGCCCAACAAGTCCACACCAACCCTCCAAGGAATAACCCACCCAGACCATTCCCCTACACCTTAGCAATTTAGCATGGCCAATTCACCCAACCTGCACATCTTTGAACTGTGGAAGGAAACCCACACAGACACGGGGAGAATGTGCAAACTCCACACAGACAGTTGCCCAAGGTAGGAATTGAACGCAGGTCCCCAGCGCTGTGAGGCAGCAGTGCTAACCACTGTGCCACCATGCTACCTTCTAACAGTTCTCCCTGCAGCTTCCAGCACAGCAGAGAAAACAACTCTAGTTTGTCCAGCCTCTTCTTAACAGCTCATACCCTCTAATCCAGCAGCATCCTGGTAAACCTCTTTTGCACCCTCTCCAAATCCTCCACATCCTTCCTGTAATGTGACATCCAGAATTGAATGCACACTCTTAAGTGTGGCCTAACGGAAGTTTTACAAAGCTGCAACATCACCTCTTGACTCTTGTTCTCAATGCCCTGACTTGTAAAGACAAGCATGCCCTATGCCTTCTTTAGCACCCTATCTACTTGTGTGGCCACTTTCATGGAGCTATGGACTAAGATCCCAAAATCCCTTTGTAATCAAGGATGTTCAGAGTCCTACCATTAACTGTATACTTTCCCTGAATGTTTGATCTTCCTAAGTACAATGCTTCAAACTCGCACAGATTAAACTCCATCTGCCATTTATCCACCCATATCTGCACCTGATCCATATCCCACTGTATACTTGGATAACCTTCTACACCATCCACAACTCCCCCAGTCTTTGTATCATCGTACATAGAACAGGAACAGGTCCTTCAGCCAAACATAATCCCAAATTAAACTAATCCCTTCTGCCTGCTCTTGGTCCATATCCCTCTATTCCTAGTATATTCACCTTCTGATCTATAAGTCCCTTAACACCCCTAATGTATCTGCATCTAACGCCATGCTTGGCAGCACATTCCATACTCCTACCATTCACTGTGTAAAAACACTTACCCCCTCACATCTTATTTGAACTATCCCCCTCCACCATTAATTCCCCCTGCATTTAGTTGTCTGCAAACGTACAACGTACCTATCTCACGTTTTCATCCAAGTCATTTTTCGAAATCACAAACAACTAAGGTCCCACTGCCATATGGATCCCTGCGGAACACTACCAGTCACCGACCTCAGCCAGAAAACCACCCTTTCACCATCACCAAAGGAGTGATTGGCAGCCCGCAGATTTGGATAGGGAGGGACGTGAGAACTTTGAGAAAGCCCATGGGGAATCACAAATTAATTGAATTGGAGCTCCCTTAGTAAAGGGCTATGCCTGCAGAAGTGGAACTCATTAGCTGGGCCCCTAATAAAGCAAACCCAGTATAAAAATATCTTAACAAAATAAAGTAGACCCAGTTACATTGAGCCATTTTCCAAACATCCTAGCAAAGCGTTTTTTTCCCCCAGGTGCACCCCTCCCTCCTGTTTATTGACTGCGTTGGTTTGCAGAACACCCTCAGGGCGCTGCCTGCCTTTTGCCAGGACCTGAACACTGACGGAACAAGAATGACTCACACCAGGTATACCCTCTGTCAGGAGCTGCGGCTGTCATCGGGGAACTGTTGGTCAGGAATCCGCACCTCCGTACTCGCGGGTTTGAGTGGCTGGCAGAGGGGAGGGCCGCGGCTGGAAGGGATAACCACAGTCAGGGATGTGCTGGGGGGGTGGGGGCCTGGGCTGGACGTTGCCACATGAGTTGACACACGGGGCGACAGTAGATGTCCAGTTCGTGGCCACTGTTGTCGAACAACTTAAAACGGTGGCTTTGGTACCTGACGTTATGCACCAGTTGAAGGATGCTCAGGTGTGCAGTGGAATCCTGTCTGTGCAAACCCATGCTCAGATGCAATATTACATTGGCCCCAGGATTCTGTGCCTCACAGCCTGAGCTGCCTCCACAACATCCAAAGTATGGATTTTAGAAATGCTAACTGGCAGGCCATGGGTAGAATGCTGCTTCACACCATCCATCTCTTCACCCTTCATCCCCCACCAGGACATGCCTCAGTGTACCCATTTACCACTGGGCGGTGGGAATCCCTGGTGGAGGGCTCTCTGCGTGGCCGTCCCCCACAGATTCCCTGCCCAACTATTTGTTTTGTGGTGCTGTGGAGTCTGTGGACCATGTGGGTATTTGCACCCCCTTTTTAGTTACCTCAAAGATCGTCTCCTTTGTCTTTGGTTGCACTTCAACCCCCCAAGCTCCTGATCTTTGGGCACCTAGTGCAGAGGAGGGTGGGCAGGACGGAGGATCTCCTCATGTCTGCTCCCAGGCCTTGCCACACTGGCCATTAAGAAGTCCAGGCAGTGGGGGCCGTGGAAGGGAAGATTTGTACCGATTGCCTGCTCCTCTTTCACAGTTATGCTTGAGTCTGTGTGTCCCTGGAGAGAGAGCATGCGGTGTCCATCAACACTATTGATGCCTCTAGAAAGAGAGAGATGGGCACCATGGAGGGTGGAGTGCTTTATTTCCCCTCCCAATTCTATTTTGATTTAGTCCTTACCCTCCCCCTCACTTTTTCTTTCATGTAAATATTGCCCCTACCATAAAGGAGAGAGAGTAACACCCAGAGTGAGAGTAAACAAGAGAGAGTAACACTGAAAGTGCTTGTCACTGGTTCCTTGGCCACATGGATAATTTTTCCTTGTGGTTGAATATCAATAAAGTTATTTATATAACTGATATTTTTCACTGTGTCCTGTACCTACACACACTTACTATGGGTGCTGCATAACATAAGTAAAAAAAAACCCAGTAGATTAGAATCTCCTCAGTTGAGGACTGACTCTGAGCTGGCTGGCCATAACCAGTATACTGTGGAGGAAGAAGCTTAATTTTGGACTGAGCTGTCATCTCAACATCTTTTAAAGAAAGCGTAAAGCAAATACAGCATAAAAATATCTTTTAAAAATAAAGTAGACCCGGTTAAATTGAGCCCCCACTCAGATGGTGCACTTTAGCAAAGTATTTTCTTCTGCTGGGTGTGCACTCTCCATTAAGACACAACTCCTGTTTATTGACTTGTAAGTCACTCCTCAGGACACTGCCTGTCTTTTACCAGGACCTGATCACTGTCTGGAACTACCCTCCTGCAGGAGTAGTGGCTGTTGTCAGGGAGCCATTGCTCAGGAATCTGCACCTCCGTACTCGCGGGTTTGAGTTGCTGTCGGAGGGGAGGACTATGGCAGCAAGGGTGACCAGGGTCCGGGACGTGCTGGGCTGGACGCTGCCGCAGGACATAGTGAGCAGGGCAGTGGTAGTTGTCCGGTACATGGCCACTGCCATCCGACGCCTTGAACTGGCGGTGCTTGGACCCGACGTAGTGCACCAGTTGGAGGATGTTCAGGTGTGCGGTGGAATCCTGTCCGTGCTCACCCTCGCCCAGATGGAATTTCACATTGTCCCAAGGTCCCGAAATTTCCCCAGGAACCTGTGCCCCACAACCTGAGCCACCTCCGGAATTTTAGTTTTGTCCCTTTTCAGGACGTAAAAAGGCGGGCCCTGTACAGACTGCTGCTGCACACTGTCCACCTCTTCTCCCTCATCCACTGTCCGGACACGCCTTGGCGTGCCCATTTGCCACCGGGCGGTGGAGGTCCCCAGTGGAGGGCTCTCTACGCAGGGGTCCTCCCCCTTTCTCTCGGGGATCTGGGGTGGAGGGTGCTGCATGCAGCAGTCCCCTGCAACCGCAGATTGTGGTGGTTCACGGACTCCCAGCCCAATTGCTTGTTCTGTGGCGCTGTGGAGTCCATGGACCATGTATATATTGGGTGTGGGCGTTTGCACTCCCTTTTTGATTTTCTTAGAAACCTTCTCTGTTTTTGGTTGCACTTCAGTCCCACGCTCCTGATCTTCGGGCACCCGGTACGGAGGAGGGAGGGCAGGTCCGAGGACCTCCTCGTGGGTCTGCTCCTGGGCCTGGCCAAACTGGCCATCAACAGGTCCAGGCAGTGGGCCGTGGAGGGTGTCGTTAGGGCTGACTGCCTGCCCCTTTTCCGGGGTTACGTTAGAGCCCGGGTGTCCTTGGAGAAGGAGCACGCGGTGTCCACCAACACCCTGGAGTCGTTCAGGGAGAGGTGGGCGCTGCAGGGAGTGGAGTGCTTTATTTCCCCCTCCAACTCTATTTTGATTTAGTCCCTACCTTCCCCTTCACTGTTTGATCACACAGCATTGCCCTTTGATGTGAAGAGCACTGCTTGTCACTGGTCACTCGGGTATTTCTTTTCTTCCTGGGGGTGGAAACTGAATAAATATTTGTACACCTTGTGTCTTTCACTGTGTCTCACACCTGCACACACACATGGGTGCGGGGGGAGAAATAAGCACTATTGCAGTTAGGCGGTAGTATGGGGTAATGAGAAAAAAAAGGAAAACGAAAGAAGAAATATTTTAAAAATAAAAATATCTTTTAAAAATAAAGTATACCCGGTTAAATCGAGCCCCCACTGACATGGTGCACCTTAGCAAAGTATTTTTTTCTGCTGGGTGTGCACTCTCCATTCCGATGCAGCTCCTGTTTATTGACTTGTAAGTCACTCCTCAGGACGCTGCCTGTCTTTTACCAGGACCTGATCACTGTCTGGAACATGGTCAACTCATGTTGAGTCTACCCACTGTCTAGCGTAGCGGCTATCTTCTCAGGGCTGTTTCTCAGGACTTTGCACCTCCACCAGCATGGGTTTCGATTGGTTGGCAGAGGGGAGAGCCGTGGCAATGGTTGAGGGGGGTGACCACATTCAGGGATGTGCTGGATGGCGGGGGCCCGGGCTGGATATTGCCACAGGAATTGGAATGCGGGCAGTGGTAGACATCCAGCTCTCGGCCCAATGCCATCCGTCACCTGAAAATAGCGGTGCACCAGTTGGAGGATGTTCTGGTATGCAGTGGAATCTGTCTGCGTCTACCTGGTTCAAACAGAATTTCACTTTCGCCCCAAGGCCCTGAACCTCCCTCAGGAGCCCCCCCCCCCCACACACACACACACACACACCCTGAGTTGCCCCTTTAATATGTGTTGCATGCCTTTTTGTCTTGTTGCTGCACACCATTACCTTGCCTCTTACGCTCGCGGCTTGGACATGCTTTAGCATACTAATTTGCTGCTGGGGATCACCAGAGTCCTTCCTCTTTCCTTTGAGGACCTGGCGTAAAGGGTGTTGCTTGCAACAGAATGTAGCAGTACATGGATATCCGTGCTGTGGAGTCCATGGACCATGTATATTCTCCTTATAGCCATTTGCACTCTCGTTTTTGTTATTCAGAAAGTCTTTTGTTGTGTTTTTAGTTATACTTCACCCCTGTGCTTCCAATCTTTGGGCATGCAGAGGGGTGCCAGCAGACCAGAGGACTTCCTCGTGGTTCTGCTCCTGGGCCTGGCAAGGCTGGATATAAACAGATCCAGGCAGTGGGCTGTGGAAAGGGTGCATCTCTGCAGACTGTCTGCCCTTCTTCTGTAGTTACGTTCAAGCCCAGGTATCCTTGGAGAGGGAACAGGCAGTGTCCACCAATGCTGTTAATGCCTTTGGGCAGACTAACGCTCTTGGTGATACTCTCTCTAACTCTTACTTTTGGTGATACTCTCTCTCTTTTACCCTCACACTCAGTGTTACTCTCTCTGTTACTCTCACTCTCGTTGTTACTCTCTCTCTCTTGTTGTTATGCTCTCTTTTACCCTCACTCTCAGTGTTACTCTCTGTTACTTTCACTCTCATTGCTACTCTCTGTTACTATCACTCTCATTGTTACTCTTTCTCTTTCACTCTTACTCACGGTGTTGCTCTCTCTTTTACTCTCACTCTGTTGTTACTCTCTCTCTTTTACCATCACTCTCAGTGTTACTCTCTTTTATTCTCACTCTCGGTGTTACTCTCTTTTGCCCCAGTCCCAGTGTTACTCTCAGTCTTTTACACCCCCCCCCACTCCCAGTGTTAGTCTCTCTTTTACCCTCACTTTCAGTGTGACTCTCTTTTACCTTCACTCTCAGTGTTGCTCTCTCTCTATTACTCTCACTCTTGTTGTTACTCTCTCTTTTACTCTCACTATTTTCTCTTGTGCCCTGCTGTCTCTGACACAAGAGTCTCTCTTTGTCCCTATCTATATCTCGTCTACACCCTACCTCTTTGTGAAGTTATTGTATGTTGAAAATACCCAGCTCCACCTCACTATCACCTGTCTCCACTCCTCCTACATTCACTACATTGTGACACTGATATCCAAGATCATGTGCTGGAGAAATGGTGATGTCTCCACCCCCCCCCCCCACTCCCAAACCGGTGGTACACTGGGAACACTGCAGCCATTTGTCTCTGTCTGACTGTAGCTCAGGGACAATGAGCTTCAGAATGGGAAGCTGACTCTACACAGAGCTTTAGCCAGCTGAGGACTGTTGCAACGTGAGTCTGGGAAGGGCCAACACCCAGTTTAATAGCTCCTGTGAAAGATCATGATCAGAAAACTCCAAAAGAGGGCGGGACTTGTTCAAGAAAGAACACGCCAGAAAGATTATGAAATATTTTTTTTTATAATTAACTCAATTGAAGGAGCAGTTGACTTTTGTTGGTCAATTTTTCACTCTCAACAACGTTAATTCTTCTTGAGCTAAGACTCAGGTGCATTGTTACAGCAGATGCAGGCAGTTAGCTGTTATAGGATCATACAACATGTTCCCAAATCAAACAAGTCCAACTTGCCTATGTTTGGCCCACATCCCTCCAAACCTGTCCTATTCATCTACCTTGCTCCACCCCTTCTCCAAATGTCTTTTAAATGTTGTAACTGTACTTGTATTCACCACTTCATCTGGCATGTTCATTCCATGTCTGAACCACGGTGTGTGTGGAAAAGGTGTCCCCATGTCCTTTTCAAATCTTTCTCCTCTCACCTTAAAAATATGCCCCCTAACTTTGAACTCCCCCACCCTAGGAAAACGACCCTTGCTCTTCACCTTATCTATGCCCTTATAAGGCTAGCCTCAACTTCCTACAATCCTGCAAAAAAAGTCCCAGCCTATCTTCATAACTCAAACTCTCCATTCCCGGCAACATCCTGATAAGTCGCCAATTTAATAATTTCCTCCTTTAGCAGGGTGACCAGAACTGCACACAGTTCTCCAGAAGAGGCTTCTCCGATGTCCTGTACAACCTCAACATGGCATCCCAAGAGTGGCAGATGGAGGTTAATTTAGATAAATGCAGGATGTTGCATTTTGGGAATGCAAATCTTAGCAGGACTTATACACTTAATGGTAAAGTCTTAGGGAGTGTTGCTGAACAAAGAGACCTTGGAGTGCAGGTTCATAGCTCCTTGAAAGTGGAGTCACAGGTAGATAGAATAGTGAAGAAGGTGTTTGATATGCTGTCCTTTATTGGTCAGAGTATTGATTACAGAGTTGAGAGGTCATGCTGTGGCTGTACAGGACATTGATTAGGCCACTTTTGGAATATTGTGTGCAATTCTGGTCTCCATCCATGGAAGGATGTTGTTAAACTTGAAAGGGTTCAGAAAAGATTTACAAGGATGTTGCCAGGGTTGGAGGATTTGAAGCTATAGGGAGAGGTTGAACAGGCTGGGGCTGTTTTCCCTGGAGCTTTGGAGGCTGAGGGGTGACCTCATGAAGATTTATAAAATTATGAGGGGCATGGATAGGATAAATAGACAAAGTCTTTTTCCTGGGGTAGGGAGTCCAGAACTAGAGGGCATAGGTTTAGGGTGAGAGAGGAAATATATAAAAGAGACCTAAGAGGCAACTTTTTCATACAGAGGGTGGGGCATGTATGGAATGAGCTGCCAGAGGAAGTGATGGTGGCTGGTACAATTACAACATTTAAAAGGCATCTGGATGGGTATATGAATAGGAAGGGTTTAGAGGGATAAGGGCCAAGTGCTGGCAAGGTGGAACCAGATTGAGTTGGGATAGCTGGTCAGCATCGATGGGTTGGACCGAAGGGTCTGTTTCCATGCTGTACATCTCTATGATTCTATGCACCTGAACCCCGAGGTGTCTCTGTTCTACATCATTACCCAAGGCCCTAACATTAATTGTATAAGTCCTGTGCTATTGTTTGATTACCAAAATGCAGGGGATGTAAGTCAGAGATTAAAGAAGGAAATGTTGGAAAAACTCACAGGCAGCATCTAGGGAGAGAAACCAAATTAATATTTCATGGCATCCCTGACTCAGAGGTGGTCCATGTGCTGCAGGGAGACCCAAAACACTCTTAGGGAAGGAATTCCAGGATTTTGACTCAGTGACAGTGAAAGGATGCAACATATTTCCAAGACAGGATAGTGAGAAGAGAAGGGAACCTGCAGGGGGGTGGTGTTCCCATGCATCTGCTGTCCTTGACCTTCTAGATGGAAGTGGTTGTATATTTGGAAGGTGCTAATGATTTTGGTGAATTTCTGCAGTGTATCTTGTAGATAGTAAACACTGCCGTTACTGAGCATCGGTGGATGGAGGGTGTTGAATGGTGCCAATAAAGCTGGCTGCTTTGTCCTAGATGGGGTCAAGTTTGAGTGTTGTTGGAGCTACACTCATCCAGGCAAGTATACAGCAGTCCATCACACTCCTGATTATTACTCCTGTAATTGTATAGTTAATGGATAGGCTTTGGGGAGTCATAAGGTGATTTATTTGCTGCAGCATATCTAGCCTCTGACATGCTCTTAGAGTCATAGAGTCGTACAGCACGGAGACAGGCCCTTTGGCTCAAACTGGTCCATGGTGACCAAAATGTCCATCCACGCTAACCCCATTTCCCTGCACTTGGCCCATATCCTTTTAAACTTTCCAATCCATGTTTTAGCCCAAATGCCTTTTACATGTTGAAGGGTGTGGTGCTAGAGAAGCACAGCCAGTCAGGCAGCATCCGAGGAGCAGGAAAATCGACGTTTCTGGGCATAGGCCTGTCATCAGGAATGAGGCTTGTGGCCCAAGGGGGCTGACAGATAAATGGGAGGTGGGGTGGGGCTGGGGGAAGGTAGCTGATAGTGCAAGAGATAGATGGAGGTTGGGAGGGGGGAGAGGTGATAGGTCGGAGAGGAGGGTGGAGCGGATAGGTGGGAAGCAAGATGGACAGGTCAAGAGGGCGGTGCCGAGTTGGAAGATTAGATCTGGGATAAGGTGGGGGGTGAGGGGGTTGGAAATGAGGAACCTGGTGAAATCCACATTGATCCTGTGTAGCTGAAGGGTCCCAAGGCAGAAGATGAGGCGTCTTCCTCCAGGCGTCGGGTGGTTTGGTGGTGGAGGAGAATCAGGGCTTTCACGTCCTTGAGAGAGAGTTAACGTGTCCGGCCATGGGACAGTGGGGTTGCTTCATCATGTGTCCCAGAGATGTTCTCTGAAATGTTTCGCAAGTTGGTGTCCCGAGAGACATCGGGAGCAACCGACACAGTACGTGATGTGTGTGGAAGTAAAGAACATCTCTGATGGATGTGGAAGGATCCTTTGGGGCCTTGGACGGAGAGAAGGGGGAGGTGTGGGTGCAGCTTTAGCATTTCATGCAATGGCAGGGGAAGGTGCTGGGAAGGGAGAGTGGGGATGTGTGGACCGACAAGGGAGTTGTGGAGGGAATGGTCTCGATGGAACACAGTAGGGGTGGGGAGGGGAATATATCCCTTGTGGTGGGGTCTGTTTGTAGGTGGTGGAAATGACAGAGGATAATGTGATGGATTTGGAAGTTGTTGGTGTGGAAGGACAGGGGAATTCTGTCTTTCATATAGTTGGAGGTGTGTGGTTCATGGGCGGAGGTGTGGGAAGTGGATGAGATATGCTGGAGGGCATAGTTGACCACGTGGGAGGGAAAGTTTGAAGGAGGCCATCTGGGATATTCTGTGGTGGAATTGGTCCTCCTGGGAACAGATGCGGCGGAGGCAGAGGAATTGGGAATAAGGGATAGCGTTTTTAAAGGAGGCAGGATGGGAGGAGGTAGCTGTGGGACACATCATCTCTGGGACACACACAAGAAAGAACCCCACCGTCCTGTAGCCGAACACGTCAATTCCCCTTCCCACTCTGCTGAGGACATGCAGGTGCTGGGTCTCCTCCACTGCCAAACTCTAGCTACCTGACGCCTGAAGGAAGAAGGCCTCATCTTCCGCCTCGGGTCCCACCTACCACACTGCATCAATGTGGATTTCACCAGTTTCCTCATTTCCCCTTCCCTCATCTTATCTCAATTCCAGCCAACCAATTCAGCATTGCTCCCATGACCTGTGCTACCTGTCCTTCCTACCTATCCTTTCCACCCTCCTCTCTGAACTATCACCTTCACCTCCAACTTCAGCTACCTATTGCATTCCCAGTTACCTTCCCACCCCACCACCCCACCCCCTCCCATTTTTCTCCCAGCCCCAGCCCAAAAGCCTCATTCCTGATGAAGGGCTTATTGCCAAAACATTGATTCTCCTGCTCCTCGAACGCTGTGCTTTTCCAGCTCCACATTCTCGACTCTGATCGCCAGCATCTGCAGTCCTCACTTTCTCCCAGCCTTTTAAATGTTATTAATGTACCCACCTCAACCATTTCTGCTGGCATTGCGTACCACCCTCTGTGTAAAAAAGGTTGCCCCTCAGATTCCCCTCTAACCTTAAACTGATGCCCTCTAGCCCTCGATTCCCCAACCCTGGGGAAAAGCCTGAATGCACCATGCTATCCATTTCTCTTGTGATCGTATACACTTCTATAAGATCACCCCTAAGTCCCTTATGCTGTAAAATGTCCTAGCTTGTCCAAACTCTCCAAGAGAGGGGTTGGATGGGAGACAGCAGGGATGGGGAGGGGGGGGGGGAGGGAATGGTGGAGGACAGGGGGAATCCATTTGAATGTCATGTCATGCCTTATCTCGCTCTCTCACCCTGCTTCTCTCACCTTTCCTTCTTGCCATCCTCTCTCTCCCCACTCACCCTCCCCTCCTTCTCCCCCTCCCCATCTTCTTTTCCCCTTCCTCCACTCTCCCACCCTTCCTCCCTATCCATCCTCACTTTTCCCTCCCTCCATCCACTCTCCCTTCACCTCCCTCCCCATTCATCCCACCATCCCCCTCTCGCCCAACTTTCATCCTGTCTATCCTCCCTCCCTCCCCCCCATTTATCATCTCTTTCCCTTCTCTCTCCATCTCCCCGTCTTCCCTCCCTTCCTCTATCCCTCTCTTTTCCCCCATCCATCCCCTCTATTCTGTCTCCCTCCTTCCCCATGCATTCCCTCTCCCTCTGTTCCCACCCACCCTCCTCCCTCCGCTCCCTCCTGCGGACTGAATCCACTTCCGGTCGGTGGCGGCTGGTGACGGGCCGCTTCACCCAGACGCTGGGAGCTGCCTCCGCGGAACGCGTCACCGATACGAGCCGGCGCCGCGTCCGCGCACAAAGCCAGTGCAGGGAGCAGTCCCACGCAGTGGTGTGTGAGTGAGTGTGAGCACAGTGAGAGTCAGAAACCTGTCAGGGTCGTGCTCATGCCCCAGCAAGCAGTGCTTACCTAGCTCTGAGAGATGATGAAACTTTGCCTGTCTCTGGTTACTGTGCAGGCATTGGGACTAATCTCTATCTCCTATGTAAGTACACCACTAACTCCTTCGATGTGTGTTTAAACTCCTGTTGTGTATATTGTCTGTCATGGCCATTGCTTGGGAGGTGCCGGGGCTGGACTGGGGTGGACAAAGTTAAAAGTCACACAGCACCAGATTATAGTCCAACAGGTTTATTTGGAAGTGCTTCCAAATAAAGCTGTTGGACTGTAACCTGGTGCTGTGTGAGTTTTAATTATGACCATTGCTGTCCTGCAAGTGAGTTGGGAGTCTGCACTGAGATGAGATTTGTGTTGCTGTTGCTACAAACTGCAATAAGGGGATTTGGCGAATGATAACAACAGTCAGTATGGAGAGTGCCAGACTGAACTGAATGATTGCGGTGTGGTTCACAGGCTAACCGTGCCTTCAGGAGTGCTGCCAGTTATCCCGCACAAGCCCAGTTTGTCTCTCTGACCTTTCAGAATGGGCTCACTGTGGCCAAGACACCTGCTGCCCTGGGACTGCAGGGGCACGGGCTGGAAAGGGGAGAAAAACTCCGGCCTCAGCTCAATATCCACACAAACACAGGCTTTCCCGTTGTGTGTTCAGGCTTTTTGGTTTTGGAGTTCACCCCCAAGTCACTGTGTACCTCTGTATGAGGTCCAATGTGGAGCTGACACTGAGCTGAGGGACAGTGATACAGAGGGACTGCTGTTTGCAGACCAGAGATACAGTGTAGTGATATCTCCCTTTTTTTATTGATAAATGGTAACCTGCAGCAGAGGAGAGAGGAGCAGAGACTCACACTATGCTGGTGGCAGAATTCCCAGAAATATGATCAACAGAGAGAGAGAGAGAGTAAGATCTGAGAAAGGGAAGACAGAGGGAGAGAGGATGATTGAGAGATGCAATTGAGTGACAGCGAGCATGAATGAATGAGCAAGTGAGTAGGTTTGAGTGAGTGTGATTGAAAGGGCAGAGGCAGGAAGAGAGAGAGAGAACGGAGAGGGGACAGAGAGTTGAGTCATGACAGTGAATAGAGCACTATTAAAGACAAAAGCAGTAGCACAGAAAAGTAACTTGTGTGAATAAAGCAGAACTGGTGGAAATATTGGACCTAGATTTCCAAAAAGGCATTCATACAATGCCTTAGCAAAGATTATTGCAGTAAATAAACCTCGAGGTCTCGTGGGTGACATACTGGTATTGGTGGCTGGCTAGCAGGAAGCAGAGAGAAGTGAGTGTTTTTCAGGCCAACAAGATGTCAAGGGTGGTGTGGGACTGGGCTCGGTGCTGGAGCCAATTTATGTCAATGATCTGGAGGAACAGACTGAAGGTATGGGAGCTAAATTTGCTGATGACACAAAGATAGGTGGGAAAGTAGTAAAGAGGGCACAAAACAATGTGGATCGACTCAGGGAGTGGACAAATATCTGTCAAATGGAGCACAATGTGGAAATGTCCATTTTGGCAACGAGAGTAAAAAAAAACATTATATCTCAATGGTGAGAGGTTACAGATCTCCATGATACAGAGAAATACGTGTGTCCTAGTTAGTTATGCAGCTACAGCAAATAATCAGGAAAATTCATACTATGTTTCATTGTGAGGGGATTTGAATTTGAGTAGGGAGGTTGTGTAGAGCATTGGTGAGACCACATCTGGAGCGCTGTGTACAGTGCAGTAATGGCACCTACAGAAGGATGTTAATGCATTGGAAGCAGGTCAGAGAAGGTTTACTGGTGGAATGAGTGGATTGCCTTATGAGGTGAGGGGAGGCCTGTATCCGGACTCTGGAGTCAGAGATAATTGAAACATCTAAGATCCTGAGGAAACTTGACCAGAAAGCATGTTTCCTCTTGTCGCAGAATGTAGAATTAGGGGCCATAGTTTGAAAATAAGGGGTCACCCATTTAAAACAGAAATTAAGAAAGGTACGTTTCCTCTCTCAGAGGGTTAAGAGCCTTTGGATTTCCCTCCTCAAAAGGCATTCGATTTAGAATCGACATATTTTTAACGTGGATGGACTCTTGATTACCAAGCAGCTGAAAGAATATTGGGGACATTCAGGGATGAAGAGCTGAGGTTAAAATCAGATCAGCCGTGACGAGTGGAGCAGGTTTGAAGGACCGAGTGGTCTGCTCCTGTTCTTCGTTTGTACATTCATGTGAGACTGACAGGTTGCTGAAGAGCGTGGATAGAAGGCAGATGGGGTTCAATGAAGGGAAGTGTGTTGTAGAACATAGAACAATACAGCACAGAACAGGCCCTTCGGCCCACGATGTTGTGCCGAACTTCTATCCTAGATTAAGCACCCATCCATGTACCTATCCAAATGCCGCTTAAAGGTCGCCAATGAATCTGACTGTACCACTCCCACGGGCAGCGCATTCCATGCCCCCACCACTCTCTGGGTGAAGAACACACCCCTGACATCTCCCCTATACCTTCCACCCTTCACCTTAAATTTATGTCCCCTTGTAACACTCTGTTGTACCCGGGGAAAAAGTTTCTGACTGTCTACTCTATCTATTCCTCTGATCATCTTATAAACCTCTATCAAGTCACCCCTCATCCTTCGCCGTTCCAACGAGAAAAGGCCGAGAACTCTCAACCTATCCTCGTACGACCTACTCTCCATTCCAGGCAACATCCTGGTAAATCTTCCCTGCACCCTCTCCAAAGCTTCCACATCTTTCCTAAAGTGAGGCGACCAGAACTGCACACAGTACTCCAAATGTGGCCTAACCAAAGTCCTGTACAGCTGCAACATCACCTCACGACTCTTGAATTCAATCCCTCTGCTAATGAACGATAATACTCCATAGGCCTTCTTACAAACTCTATCCACCTGAGTGGCAACCTTCAAAGATCTATGTACATAGACCCCAAGATCCCTCTGTTCCTCCACCTGACCAAGAACCCTACCATTAACCCTGTATTCCGCATTCTTATTTGTTCTTCCAAAATGGACAACTTCACACTTGGCAGGGTTGAACTCCATCTGCCACTCCTCAGCCCAGCTCTGCATCCTATCTAAGTCCCTCTGCAGCCGACAACAGCCCTCCTCACTGTCCACAACTCCACCTATCTTTGTATCATCTGCAAATTTACTGACCCACCCTTCGACTCCCTCATCTAAGTCATTAATAAAAATTACAAACAGCAGAGGACCCAGAACTGATCCCTGCGGAACTCCACTTGTAACTGGACTCCATGCTGAATATTTACCATCTACTACCACTCTCTGACTTCGACCGGTTAGCCAGTTTTCTATCCAATTGGCCAAATTTCCCTCTATCCCATGCCTCCTGACTTTCCGCATAAGCCTACCATGGGGAACCTTATCAAATGCCTTACTAAAATCCATGTACACTACATCCACTGCTCTACCCTCATCCACATGCTTGGTCACCTCCTCGAAGAATTCAATAAGACTTGTAAGGCAAGACCTACCCTTCACAAATCCGTGCTGGCTGTCCCTAATCAAGCAGTGTCTTTCCAGATACTCGTAAATCCTATCCCTCAGTACCCTTTCCATTACTTTGCCTACCACAGAAGTAAGACTAACTGGCCTGTAATTCCCGGGGTTATCCCTATTCCCTTTTTTGAACAGGGGCACAACATTCGCTACTCTCCAGTCCCCTGGTACCACCCCCGTTGCCAGTGAAGACGAGAAGATCATTGCCAACGGTACTGCAATTTCCTCTCTTGCTTCCCACATAATCCTAGGATATATCCCGTCAGGCCCGGGGGACTTGTCTATCCTCAAGTTGTTCAAAATGTCCAACACATCTTCCTTCCTAACAGATATCTCTTCTAGCTTATCAGTCCGTTTCACACTCTCCTCTTCAACAATACAGTCCCTCTCGTTCGTAAATACTGAAGAGAAGTACTTGTTCAAGACCTCTCCTATCTCTTCCGACTCAATACACAGTCTCCCACCACTGTCCTTGATCGGACCTACCCTCGTTCTCGTCATTCTCAGGTTTCTCACATACGCATAGAATGCCTTGGGGTTATCCTTGATCCTATCCGCCAGGGATTTTTCATGCCCTCTCTTAGCTCTCCTAATCCCTTTCTTCAGGTCCCTTCTGGCTATCCTGTATCCCTCCACTGCTCTGTCTGAACCTTGTTTCCTCAACCTTATGTAAGCCTCCTTCTTCCTCTTTACTAGACATTCAACCTCCCTCGTCAACCAAGGCTCCCTCACACGACCATTTCTTTCCTGCCTGATCGGTACATACATATCAAGGACACGTCGTATCTGCTCCTTGAAAAAGTCCCACATTTCCACCACATCCTTCCCTGACAGCCTATGCTCCCAACGTATGCTCCTCAAATCCTGTCTTACAGCATCGTAATTTCCCTTCCCCCAATTGTAGAAACTTCCTTGTTGTGCGCACCTATCTCTCTCCATAACCAAGGTGAAAGTCACAGAATTGTGGTCGCCATCACCAAAATGTTCACCCACTAACAAGCCCACCACTTGTCCCGGTTCGTTACCGAGTACCAAATCCAATATGGCCTCCCCTCTGGTTGGACAATCTACATACTGCGTTAGAAAAGCTTCCTGGACACACTGCACAAACACCGCCCCATCCAATCTACTTGATCTAAAGAGCTTCCAATCAATATTTGGGAAGTTGAAGTCGCCCATGACTACGACCCTGTGGCTTCTGCACCTTTCCAAAATCTGTTTCCCAATCTGTTTCTCCACATCTCTGCTGCTATTGGGGGGCCTATAATAAACACCCAACAAGGTGACTGCACCTTTCCTATTTCTGACTTCAGCCCATACTACCTCCAGAGGCAGATCCCCCTCAAACTTCCTTTCTGCAGCCGTTATACCATTTCTAATTAGCAATGCCACCCCCCCTCCTTTTTTACCACCCTCCCTAATCTTACTGAAACATCTGTACCCAGGAACATCCAACAGCCATTCCTGTCCCTCATCTATCCATGTTTCCGTGATGGCTACAACATCGTAGTCCCAGGTACCGATCCATGCCTTAAGTTCACCCACCTTATTTCTGATACTCCTTGCATTGAAGTATACGCACTTGAGCCCATCTCTGTGTCTGTAAGTAGTCCCTGTCAGTGCTACCTTCTCCACAGCCTCCCTACAGTCTTGGACATCCTGACACACAGCTAGCTTACTTGCTGGACTACAAGTCCGGATCCCATCCCCCTGCCAAATTAGTTTAAACCCCCCCGAAGAGTGCTAGCAAACCTACCCCCCAGGATATTGGTGCCCTTCTGGTTCAGGTGCAACCCGTCCTACAACCGTTGTGATACACTTTGGATGGAAGCATATTGAAAGCCAATATAAAATAGGGGGTACAATTTTAAAGCGGGTGCAGAAGCAAGTGCCTCTAGGTGGCAGGACAGGTGAAGAGAGCAATTAATAAAGCAGACAGTTTTGTTAGCTTTATTCATAGGGGCAAAGAGTACAAGAGAAAGGAGGTGATGCTGAACTTGGACAAGATGCTAAATAGACCTCAGCTGGAGTGTTGTGAGCACTACATTTTAGGACAGATGTGGACAACTGTGACTATACAGAAGGAATTTACAAGAATGGTTCCAGGAATGAGGAAGTTCAGCGATGAGGATAGATTGAAGGAGTTGTGACTGATCTCCTCGTCCTGAGAGAGAGAGAGAGAGAGATCTGACAGAGTTTTTGCAAAATCATGAACAGACTGGATAGAGTAAACGGGGAGAAGCTGTTCCAGTTTGTAAAAGGAATAAGAATTAGAGGGAATAGATATCAAGTGTGGTGCAAAAGAATCAAGGATGAAGTGAGAAAACTGTTTTCACCCAGTGAGTAGCTGTGGAACAAATTGCACTGCCTGGAAATCTGGTGAAAGCAGATTCAGTGAAGTATTCAGGAGGGTACTGGACAGTTATTTGGATAGAAATAGTTTGCTGGATTATGGGGAAAAGACAGGAGATTGACACCAGGTAGTATGCTCATTTAACAAGCCAGTGCAGGCATGATGGGCTGAATGGCCCATAATGGGAAGGCGAGCACTGACACACCCTAACTGAAACCTGCTTGTTCACTCACTCACTTTCCCACTCACTCACTCGTGCTCACTCAAACCTACTCGCTCACACTCTTGCTCACCCACACATGCTCAATCCCACTCACTCAAACCTACTCCCTTGCTCACACACTGAGCACTGAGCTGGTGGTGAGCTGCCTTCTTGAACCACTGCAGCCCATGGACTGTATAGACCCACAATGCCCTTAGGGAGGAATCCCAGGATTTTGACCTGGAGACACAGACGGGATGGTGATATATTTCCAAGTCAGCATGGTTAGTGGCTTGAAGGAGACCTTACAGGAGGTGGTGTTCCCATGTACCTGCTGCCTTTGTTCTTCTAGATAGAAGGTGCTGATCGAAGAACCTTGGTGAATTTCTGAAGTGCAACTTGTACTGCACCTACCGAGTGTCAGTGGTGGAGAGACTGGATGTTGAAGATAGTGGATAGAGTAATGATTGAGTAGGACTGCTTTGTTCTGGACGTACAACACGAAACCAACTTATTCTTTTCATCTTACTGTTTGTGTGATCCTGCTGTGCAGATAATTGTCAAATTTCCTACAGCGACAAATCCACTTCAAGGTAATCCAATGGCTATCAAGTGCATGGACTTGGTGTTGGCAATGGAATGGTTCAGGGGTGGAGAATTTGACCTCCACCTCCTGAGGCTCCCTGGCTTGCTGTGTTCTTCCAGCCTCCTGCTTGTCTGTCTTGAATTCCAGTATCTGCAGTCTCTTTCCTCTCTCTGAATGTAGAGGAACACAGTAGGGTGGGGATGTATGGAAGAGCAGTTTCACCCAGTGAGTAGTAACAGTGTAGAGGAGGGTGCCCATGAGGGGGCCTGGAGGTTGTGACGTTTGGTGGGTTTTTCACAAGGACATTGGACGACAACTCGTGGGAAATAAGTTTCTAAAGCCTACAGGGTGAGAACTCAGAAAGGGGACTGAGCAGCTTGCTCTGGGGTAACTCAGTGGGCTGAATGGCCTCCTATGTTGTTACAACTCTTGGACCCTGTGTGAAAGGTGGCTCAGGAACGTAAGTCTGTTTTAAGCTGGTCGTGAAGGTGTGAAAGTACACTGCCGATAACTTGAGTAACCAGCTAACAAGCAAGCATCTGAGCAAATTAAGTCTTTTACTAGTTTACCAATTAGCACCCAGCAAGTATAACCACTTCCCTTTTCTCTTTTACATTGTTTCCAGCTGAGAATTCTGGGTGAATTAGATGCACTAAAACTTTTGATAAATTGTGATGTAAAATTGCCTTTCCATATCCTAGAAGACTTAACTCGCGTGTATTATTGTGTCATCTGCAAAGTCAGGAGGAGCCAAATGCTGAATGATTTTTAACCTTTAGTTAAAATGTGCATTCTGAGCAATAGCTTGTAGTTTTAAGCAATCTCCAGTTTCCACTCTGAGTAGTGTAAATGCTTGATTAGTTTTGGCATCACGTTGTCCCTTGTCCCTTTAACGTATAATTTTATACACTACCTTGCTCAGTGGACCATAGTTCCCTCGTGTTCAGGATTATGATGTTAGGGACTGGGGCTTCTCGTTGAGCTACATGGACAGAGAGAAATGCTTCAGCTCATTTCTGGCCTCAGAGCTGCTCTTACAGACTTGTTTGTTCTCGAGCTGAGTTTTGGGCGGGTCTCCTGAGATATTTGTAATAGTTGCCTTGGTTCCAAGTGTGCTCTGTTAACATTGCATTGCCCAGTGAAGGCATTGACTGCCCGGGAGTTTTCGACAACTGCATTGATGCAGTGCCTTTAGAAATTAGGACGAATGTTTCAAAGAGGTGACCGAGGTGAGGATAGGGCAATCAATGTGGTTTGCATAGATTTCAGCAAAGCCTTTGGCAAGGGGCCACATGGGAAAACTGATAAAGAAAGCAAAAGCTCATGGGATCCAGGGTTAATTAGCAAGTTGGATCCAAATTGGCTTGATATGGCGGTGTGACTGGAAGCCAATGTCCAGTGGTATACCACTGGATCTGGTGCTGGGTCCCTTATTATTCGTGATAAGTATAAACAACATGGGTGAGAAAGTGGGTGAGGGATGATTAACAAGTTTGTGGATGACACGACGATTGGCCAGGTGGTTGACAGTGAGGAGGAAGTTATTAAAAGGAAGGATTAAAAATGGGTTGGTCAGATTGGGTAGATAGAATTTAACCTTGATAACTGTGATGTGATGCACTTTGGAAGAAGTACCAAAACAAAGGATTATTAAACGAATGGCAGGACACTAGGAAGCTTATAGAGGATCTTCGGGTATTTGACCACAGGTGCCTAAAGGTGACAGGGCAGAGTAATAGGGTAGTTGGGGAGACATTCGGGACTCTCATCCTTATTGCACGGGACATAGATTATAAGAGCAGGGAGGTTATGTTGGAGTTGTTTAGGATTTTGGTGAGGCCACAGCTGGAGTAATATGTGCAGCTCTGATCTCCGCAGTAGGGGGAGGATGTGATTGCACTGGAGGGAGGTGCAGAGGACATTCACCAGGATGTTGTCTGGGATGGAGCACTTCAGGGATGAAGAAAGACTGGTTTGTTTTCTCTGGAGCAGAGGAGGTGTGTGGGGGTAAGCGGGAGGTACCTGATAGAGGTGTCTAAGATTATGAGGGGCATGAACAGGGTGGATAGAGAGCAGCTGTACCCTCTAGTCAAAGGGTCAATAGCAAGGGGACATCATTTTGAAGTGTGAGGTTTTGAGCGATTTGAAGAAAATTGTTTTCAACCGGAGGTTGGTGGGGATCCACTTCGGACTGTAGTTGAGGCAGGAAACCTCATGACCTGTAAAAAGTATTTGGATGGGCATTTGGGTGAGTATCTGGATGGGTTGAAGCGCCTCTCTTGTGTTATGTGATTCTATGACCAGTACTGGGAGAACTCCGTCCAAGGGGTCAGAACGAGGGGGGGAGGGGGGGTGAAATCTCTGTCCAGGGGCCAGAACTGGGGTTTTGGGGGGGAAGGGGGGGGGGGGGGGGGGAGGGTGGAGGGGTAGGTCTCTGTCCAGGGGCCAAAGCTGGGAGGGGGTGGGGGGGAAGCACTGACCTGTAGAGAAGGAACTGGGTACTAATGTCAGATATTTTTCCCTGAGGGGTATTAGAGTCATAGAGATGTACAGCATGGAAACAGACCCTTCAGTCCAACCCGTCCATGCCGACCAGATATCCCAACCCAATCTAGTCCCACCTGCCAGCACCCGGCCCATATCCCTCCAAACCCTTCCTATTCATATACCCATCCAGATCCCTTTTAAATGTTGTAATTGTACCAGCCTCCACCACTTCCTCTGGCAGCTCATTCCATACATGTACCACCCTCTGCATGAAAAAGTTCCCCCTTAGGTCTCTTTTATATCTTTCCCCTCTTACCGTAAACCTATGCCCTCTAGTTCTGGACTCCCCGACCCCAGGGAAAAGATTTTGTCTATTTCTCCTATCCATGCCCCTTGTAATTTTGTAAACCTCTATAAGGTCACCCCTCAGCCTCCAACGCTCCAGGGAAAACAGTCCCAGCCTGTTCAACCTCTCCCTGTAGCTCAGACCCTCCAACCCTGGCAACATCCTTGTAAATCTTTTCTGAACTCTTTCAAGTTTCACAACATCTTTCCGATAGGAAGGAGACCAGAATTGCACGCAATATTCCAGCAGTGGCCTAACCAGTAGCCGCAACATGACCTCCCAACTCCTGTACTCAATACTCTGACCAATAAAGGAAAGCATACCAAATGCCTTCTTCACTATTCTATCCACCTGCGGCTCCACTTTCAAGGAGCTATGAACTTGCACTCCAAGGTCTCTTTGTTCAGCAACACTCCCTAGGTCCTTACCATTAAGTGTATAAGTCCTGCTAAGATTTGCTTTCCCAAAATGCAGCACCTCACATTTATCTGAATTAAACTCCATCTGTCACTTCTCAGCCCATTGGCCCATCTGGTCCAGATCCTGTTGTAATCTGAGGTAACCCTCTTCGCTGTCCACGACACCTCCAATTTTGGTGTCATCTGCAAACTTACTAACTGTACCTCTTATGCTCGCATCAAAATCATTTATGTAAATGACAAAAAATAGAGGACCCAGCACCGATCCTTGTGGCACTCCACTGATCACAGGCCTCCAGTCTGAAATACAACCCTCCACCACCACCCTCTGTCTTCTACCTTTGAGCCAGTTCTGTATCCAAATGGCTAGTTCTCCCTGCATTCCGTGAGACCTAACCTTGCTAATCAATCTCCCATGGGGAACCTTGTCGAACACCTCATCAATCTTCTTTGTTACTTCTTAAAAAAACTCAATCAAGTTTTTGAGACATGATTTCCCACGCACAAAGCCATGTTGACTATCCCAAATCAGTCCTTGCCTTTCCAAATACATGGACATCCTGTCCCTCAGGATTCCCTCCAACAACTTGCCCACCACAGAGGTCAGGCTCACCAGTCTATAGTTCTCTGGCTTGTCTTTACCGCCCTTCTTAAACAGTGGCACCACGTTTGCCAACCTCCAGTCTTCCGGCACCTCACCTGTGACTATCGATGATATAAATATCTCAGCAAGAGGCCCAGCAATCACTTCTCTAGCTTCCCACAGAGTTCTCAGGTACACCTGATCAGGTCCTGGGGATTTATCCACCTTTAACTGTTTCAAGACATCCAGCACTTCCTCCTCTGTAATCTGGACATTTTGCAAGATGTCACCATCTATTTCCCTACAGTCTATATCTTCCATGTCCTTTTCTACAGTAAATACTGATGCAAAATATTCATTTAGTATCTCCCCCATTTTCTGTGGCTTCACACAAAGACCGCCTTGCTGATCTTTGAGGTGCCCCATTCTCTCCCTAGCTACCCTTTTGTCCTTAATATATTTGTAAAAACCCTTTGGATTTTCCTCAATTCTATTTGCCAAAGCTATCTCATGTCCCCTTTTTGTCCTCCTGATTTCCCTCTTTAGTATATTCCTACTTTCTTTATACTCTTCTAAGGATTCACTCAATCTATCCTGTCTATACCTGACATATGCTTCCTTCTTTTTCTTAACCAAACCCTCAATTTCTCTAGTCATCCAGCACTCCCTATACCTACCAGCCTTCCCTTTCATCCTGACAGGAATATACTTTCTCTGGATTCTTATCTCATTTCTGAAGGCTTCCCATTTTCCAGCCGTCCCTTTACCTGCGAACATCTGCCTGCAATCAGCTTTCGAAAGTTCTTGCCTCATACCGTCAAAATTGGCCTTTCTCCAATTTAGAACTTCAACTTTTAGATCTGGTCTATCCTTTTCCATCAGTATTTTAAAACGAATAGAATTATGGTCGCTGGCCCCAAAGTGCTCCCCCACTGACACCTCAGTCACCCGCCCTGCCTTATTTCCCAAGAGTAGGTCAAGTTTTGCACCTTCTCTAGTAGGTACATCCATATACTGAATCAGAAAATTATCTTGTACAAACTTAAGAAATTCCTCTCCACCTAAACCTTTAACACTATGGCAGTCCCAGTCGATGTTTGGAAAGTTAAAATCCCCTCCCATAATTACCCTATTATTCTTACAGATAGCTGAGATCTCCTTACAAGTTTGTTTCTCAATTTCCCTCTGACTGTTGGGGGTCTATAATAAAATCCCAATAAGGTGATCATCCCTTTCTTATTTCTCAGTTCCACTCAAATAACTTCCCTGGATGTATTTCGAGGAATATCCTCCCTCAGCACAGCTGTAATGCTATCCCTTATCAAAAATGCCACTCCCCCTCCTCTCTTGCCTCCCTTTCTATCCTTCCTGTAGCATTTGTATCCTGGAACATTAAGCTGCCAGTCCTGCCCATCCCTGAGCCATATTTCCGTAATTGCTATGATATCCCAGTCCCATATTCCTAACCATGCCCTGAGTTCATCTGCCTTCCCTGTTATGCCCCTTCCATTGAAATAAATGCAGTTTAATTTATTAGTCCTACCTAATAAATTAAACTGCATTTACATTACTGAACCTGATGGGTTTGTTCAGCATTTGCCAGCCTTTGTTTTTATTGTTTTCCAATTTCACTATCTGTGATTTGAACCCAGATTCCCCACAACTTGGTGCTCGCTCAGTGATAGCTCAGGGTTACTAGCTCAGTGATACTCTCACATTGGTACAGCCTCCCCTGCCAGATAGGTTCATAGAGCCCACGACTTCCTGGTTTCTAATAACGGAGTGATGCTGGACTGGGAACATGCACAACCAGAAAGTTTCCCTGATTGTTGCTTGGACACAGAGAATGGCCGGCCTGGTTTTAACCTCAAATCTGCATTCCTGCATATCTCCGATAGTCTTTCATCTGCTTGGTGACCAAAAACAAATCTACTGCTGCCTTTTAAAAATATCTGAAAATGTTCTGACCACTGCCTTTTGAGGAAGGGAATTACAATGACTCATAACTCACCTTTGTCTTAAAACCCTAGTTCTAGAGGAAAGAGCCTTTGGCATGTCCACTCTGTCAAGTCCTCTCAGGATCTTAGACATTTCATTTGAATCACCTCTGACTCTTCTAAACTCCACAGGATACAGGACCAGTCTTACCTCATTAGGCAATCCACTCATTCCCGATATTAGTCTAGTAAACCTTCTCTAACCTGCTTCCAATGCAGTAACATCCTCCCGTAAACTCCAGACATGGTCTCACTAATGCCCTGTATAACTGAAGTATTACCTCCCTAGTCTTGCTTTCACTTCTCACAATGAAACATGACATTTTGAATTAGAATTAGAATTCCTACAGTGTGGAAACAGGCCCTTCAGTCCAACACGTCCACACTGACCCTCCGAAGAGTAACCCACCCAGACCCATTACCCTACGCTATGTTCACCTAACCTACACATCCCTGAACACTTATGAGCAATTTAGCATGGCCAATTCACCCAACCTGCACATCTTTGGGCTGTGGGAGGAAACCCACCCAGACACTGAGAGAATGTGCAAACTCCACACAAACATTTGCCTGAGACTGGAATCGAACCTGGGTCCCTGGCATTGTGAGGCAGCAGTGCTAATCACTGAGTTACCCTGCTGCCCCTTTCTATGAGCTTTCCTGATTATTTGCTGTATCTCCGTACCAGCCTTCTGTGATTCATACTCTAGGATACACAGATCTCTCTATCTCAGAGCTCTGCAACCTCTCACTGGTTAGAGAATATGATTTTTTTTTATTCCTTCTGCCAAAATTTCACGTTTAATTACATTATAATTCTCTATTTGCCAGATCCCTACCCCTTTACTTTAGCAATCTGTATATTTTTGTCGGCTTCTGTTCTCTTCGCAACTTAGTTTCCTACCTACCTTTGAGTCATCAGGAAATGTAAGCTCCCATATCTTCAATCCCTTCATATAGATAATTTCCATAAATTGTAAAGCGCTGAGATCCCAGCACCCAGCCCTATGCTATACCCACCCATGACATCCTGCCAACCTGAAAAAAATTCACTTATTCCTTCTCCCTGCTTCCTCTAGCTAGCCAATCCTCTATCATACCAGTACGTTATCTCCGGACCATGAGTTTTTAATTTTCTACAATAACCTTTGATATGGCACCTTATCAAATGCCTTTTGGACATCTAAGGACAGTACTTCACTTGTTTCTGCTTTACCCACATCTCTTCAAATGACCAATAAATGAGTTAAACGTGGTTTCCCTTTAACAAAAGCTATGTTGGCTCTGCCTGAATACCTTGAACGTACCCAAGTATCCTCTTACAACACTTTTAATCATAGCTTCTTACATTTTTCCTATCACAGATGTGAAGCTCATCGGCCTCCCTCTGTTTTTGAATAAACGAGTAACGTCAGCAATATTTCGTTCGAAAGGAACACACTCCCAACTCTAATGAGTTTTAGAAAATTAAAGCCAACACATCAACTATATCACTGGCAACTACTTTGTATGATCCTAGAATGAGGATCCAGGAACTTGTCAACTTGTGGTACTAGCTTCATGAGATCCTCCATCCCTCCATATTCCTGATTTAAAGCAATTTCTAGGATGTCACTTGCATCCTCTCTGGTGAGGACCAACCCAAATATCTGTTAAATTTGTCTGCCAGTTGTTCATCCTCCATGACTAATTCCCCAGACTCATTTCCTATAGGACCAACATTTACTTTCTTTCTTAAATATCGTAAGGAATTTTTCCCATTTATTTTTAACTGGTTAACATTATCTTTCACAGGTGTGGTCTTTTAGTAAAGTTTTCTCCTGCCCTTTACCAGCAGACTGTGCTGTGGAGCCCCTGATGGTGAAATCTACTTTTAAATGGCCAACAATGTACTTTAGTTTGGGTTAAATCAGGAGTCTGATTAGTTGATAAGTTCAGAGTAGAGGATGATTGTTGCGGGTTAGAATTACAAATGATTTCACCTGCATTCCATCTTTAGATCGACAGCACAGCGAAACATGAATGATCACACCCTCATGCCACTGGTGCTCTAGAATTACCTGTGCACTTGTTTTCCCTGCTTCATAATCGCCCCTGCCTCCTTTCTCTCCTATTGTTGTGCAATTGTCCCAGCATGCTCACTCTCCTTCTCTCTCTCCCCCTGCTCTGTAATTGTCCCTGTGCACTCTCCCTCTCCTTCTCTCTCCCCCTGCTCTGTAATTGTCCCTGCGCACTCTCGCTCTCCTTCTCTCTCCCCCCGCTCTGTAATTGTCCCTGTGCACTCTCGCTCTCCTTCTCTCTCCCCCTGCTCTGTAATTGTCCCTGCGCACTCTCACTCTCCTTCTCTCTCCCCCTGCTCTGTAATTGTCTCAGCGCACTCTCCCTCTCCTTCTCTCTCCCCCTGCTCTGTAATTGTCTCAGCGCACTCTCCCTCTCCTTCTCTCTCCCCCTGCTCTGTAATTGTCCCTGCGCACTCTCACTCTCCTTCTCTCTCCCCCTGCTCTGTAATTGTCCCTGCGCACTCTCACTCTCCTTCTCTCTCCCCCTGCTCTGTAATTGTCTCAGCGCACTCTCCCTCTCCTTCTCTCTCCCCCTGCTCTGTAATTGTCCCTATGCACTCTCCCTCTCCTTCTCTCTCCCCCTGCTCTGTAATTGTTCCAGCACTCTCCCTCTCTCTCTCTCTCCCCCTGCTCTGTAATTGTCCCTATGCACTCTCCCTCTCCTTCTCTCTCCCCCTGCTCTGTAATTGTCCCTGTGCACTCTCCCTCTCCTTCTCTCTCCCCCTGCTCTGTAATTGTCCCTGCGCACTCTCGCTCTCCTTCTCTCTTCCCCTGCTCTGTAATTGTCCCTGCGCACTCTCGCTCTCTCTCTCTCTCTGTCCCCCTGCTCTGTAATTGTCCCAGCACTCTCCCTCTCCTTCTCTCTCCCCCTGCTCTGTAATTGTCCCAGCACTCTCGCTCTCCTTCTCTCTCCCCCTGCTCTGTAATTGTCCCTGCGCACTCTCGCTCTCCTCTCTCCCCCTGCTCTGTAATTGTCCCTGTGCACTCTCCCTCTCTCTCTCTCTCTCCCCTTGCTGTGTAATTGTCCCTGTGCACTCTCCCTCTCTCTCTCTCTCTCCCCTTGCTCTGTAATTGTCCCTGCGCACTCTCCCTCTCCTTCTCTCTCCCCCTGCTCTGTAATTGTCCCTGTGCACTCTCCCTCTCTCTCTCTCTCCCCCTGCTCTGTAATTGTCCCTGTGCACTCTCGCTCTCCTTCTCTCTCCCCCTGCTCTGTAATTGTCCCTATGCACTCTCCCTCTCCTTCTCTCTCCCCCTGCTCTGTAATTGTCCCTGTGCACTCTCCCTCTCCTTCTCTCTCCCCCTGCTCTGTAATTGTCCCTGTGCACTCTCCCTCTCTCTCTCTCTGTCCCCCTGCTCTGTAATTGTCCCAGCGCACTCTCCCTCTCCTTCTCTCTCCCCCTGCTCTGTAATTGTCCCTGCGCTCTCTCTCTCTCTCTGCCCGTGCTCTGTAATTGTCCCTGCGCACTCTCCCTCTCCCTCTCCTTCTCTCTCCCCCTGCTCTGTAATTGTCCCTGCGCACTCTCCCTCTCTCTCTCCCCTTGCTCTGTAATTGTCCCTATGCACTCTCCCTCTCTCTCTCTCTCTCTCCCCCTGCTCTGTAATTGTCCCTGCGCACTCTCGCTCTCCTTCTCTCTCCCCTTGCTCTGTAATTGTCCCTGCGCTCTCTCTCTCTCTCTCTCCCCTTGCTCTGTAATTGTCCCTATGCACTCTCCCTCTCTCTCTCTCTCTCCCCCTGCTCTGTAATTGTCCCTATGCACTCTCCCTCTCTCTCTCTGTCCCCCTGCTCTGTAATTGTCCCTATGCACTCTCCCTCTCTCTCTCTCTCCCCCTGCTCTGTAATTGTCCCTGCGCACTCTCGCTCTCCTTCTCTCTCCCCTTGCTCTGTAATTGTCCCTGCGCTCTCTCTCTCTCTCTCCCCTTGCTCTGTAATTGTCCCTATGCACTCTCCCTCTCCTTCTCTCTCCCCCTGCTCTGTAATTGTCCCTATGCACTCTCCCTCTCTCTCTCTCTCTGCCCCTGCTCTGTAATTGTCCCTGCGTACTCTCCCTCTCTCTCTCTCTCCCCCTGCTCTGTAATTGTCCCTATGCACTCTCGCTCTCCTTCTCTCTCCCCTTGCTCTGTAATTGTCCCTGCGCTCTCTCTCTCTCTCCCCTTGCTCTGTAATTGTCCCTATGCACTCTCCCTCTCTCTCTCTCTCCCCCTGCTCTGTAATTGTCCCTGTGCACTCTCCCTCTCCTTCTCTCTCCCCCTGCTCTGTAATTGTCCCTATGCACTCTCCCTCTCTCTCTCTCTGCCCCTGCTCTGTAATTGTCCCTGTGCACTCTCCCTCTCCTTCTCTCTCCCCCTGCTCTGTAATTGTCCCTATGCACTCTGCCTCTCCTTCTCTCTCCCCCTGCTCTGTAATTGTCCCTGTGCACTCTCCCTCTCCTTCTCTCTCCCCCTGCGCTGTAATTGTCCCTGTGCACTCTCGCTCTCCTTCTCTCTTCCCCTGCTCTGTAATTGTCCCTGTGCACTCTCCCTCTCTCTCTCTCTCTCTCTCCCCCTGCTCTGTAATTGTCCCTGTGCACTCTTATCCCATCTGTGCACCGTGCTGTGTATCTTTAATTTCCCAGTTCTGACTGAGCTGCTGCTTTCTGTAGCTCCCTCCCTTGTTTGAATGATCACTTCCTGCTTAGTGGGAGTTTATTCTGAGTACTGGACATGTTGACCTTTGCCTCCTGTAGCTCGATTGCTTTCACTGTGTTACTGCGAGTAGTTTTTCCATGACTCTGCAGGAGCTGGTGTTACAGTGCTGTTGTATCACAGCACTAATAAGTGCAATATGTGCTAATATGGCAGCTAATAAGTGCAAAGCAAGGTTCCACAAGCTGTAGGCACTACCTCTCTGTACTGTTGTTTCCTGGATAAATATGCTCCAAATGAGTGACTCTTGTCAAAGACAAAAAAAGCCATTAAACAATGCTGAGGGGAGCACTTCAGAGACCTCTTCAATCACAGCTCTGTCATTGATCTGAGCATTCTTGACTGAATCCCACAGCACACCACGTGCCATGGGTCCAGCAATGTGTCAGCCCTACACAAAGTACAGAAGGCCATCTGCAAGCTCAAGAACAGCAAGGCTGCTGGGGTAGATGGTATTCCCGCAGAGGCATCGATGTGCAGGGGCAAAGTACTCCTGCTGCACCTACACTTCTTGCCTTACCTGGAAGGAGGAGAGCATCCTGGGACAACTCTGGGATGCCACAGTAGTGAGAATGTTCAAAAAAGCAAATACGTCTAACTGGGGTAACTCCAGGGGAATCTCCCTGCTGTTAGCTGTTGGAAAAATCATCGCTAAGGTCCTCATCAACTGTCTCCTCCCTGTGACTGAGGAACTCCTCCCAGGAACACAGTGTAGCATCTGGTCATGGAGGGGCACATTGGAAATGGTTTTCATTGTGGGACAGCTGCAGAGAACAGAACCTCCCCCTGTACATGGCCGCCTTCAACCGTACAAACACCTTTGACACTGTCGAACGGGAAGCGTCATTGGAGTGTCGTCCTCTGCTTTAGCTGCTCCATCATGACATTGAAGTCGTAGTGATGACAAATGGCTCCACCCCTGACCCATTCTCCACTTCAGACTGGTGTCAATCAGGGCTGTATCACCGTCCCAACACTGCAGCGAGGTAAATCGAGAACAATGCTTCACCCTCACTGTCAACAAGCTCCTCACTGGAGCTAACCTACAGAATCAGCGGGAAATTACTCCACCCTTGCCACCGTCAAGCCAAAGTCACCCTAACCAGTGTCATTGAGCTGTAATACATGGATGATGTTTGCGTATGTGCACACTCAGAGGACAAACTCCAAACTACTGCCAGCGCCTTTTACAGAGGCATCGGAGGGCGTGGGTCTCACCCGGAACATCCGCAATATGAAGGTTCTCCACCCACCTGGCTTAGCATTGCAAACCATCCCCCTTTTCCCCACCATTCCCCGCCCCCCCCCCACCCCGCCTGCAGTGTGATAGCGCAGTCTTTAGGCGCCTCAGAAAAAGGGGTGCTTTACGACAACAATATCAGATCCGACACACAGACAGAGCTGTGGTGGTTCCCACCCTACAATAAGGCTCTGAGAAGTGGACAGTCTACAGCAAACACCTCCAGGCACTGGAGCAGAAACCACCAGTGCGCCTGCACAAGGCCCTGCAAATCCGTTGGGAAGAAAGACGCACCAACACCAGCATCCTCAACATTCCCAGCATCGAGGCACTTACTACCCTTGATCATACCCGATATGAGACTCCCGAGCAGGTGCTTTGCTCCCAGCGCCAAAAGGCTGGGCAACCCCCAGGTGAACAGAGGCGTCACGGTGGCACAGTGGGCGTCACTGTGGCACAGTGGTTAGCACTGCTGCCTCACAGTGCCAGAGACCCAGGCGACTGACTGTGTGGAGTTTGCACGTTCTCCCCGTGTCTGTGTGGGTTTCCTCCGGGTGCTCCGGTTTCCTCCCACAGTCCAAAGATGTGCAGGTTAGGTGAATTGGCCATGCTAAATTGTCCGTAGTGTTAGGTAAGGGGTAGATGTAGGGGTATGGGTGGGTTGCTCTTCGGCGGGGCGGTGTGGACTTGTTGGGCTGAAGGGCCTGTTTCCACACTGTAATGTAATGTAATCTAATCTAAGAGGAAATGCTTCAGGGATACCCTCAGGGCCTCACCAGCAAACTGCGGCATTCCCACCATCACCCGGGCCAGTCACTGACCCAAGACCATCCAAAGTGGAGAAGGAGCATCCAGGGCATCAAGCACCTGGAGGCTTGCCATCGTGAGAAAACGGAAGCCAGGCAAAATCATAGCGTACTGCCACACCAGTGCCCCACCTATCATGACCACATCTCGCCCCAAGTGTGCCAGATTTGACAGAAGCTGCATCATACTGCACAGTCACCTCTGGACTTATTCTGAGCATGGAAGAGAGTCATCCTCGTGTGCAGGGGCCCACCAATGATGATGATGTTCCAGGATTCTGGAATGATCTATTCTTCGAGTAGTGTCCAAGGGTGTTTTACGTCATCCTAAGAAGCCACCCTAAGAGGTTCCCGGTTGAATTTGGACAGAGTGTACCTGAGCAGCACTCCTACACTGAACTCCTAACCTCCAGAACCAGTGTGCAATCACCAAAGGCAGTCAGTCTTTCACAAGGAACCTAATGTGTCTGAATTTGGATCATTTTTGGCCTCTCACCCAGCTAACCTTTATTCTCCCCATCTTCAAATCACACTTCCTAATCTTTCAGATCCAGAAGAATATGTTTCATGGGATTTGGGAGAGGGATGTAGTTGGAGTGCCCCCTGTGATCAATGACATTGCTTTGAAGGGTACTTCCTGGTGTAACAGGTCCTCTGCCACTATCACCCTCCCACCACCCTTTTTACACTGAGCTCACAGATGAACAGATGAACTCTGACCAGGACTCCCCGTTTAAACAACATATGGATCCTGCCACTGGGGAAGTGCAGTTCCGCCTTCACTTGTATTTGTAAATGTTTGCAGATAAGGCAGAAACTCTGCTAAAGAAAAGAAGCTGGGTGTCAGAGGCTGGGGGGTGGGGGGTGAGGGGGAGAGCTTGCGATCGGAAGTTTGAAAAACGTGTTTGGGACGCCCTAGGGCTGTTCTGATTAGAATCGGAATCCGGATCAGAAAGTGAATGTCCTGGTGTCAGCCTGAAGCACTGATCTGTTTGGGAAACAAGTTAATTAGCCCACAGTTCAGTGCATCACATAGCTGTATAAAACCCACTGTTAACTCCAGCCTTAACATTCAAAAGAGAACAAAAGAACGAAAGAGAAGTCCTGCACAGGAACAGGCCCTCCAAGTCTGTGCCAATCATCATACCATAACTAAATTGAAAGAACAATCCTTATTCGGTCTGTTTCCCTCTATTCCCTCCCTCTTCATGTAGCCATCCAGATGCCTTTTAAATGTTGCCAATGTACCTCTTCTGGCAGTGCATTCCAGGCTCCTACCCACACACTCTGCATGAAAAACTTCCCTCACACATCTCCCTTAAACTTTCCCCCTCCCACCTTGAACCTGTGCCCCCCTTGTAATTAAAACTTCAACCCTGGTAAAAAGCCTCTATCCTATCTATGCCTCCCATCATTTTGTAGACCTCTACCAGGTCTCCTGTCAGCCACTGTCTTTCTAGTGGGAACAAAAATCCTAGTCTTTTTAATCTTTCCTCAAAGCCAGTGCCCTGGAGACCACGCGGCATTCTGGTGAACCTTCTCTCCACTCTCTCCAAAGCTTCCATGTCCTTTGAGTGCGTGCAGTTTTGGTCTATCCACACTAATGCTCCAAATGTGGCCTAACAAGGGTCTTTTCTTTTTAATATGAAAGGTGCTGAATTGGTTTATTTTAGCATGGAATGTTGAAAAGTTTTGAAATCAAATTTTGAAAACATCAGCCATTATAAGATGTAAATCTGGGAGCTAGTTTTCTCGAGCTCATTTTGTAAACAAGTTAGATATTAATTGCAAAGATCTTTATAATAAGATAGGCAATCAACCAGCCCTAACGAATAACCATTTAGAAATTTAAAAATCTACTGTTTACTTGGCAGCCCTACTTGAGTTATTTGGAAACAGATTTGTTAGTTATCTTAATTAGGGCATTTGTTTAACCAGGATGATTAGATTTGTCAAACCCTGGACCCTGGACCCTGGAGGGGATCTCCTGAGTTAATACGGGTATATATACAATATTTCCGTTCCTCTGTTTGGGAGCTTTGCGCCGAGCATAGCTGTTCTGTATTCTGTGTTTTTTTTTTGCTTTTCTTTTTTTTGGTGTTGCTTTGCACAGTGTTAGGGTTTGTTTTGTATTAGAGGGTGGGTTAATAGTTCGGAGACAGTAGTTGAATTGCTTTTGTTTGTTTTCTTTTTATTATATTGATATTTGTTATTGATTGTATTTTTCAATAATTTTATATGTTTGTAAAGTTAAAAAACATTTTGCAAATAAATATATTTACAAAAAGAAAAAAAATCTACTGTTTGCAGTGAAACAGCACATTGCCCCGAGAGGAAAAAGACACGAGGAATGGCATTTTCAGTGTTTGAAAACAGACCTGTATTCAGTCAACGGTACATTTAAACGTTAGAATCCCAACAGTAAAGTCACTTTCATTCAATTTTGGTGGCTTCTGGGTGAATGCACACAGAATAACAGAAATTGCACTTTCCAGTAATTCAGACTCTTCCTTTAAGTTTTCTGGTTGAACAATGCCTTATAGTAGTCAGCATTTCTAAGCAAGAAGCATACTGAGCAACACAGGTACAACAAGGGTCTGATACAGCTGCAGTCAAAAAGTGTGGTTCTGCAATCCTGATGAAGAGCTTCTGCTCGAAATGTCAACTCTCCTGCTCCTCAGATGCTGCCTGACCGGCTGTGCTTTTCCAGCACCACACTTTTCAATTCTGATCTCTAGTATCTGCAGTCCTCACTTTCTCCCAGTTTTATATAGCTGCTACAATGTTTGCCCACTCTTGTACTTCATGCCTTGGCCGATGAAGGCAAGCATACCATATGCTTTATTCATCAAACTTGGCCACAGGAAACTGTGTACCTGCACGCCCAGACCTGACTGTATGTTAATGTTCCTAAGGGTTCTGCCATTTACAATCTAATTCACAACTAAATTTGATCCTCCAAAATGCATCACCTCCCATTTCTGTGCCCAAGTTACCAATTTATCTATATTCTGTTGTATCCTTTCACAATCATTGGCACTATCAGCAACTCACCAATCTTCGTGTTGTTTGCAAACCTACTAATCAGACCACCCACATTTTCCTCCAGAGGACCAAACACTGATCCCTGCGAACCCTCACCAATTACTGGTCTCCATTCCGAAAAACACCCATCACTACCCTCTCTCTTCTATGACCAAGCCAGTTTTGTATCCATCTAGCCAGCCCACCCCGAATCCCTTTTGATTTTAGTCTTTGTACCAGTCTGACATGTGGGTCTTTATCAAATGTCTTACTAAGTCCATATAAACTAGGTCCATAGCCCTTCCGTCATCAATTATATTTGTCACCTCTTCAAAAAATTCAGTTAGTTTGTACCTTTTCCGTACAAATGGCTGACAAACCCACATGACCACAACTTTTCACACAGAGGATGGTTCATATGTGGAATGAATTGCCACAGGAAGTTGTAGATGCGGGTACGATTACAATGTTTAAAAGGCATTTGGATAGGTACATGGATAGGGAACATTTAGAGGGATAGGGATTAGTTTAGTTTGTGTAGATTGTAGGCTTTGTCTCACTAGATTTGATCTTAATATTATGGACAGTAAGTAGTTGTTAAGTTACTGGTTTTAATGAATGGAAGAATGCGACTTTTGATTCCGTTGTAGTATTTGTGTCGATGCTGGAAATCTGAATCAAAGACCAGAGAGTGCTGGAGAAACTCAGCAGGTCTGGCCTCATCTGTGGAGCAAGAAAGCAGAGTGAATGTTTCACGTCCAGTATATGGTCATTCAGAGCTGGATTTAAGACTGTCCTGGAAAGTGAGATTTGGGAACAAGGGTCTTCCAGGATCGAGCTGGGTGTTTATGCCTAACACCTTCACGTGAGGAGAAATGGGGTTGGTGCACCCTCTCTCCCTCAGGAGGCTGTTGCAAATCAGGGTCAGCAGAAAGTTTTGCAGCAGAGTTTGAGAATGAAGAAATGGCTTGACTTTGTCATATGTTTCACAGCCAGGTTGGTGAGACTGATCAGTTTCTCTGGTGTTTTGAGGAACCTTTCCCGCTCTCGTTTTGAAACAGCACCGTGGTACCCTTTTTATAAACAGAGCTTCAGTTTATATGTTGCCTTCTGAGGAGTGCAGTCCTGGCATGCAGTGCTCCCCTTGTACTGCAGTGCACTCTCAGCCTCTATTACCATGTTCCCATCCAGGAGAGGGACTTGAACCCAGAACCTTGTGACTCAGGCTTGGTGCTCTCTAGCTGAGCCAGAACTGATCTGACTAAGGTAGGGGATATGGGGAGAAGGAGCTCAACACTGCCACGTAAATGACAGAGCAGGTTTGGAGGTGTAGAATGGTGCTGTCCTGTTTCTCTTTCCCCAGCTTAAGGGGCTGAATGGCCTCCTGCAGTAGGCTTGAGGGACTGACTATCATTGTCTTGTTTCTTTATGACAGCTCAGGGAGTTCAATGGCTTCATGCTGTTCCTGTTCCTCCACCCCCGCCCCCCCCATTCTCCAATGACAGGCTCAATGTCCATTGAATATTGGCATCTGTCCCTGAGCTGTTGTCCAGAGAAAGTTTTTAGTTTGTGGAAATGACAGCCCCAGATGCTCCTGTTCCCTCTGTCCCCGCTGCAGATGTCAGATCAGTCTTCCTGGGAGCCAACCGAAGGAAAGCAATGGGCCAGGATGGAATCCCTGGCTGTGTACTGAGATCCCATGCGGACCAGCTGATGGAAGTATTCACTCACATCTTCAACTTCTCCCATCTGCAAGCCACAAGTCCCCACCTGCTTCAAGAAGACAACCATCATCCCAGTACCTAAGAAAGCACATGCAACATGTCTTAATGCCTACCACCCAGTAGCTCTGACCTCTATAATTATGAAGTGCTTTGAGAGGCTGGTCCTGATCCACATTAACTCTGGTCTCCCAGCCTGCCTCAATTGCCTACAACCTGCCTATCAATGTAACAGGCCCACAACAGATGCCATTTCCCTAGCCCTGCACACATCCCTAGAACATCTGGACAACAAAGATACCTAGGAGAAAGTGAGGACTGCAGATGCTGGAGATCAGAGTTTAAAAATGTGTTGCTGGAAAAGCGCAGCAGGTCAGGCAGCATCCAAGGAGCAGGAGAATCGATGTTTCGGGCATAAGCCCTTCTTCCTGAAGGGCTTACACATGCACCATAGTAGGCATACTGTCTAGGTGCAGAACAGTTTGGTACATCAGCTTCTCTGCCAAGGACCATAAGAAAATACAGAAGGTTGTGTGCACAGCCCAGACCATCATGAAAGTCAACTTCCCATCCATGGACTCCATTTACACATATCTCATTGCCGTGGAAAGGCTGCCAACATCATCAAAGACCCATCCGACAGCGGTAATGCTCTCCTACAATCTCTTCTGTCAGGCAGAAGCTACAGAAGCTTGAACACATGCACCAGCAGGTTCAGGAACAGCGTATTCCCAGCTGTTATTAGACTGACGAATGGAATCTCTAACTTCAAATGATGCTGATCATGTTAATGTTGATCTTGCCTAGCGTGTGTCCTGTGTAGTGTAACCTACATGCCTTATACTGTCCAATTGTTTTTTCACCCTATGATCTGTATGTACTTACTCTGATCTTCCTGTACTGCTCGCAAACAAAGCTATTCACTGTACATAGGTACACGTGACAATAAACCAAATCAGTCCAGTTCTGGTCACCCTCATTTAGGAAGGATATTATCCAATCCCTCCACCGCCTACACTCAATAGCAGCGGTGTTTACTATCTATAAGATGCACTGCAAAAATTCACCAAAGATCCACAGACACCACCTTCCAAACCCACAACTACTTCCATCTAGAAGGACCAGGGCAGCAGATACATGGGAACACCAGCTCCTTCAAGTTCCCTTCTGAGCCACTCACTGTTCTGACTTGGAAATATACCTTCATTCTTCACTGTCGCTGGGTCAAAATCCTGAAATTCCCTCCCTTGTGGTATTGTGGGCCAATGCACAGCAGGTGGTTGAAGAAGGCAATTCACCACCATCTTCTCAAGGGCAGCTAGGGACAGGCAATAAATGCTGGCCCAGCGAGCAAAGCCCACAGTCAGAAATGAACAAAGTTTTAAAAAATGAAGTGGGAGAGGGTTCAGAACAGATTTACCAGCATGTTGCTGGGGCTTTAAGATCTGAGTAATAAGGAGGTTGGGACATTTTCACTGGAGCATAGGAGGTTGAGGGGTGATCTTATAGAAGTTTATAAAAATATCACAGATTCACTACCCTCTGAGAGAAGAAATTGCTCCTCCTCTCTGTGTGAAATGTGTGACCTCTTAATGCCCTCTGGTCCTAGATGCTCCTCCAATGGGAGTCTCTCCACATCTACCCTGTCAACGTCAGTGAAGGGGAGCCAATGGCTTAATGGTATTATCGCTGGACTGTTAATCCAGAGACCCAGGATAATGTTCTGGGGACCCGGGTTTGAATCCTGCTATGGCAGATGGTGAAATTTGAATTCAATAAAAAGGAAATGTGGAATTAAGAGTCTAATGACGACCATGTTTGTCTATCAATTGTTGGAAAAACCCATCTGGTTCACTTTTTTTATTATTAGATTCCCTACAGTATGGAAACAGGAGGAAACTGCCATCCTTACCTGGTCTGAGCTACATGTGACTCCAGACCTGCAGCAATGCGGTTGACTCTTAACTGTCCTCTGGGCAATTAGGGATGGGGAATAAATGGTGTCTAGTCAGCGACGTCCTCATCCTGTGAATGAATAACAAAAATAAATGAGTTCAGGCCTAACCTAGTCAAAGACCATCCATGGTGTGAGCTGAGTGAACCTTGTCTGACCTGCCTCCAATACCAGTAGATCTCTCCTTCCATAAGGTGCCCAGAGCTATTTACAGTTTTGCAGTGGTTTGGGACTGTCTCTTTAATTTACTGCCTAAAATTTTCCCAACAACAAGCCTAGATGTCCCTAAAGGACATTAATGAGCCAGATGAGATTTTCTGACAATCGACAATGGATTTATAGTCATAATGGACTCTAGTTCCATATTTTTACTGATTAACATTCTAAATTCTGGTGTGATGGAATTCAAACCCCGGTTCGCAGAACACTACCTGGGCCTCTGGATTAATAGTCCCAGTGATTAAAACCACCAGGCTGTCAGCTCTGACTTGCACAAACAGTGGTGAGGTCATCAGTGCTGACTGTGTTGAGACTGTTAGGTCTGTCAGTCTGACATGATGATCTGATGGAAAACCAGAGTTTTATTTGAGTTTGTTGGCCGGGTCTCCTCAGGAGCTGCAGCTACCACTGTATTATTGTCCCCCTGCAGCTTCAGAAATGCAGAGGTGGGTCTGCCATTGAAGAGCTTCCTCTGGTACTGGACCTGGAGAGAACAAGCCTCAGTTCCTTGTTGTTCTACCAGTTGCTATCTTCTAGTGAGCTCATTCCCTAACACCGTGCTCTTCAGGGTCTGAGTGATGGTACTCTTTTCAACTGTTCCCAGTATGTGGTGCTGGGATAGGAATTGGGAGGAGTTTTCTGCCACTAATTTCCCTCTTTCTATACCAGGTAGGATCTGTTTAATGATCAGTAGGTGTCAGATCACTGGTGAGTCTAAACTAAAGAGGCAGTTGCCTGATGTAAGAAGTCAGTTTATTTTGTGATGGGTCCAGTTTATGTTACTGGTCAGACATCATTACGAGTGACTTTCAGGAGCTGAATTGAGTTCATCTACTCATTTCAGGAGCCTGTATAGATCTCCACACACCCTCTTACTCAAAAACTATGAGACATTATCATATCGGCTGGAGCAAGTGTAACCTCAAAGCTAATCTCTTTCAGAACCATGAAGTGAGTGGGGGAAATCTGGAGGTGTATATATAGGTAAGGTAACAGTAGAGCCTGAGCTCAGTTTGTAAGGGAAGACCCTGGGGGAAGGGGGGTGCCGTCCGGTGGTTGGGGATAGCTAGCTCAGGTCTGGCTGGAGCCTCCGGGGTTTAGTCAGCTGGTAGTCAGGCTATCAGGGGAAGTAGGAGGATATCAATGTAATAGTTACCCAGGAGTCAGACTAGGATCTTTCTGTCTAACTTCCACATCCAGCTAAGTAAGCTGGAACTTTCCAAAGTCTCCAACTCTACTAGAGACCAAGACTGTTCTTGAAAACAGCAGGGCAATTGTCTGTCTAAGATTCAAACTTCCAAGACAATTCCAACAGAGTCGATGCATTCAGAGTGTGTGTAGCATTCCAACATACATCTTGTGTGTCTGTCCTCCAATGATCTGGAGTCTGGCAGATCTGAGCTGTATATTTAACTCCAAAATAGAATGGGGTTGGAGGTCTAAACAATAGCTAGTTAGCATTTCTACCTGGATTCAAGACCCACATGATTGCCATTACCATGGAGCTGAGCTTTGAGAGTGGATAGCAAGTATTGGATAACAGGGATATAAGATATCAGTGAACCTCACAAACACAAGACAGTCTGCAAGAATATCGGAGAGGGAGCTCAAGAAAATCGAGGCAATCTGCAGAGACCCTATCGACCGCAACATTTAATAAGGGGAGGAGCTTCTGTTCAAGTTGAAGAGTCAGTTCATGAAGATCTAAAGGAGGTTGGAAGATTCACATAGCTTAGGCTAGGGTCAAAGAATTGTCAGTGTAACCACAGTGAAAGCCAATTCTGAGATTCAACATCACCAGGCTTGCAAAGGAAAAGGGAAGCAGATGATTGGGTGCACAGAACAGCTTTGGACTGATTCGGGGAGAACGAAGTGACCAATTAAGAAACAGTGCATATTATTACAAATAATGGAATTTTGGTCATCTTGGAAGTCAAACGGGGGAAAAGCTTTCTGCAATTGAGAACATAAATTGCCTTCAAAAAAAAATGTTGCTGGAAAAGAGATTTGTTGTTGAACTTGCAGATGCAAGACTGTCAAATTTCAAAGGGAACAACAATTTATACCATAAAGGGTGCTCAATGGTTGGTAAGCTGAGTCTGATTGGTTGAAGTGTTATTATGTAGCGTTATTCCTTGGTACGTTCCCCATGGCTGTACCATAATCAATCATGACTTGAAACTGTGCTGTGTGATTTTGTTTTAATTTGAATATCATTTTTTAAAAATGTTTCAGTGTTGCGGGAAATGTAACACGACCTTGAAAAATATTCACTGGCTGCACAGGGCTTTGGGGGAGTCCCACTGATATTTAGAAACACAAGCTCTTTCTTTGTGAATGAATTAATGTCCACATGAAGATCGGGAACATAGGAATGTTGCAGGTTTGTGCTAAATATCTCTCCAATAGTATCACACCACGAGTAATACACAACTGGACCCCAATCAATTGGTCACACTCTCAATATCTGAGTTAGTGCTTACCATTTTATCTGTCTGCCTGTTTTGGATGGTGCCAGGCTATACAAAACTAAAGGAAAAAGGAGATTGTTTGGTGACTGTGTGCAGTATTGATGTATGGATGTAAATGTGTGGGAAGCAGTTCAGAGTAGGTTTACCAGACTGATGCCTGGAATGGGCACGGAGTTTAATGAGGAATGGTTGGACAAGCTGGGATTATAGCTGATGAACTTTAGAATTGTAAGAAACAACTTGAGTGATCCTGAGGGCTTTTAAGGAGGAGATTTGGAGGCGATATTTCTCTTTGTGGGCCAATCCAAAATGACGGGTCGCTGTTTCAAGTTCAGGGGTCACCTGTTTAAAACAGAAATGAGGTGGATTTTTTTTTTCTCTGAGCCTTTGGAACACATTTCGTGAAAAGGTGGTGGCAGCAGAGTTCTTGAATATTTTTAAGGCAGGGGTAAATAGATTCATAGAATCCCTACAGTGTGGAAACAGGCCCTTTGGCTCCACACTGACCCTCTGAAGAGTATCCCACCCAGACCCATTCCTCTACATTTACTCTTGACTAATGCACCTAACCGACACGTCCCTGAACACTATGGATAATTTAGAATGGCCAATTCACCTGACCTGCGCATCTTTGGACTGTGGGAGGAAACCAGAGCAACTGGAGGAAACCCACGCAGACACAGGGAGAATGTGCAAACTCCACACTTACAGTCACTCGAGGCTGGAATCCATCCTGGGTCCCTGATGCTGTGAGGCAGCAGTGCTAACCACTGAGCCACTGTGCCACCTGGTTCAGCAAGAGGATGAAAGGTTATCTGAATAGGTGGGAATGTGGATACAGGGTTACAATCAGCCAAGACCTTATTGAATGGGAGAGCAGGGTTCAAGGAACTGAATGGCTGACGTCCTGCTCCATTGTTTTGTGTTTCTGCAACTCCAGGTTTCCAGTAAGTATTGTATCTCCCCAGGCATGTATTTGTACTCTGGGGTTTTCAAGATATTGGAACTAGATCGATTAAAAAAGTTGATTCTAATTTGGTTCTCTGGATAAAAACCAAGGAATGGTTGCATTACAGAAGAAGGCCATTCAGACCGTTGAGACTGTACATGCTCTGAAAGGGGAATCCAAGTTGCTCCACTGCCTCCACCTTTCCCCATAGCCCTGATTTGTTATTTTCTTTTTAGATACCTAGCCCACTTCCTTTGGAAAGCCATGCTCAAACCTGGATCCATCGCACTCTTGGGGAGTGCATTCCCAAACTGAACCACTCATTCTGTAAAGAAACATTTCTGCTATGAGCTTGTGATGGAATGTCTGGACCATTACATCTGGGGAAAGTTATCCCGTGATTTAAATTATAAAGCCAGGGATGGAATGAATGTCACCTGTTTCTGCATCCTGAATAAAATTAACACTTGTTTTACAATTCATACACTCACAGTTCCTGTCCTGAGGTGCTCACAGAATGACTTCAGAACTGTGCTCTCTGGTGACCTTTTGCCATCTTAGAGCTCATTACCTTCCAGCTTGCTTGATGTCCCAAATGCCATTTTGGGGACCCCTGGGCTATAGCTTTCTTCTTGATATGTGAGCTACCCTTTCCATCTATCTGTACCGTCAGGAACATTGTGAGAACGTACCTTTTACTGAAGTGGGGATGTAACTCAGCTGTTACAAGCTCTCTTACAGTAAGTGGAGAAGAGTTTATTGGAGCTCCACAGAGTTAGGTGATAGTCACTGTTGAGATAAGAAACAGAGATGGCATCTTGGCTGGAACATTGTGTGCGATTCTAGAATCCACATTATCGTAGGGATGTGATAGCACTGAAGAGAGTGCAGAGGAGATTTACCTGGACATTGCCTGAGCTGGAGAGTTTTAGTTAGGAAAAGAGATTGGACAGACTATGGTTGTCTTTGTTAGAACAGAAGCGATTGAGAGGAGGTATGATTGAGAGGTATAAGGTTGTGAGGGACATTGATAGGGCAGGCTGGAAGAAACCTTTCCCCTTGATGGAGGGATCAGTGACCAGGGGACATTGATTTAAGGAAGGGGAAGAAGATTTAGAGAACATGTGAGGAGAATGTTTTTCAGCCGGGGGTGATGGGAATCTCGAACTCACTGCCTGTAAGGGTGTTCGAGGAAGAAACCCTCATGACATTTAAGAAATCTTCAGCTGTTCACTTGCGATGCCAAAGCATCCAAGGGTTTGGCCCAGGTGCTGGAAAATGGGATTAGAATAGTTAGGTGGTTGTTTCTGGCACAGACATGATGAGCAGAAGGTCCTTTTCTGAGTGATGAGCCTGCACTGTGGTGATCAAAGGTGTCAGCTCAAAGCCAATTCTCTCAGCTACTCTCTGTGAGAGCAAGTATTACATTCCAAAGACGTTTCTCCTTAATTTATGAGTGATTATTTTATATTGGTGATCTCTGCCTCTGGCAACACACGTATGCACGCACAAGCATGTACCTGCTTCAATGTTAAAGACACTCTCACTTAGGTAAGCTGATGGTTCTGCTTTCAAACATGTGACTTTTCCGTCATTAATTGATACTGGCTCTGCCCCATCATATTGTGATTTTTCTAAGTCTCCCTCCAAACAGATTGTAGTGTTTTTCCATCCTGTTGATGTTTCTATGACTAGTTAGGCTGACTCAGACTGTGGTTCCCTGAGCTTTCTCTCCCTCCCTCACCTTCAGGAGGAGGTTATATTTGCCCATTTCTAATCCTCTGGGCCGGTTTGTGAACGTGGGGAATGTTGGAGGATTCGAACTGATATATCCTCTTTCCCCTTCCATTCCTCTTTTAGACTCCAGGGTGTCAGCCATCAGGGTTTTGAGGAGTGGTCTCCATTTAAGCCATAAGACCATAAGATATAGGAGCAGAATTCAACATTTGGCCCATCAAGTTTGCTCCACCAATCGATTATGGCTGATGTGCTTCTCCAACCCATTCTTCTGCCTTCTCCCCATTACCCTTGATCCTTCACTCATCAAGAACCTATTAAATACACTCTTCAATACACTCAATGCATTAGCCTTCCACAGCCTTCTGCAGCAGTGGGCTCCACAGACTCATCACACTCTCTGGCTGAAGGAAGACCCCTTCATCGCTTCACTCTGAGGCTGTGCCCCGTGTCCTAATCTCTCCTAAGCATCTTCTCCACCTCCACTCTATCCAGGCCTGTCAGTATTCTGTAAGTTTCAATCACATACCCCCTCATCCTATACATCTCTATGACTCTAAGTACAGACCCAGAGTCTTCAACTGCTCCTCATATGACAAGCCCTTCATCCCCAGATCATTCTTGTAAGTCTCCTCTGGGCCCACTGCTCACTATCTTCTTCAGAACTCTGAGGTTTAGTCCATCCAGTCTGGGTGATTTATCCACCTTCAGCTTCCCCAGCACCTTCACCTTAGTGCACTCACCTCTGCCCCCGACGCTGTTGAAGTTATGGTATGGTGCTGGTATCTTCCACCGTGAAGGCTGATGCAAGGTACCTATTCAGATCCTCCGCCCGTGCTTTGTTCCCCTCTACTACGTCTCTAGCCTCATTTTCCAGTGAACCAACGTACTCTGCCTCTCTCTCTTACTTCTCACTAACCTTCACCAGATTGTATTTCTTTTGTTTTTATGCTGCTGTCTCATCATATTCTTAGTATGTACAATTAGATTAGATTCTTTACAGTGTGGAAACAGGCCCTGCAGCCCAACAAGTCCACACCGACCCTCCGAAGAATAACCCATCTTGATTCATTTCCCTATGTTTACCCCTGACTAACGCACCTAACACTACGGGCAATTTAACGTGGCCAATTCACCTGACCTGCACATCTTTGGATTGTGGGAGGAAACCAGAGTACCCGGAGGAAAGCCATGCAGTTAAGAGGAGAACATGCAAACTCCACATAGACAATCACCTGAGGCTGGAATCGAACCTGGGTCCCTGGTGCTGTGAGGCAGCAGTGCTAACCACTGGGCCCCCATGCCGCCCCCTTCTTCTTTCTTGGGATGAATTTCTTTAGTACCTCCAAAATTACCCCTAGTAATTCCTGCCATTGCTGCTCCACCATCTCCTCTGCTAGGATCTCCTTTCCAATCAACTCTGACCAGCTCCTCCCTCACGTCTTTGTTGTTACCTTTACTCAATTTTAGTCCCGTTACGTCTGATCACTGTTTCTCCCTCTTAAATGCGGGGTGAATTCTGTTCAATTATGGTCACCTGAAGGTCCCTAATCAAGTCTGCCTCATCAGACATCACCAAATCCAGAATGACCTGTTCCCTGGTGGGCTCGGCCACAAGCTGCTCCAAAAATACCATCTTATAGACATTCCACAAATACCTTTGCTTGGGATCCTCTACCAACCGGATTTTCCCAGTTCATATGCATATTGAAGTCCCACCTAATTAAGTAATAGTGCCTTTCTTACACGTCTTTTCCAGCTCCTGCTTTATTTTCTTCTCCACATTTTGACTGCTGTTATTAGGCCTGTATACAACTCCCATCAGGGTGTTTTTCCCTTTATGAATTCTCAAATCTACCCGTTCAGATTTGACACTTTCTGACACTGTATCACTTCTTGCTAATGATTTACTAACAAGGCAACCCCCCCCCCCCCCCCCCCCCCCACCTCTGGCCACCTGCCTGTCCTTTTGATAGGATGTGTATCCTTGGATATTTAGTTCCCAGTCCAGATGTCTCTACAGCCACGTCTGTGACACCCATAACATTGAATCTGCTAATTTCAATCTGTGCTTCAAGCTCATATGCATTGTTTCGTATATTGCGTGCATTAAGGACAGCACCTTCAGTCCTGTGTTGACTGCCCTCCTTCTCATAGTTGTCCCCTTGTCTGTTGTGCCTGACATTAGATTCCTTACCCTTTCCGTACTCTATGTCCAATTACTTGTTCTGGAAACTTTAATAACCTTTTCTGACCCCTCCCTACTTTCACCTCATTTGGAATCCTTGTGACCACCCTACTTAGCGTTTCTGCCCAGATCCTGGTCCCAATTCTGTTCAGATTGGAACCCGTCCCAACAGTACAATTCTGACCTGTCCCAATAATGATGCACACGGCTCAGTTAATAACCCAGAGATTTCAACCTTTGAGGTTCCTGTTTTTTACTGTTGTTCCTAATTCCTGATAATCCCCAAACACAACTTCTTGCCTATGTTATTGGTCCCAAAATGGACCACCACAATTGCCCTCTCCAGTATCTTAAACTGGTGCAAGATGTCCCTTACCTTGGCACCAGGCAGGTCATACACCATGTAGGACATGCAATTCTTTCCACATGATGGGCTATTAGATAGCTGATTACTTACAGTGTGGAAACAGGCCCTTTGGCCCAACAAGTCCACACCGCTCCGCTGAAGCGCGACCCACCCTACATCTACCCCTTACCTAACACTACGGGCAATTTAGCATGGCCAATTCACCTGACCTGCACATCTTTGGACTGTGGGAGGAAACCGAAGCACCCGGAGGAAACCCACGCAGACACGGGGAGAATGTGCAAACTCCACACAGTCTGAGGTGGGAATTGAACCCGGGTCTCTGACGCTGTGAGGCAGCAGTGCTAACCACTATGCCACCGTGCTGCCCATACCCATAATTCTTCCAGTTGCTTTCTCCAGTATTATTTCTCTGTGAGTATTAAATTTTTGTTTTTTGTTTAATTGTGAGGACAGATACATTGGGTGGAATCTTATAATCTAAACACCTTACTAATGACTCATCTAATTAATATTCAGCTCCCAACCTTGCCAAACACAACTGAACAAGCTCAAAGTTAAAAATCACACAATATCAGGTTATAGTCCAACAAGTTTAATTGGAAGCACACTAGCTTTCGGAGCATCGCTCCTTCATTAGACGGACGCTCCAAAAGCTAGTGCTTCCACTTAAACCTGTTGGACTATAACCTGATATTGTGTGATTTTTAACTTTGTACACCCCAGTCCAACACCAGCATCTCCGAATCATGAACAAGCTCATGGTTGAGTATTCTCAACCTGGAAACCAGAGCCAGGTATCTGGTGAATTCAACTCACTGCTTGCTCTGAAGGAAATCCATGTTGGACACTGGGAACCAATATCCCCGGGTTCACAGCCACTTGGATCCCATATCCATAATCATTAACATTTGGCATGTGCCAGCCTCGAAGGACCCTCCATGATACATCTCCAGTTCACTTCCAGGGACACTTCAGCAAGGTCATTGTGAGCTCAGGGACATGTCTGCAGCTCATGGTCTCGACCAGACGATATCTCCCAGGCTCTTTGCTCACTGCCACAGTACACACTCACTCTGAGTTTGACTACATGCTGACTGCCTTGCATTGCCTTGTTGCACTTTGACCCCTAGGCCAGCTATATCAGGCTTATGCTACTTCTGTCTTGCCTTGCAGTTTGGTGCAGACACAAAGAAAGAAAACCAGTCAGCAGGCCTCAGACAAGCCGGGGACTTAACCTTTGGTCAGGGCATCTGGTACAGTAAGTCATGGGCAGCCTCCAGTACCAGTGCAGGGACGAAGGGGCTGAGGAGCTGAATGTTGGGCAGCATACCACCTGCCTTGGCCCTTCTTGCCCTGTTGGGGACTGGAGTGAAAGAGAGTCAGGGATTGAGGGAGATGGAAGTGGGGGACACAGCGATTCCAGTTGGTGCACTCGGAGAAGTGTCCTGAGTGAATGGGCAGCACACAGGGCAGGCAGGGTTAGTGCTGCCCAGGGTCAGGGGCAGTAAGTGAGGAAGGTATTGCTGGCAGTAGTGGGAGGGTAGAACATGAGTGTTGTTGGGAGGTGGATGCAGTCACAGAGAGAGAGAGAGAGAGAGAGATGAGTGATGGTGAGGTATCAGAGAGAAGATGGTGGCACTGACCCTGGCAGAGTGGAGAAGCTCATTGACCTCCTTCCTACGTTATGGGGCATGCCTCCAGGCCGCAGAGCCGGGTAGCTCCTTCGGAACTGGTGGACATGGCCTTGTGTCACGGCCTCTCCTGCTGGTCCTGGTGGAAAAGGGGGTCTCCCGTCTGCCCCACCCCGGCCAGCAGGAACGGTGCAGAGGCAGCTCCAGACTAATCAAGACTGTCTGGGTGCACAGCGAGTTGAAATTGAGCGTGAGAAATGTTACAGGGGCAGAGTTGGTCAGTATTTATTTGATAAGGAATAGTGAAAAATCTCATCAGGCCTCATGGGAAATCTCTCTAGAAAAATTAAGATCACGTCATTTAGCAAAAGAAATCCCAGAAACTTCATCCCACAATGTCTCTGCCATTTCCTGATTCCCTATTATAACCTCTCCTGTTCATTATTCTCCCATTCATACTTACCCCGTCTCTTCACCACAGCCATTACCAGGTCTTTTACATTTTCCTGTTGACTTCCACCTTGCCTCAGTTTTAAAATTCCCATCTTGGTTTCTGAAACCCTCACATGTGAGCTCTTACCTCATTCATTCGCTTACCTGCCCCAGACCCTCTATATTGTCCACGTTCTGTATCCCCTTATTTGCAAGTATGAAGTTTTCCAGCTCTCTTCAGTTCTGAAGAAGAATCAGACTCTACTCAGGGACAGGAGTAGGCCATTCGGCCCCTTGAACCTACTCTGACATTCTATAATATGTCGGGCCCATATTCCTTGACCCCCTTGCTTCATAAAAAGATTCAAATCTATCTCCGATTTAAATTTAAGAATTGAATTGGCATCCCCGCCACTTGAAGAAGAGAGTTTTAAAGCTCCACCTACTGTTTGTGTAGAGGTGTGTTTTCTAACATCTCTCCTGAATGGCCTGTTAGACTCTGCCCTTGGTTCTAGAGTCTTCAACCAGTGGAAATAGTTTATCTACCCTGTCTTTCCCTAATAATATCCTGAAGACCTTGATCAGATCACCCCTTAACCTTCTGGATGCGAGAGAATAAAGCCCTAATTTCTCTGATCTATCCTTATAACTTAACCCCTGAAGCAAACCTGTGTTTAAAACATTTAAAGATTGAAAGATCAAAATGTTAATTGTTTCTGTCTGAGATCTGCTGAGTTTCTCCAACATTTGCAATATTTTGCATTCATTAAAACTTTTATTTTCCTACTTGTGCAAAACATTTATATAATCTCTTCCATAGTTCTTGCTAGTTTGCTCTTGTGTTCTAATTTCTCCCACTTTATCACTTCTTTTAGAATTTTTGGATGAATATTAAAATTCCCCCAATACTTGAGTAACCACTCCTTCCTTCAACACTTGACGCAAGCTCAACAGGTTCTTGGCCTTTCTTTCATCGTTGCTGTGTCAAATTTGTGACCTGACCACATTGCAACAGCACCTTCAGCACCCCCACAACAAGAAATTACCTTTATGTAGCACCTTCACATCGCAATTCATCCGGAGAACCACGCAAGACATTGGGGCTGGTGACCACTCTTGGTTTAAGAGGGTGTCTTTAGGGAGTACTTGAAGGGAAGTATCCTGGAAAGGCTGAGGCAGATGAAGGCATATGTAGGCCCGATTCCAGGCTGTCGGGGATTGCAGCAATATGTGAGGGGTTCACAAACCAAGATGAGAATTTCAAAACTGAGGCGAGGCAGGAAGCAGCATTTGGGAACACCAAGTCTAGAGAGAGGAAATGTTTGGGTGAGATCTTCAGCTGTCAGTGAGTGCATACCTGTACATGAGAATAATGTTATGGAATTGGGAGCAAACTACGACATTGATGGGCTCAGAAACTGAATTTGAGATTAAATCATACACTAAAATTGGGAAGAGGTGAGAATCTGGTTCAGTCTCCTTTTGTGGCCGGGGAGAGAGACAGAGTTGTTGGTGAGGAAATGGGGTTTGGAGTCAGGCCTGAGTGGCTTCGGTATGCCCAACGTTTGGCTCAGAGAGATTTCGCACGTACATTGTGAAACTCTACCACCTCCTGCAGGCCAGTTGGAGGGTGGATGACAGGTACCAGCCTTGTCAGTGACAGCCAGACAACTGAATGATTGTTTTACAAAAACATAAAGGTTTTCTTTGGGGACTCAAATCAGGCTAATGCAATATAGTCAGCCAAGGTTTGACAGTTCAGGTGCCTTTGCTGTTTTGTAGTTTGTTTGATTCTTTTCCCTTGGAGATACGACTCGATAAAGTAATTTTGGTGTTTTTCTGGTGAGCGAACCAGCCTCTGTCCACTACGTATCCTCTGTGCAGCTCTCCCGCTCTCTAGCAGACCTTTCATGACTTGTGGGGAAGAGAGAAGCCAAGAGAAAAGCCCAAGAGCTATCGTGTCCCCTGTAGAGGCTGGACACACCCATGGCTGTTACTCAGCACTGTGCTCTTAACTAACTGAGCTGGCCAGGCCTACAACCTCCCACGTAACACCCTTCGTTAACATAAACTTGTCCAAACCCTGCTGCCAACCTCCTAACTGGCACCAAGCCCCCTTCTACCTTCCCCTGTAAGGAGTGATGCACCTGGATTGGCTCCCAGTCCAGCAATGCCTTCACTTTAGAATTCTCAGCAATGAGTTGAAATCCGTCCAAAGCCTCAGTCCTCCAGATCCCATGACAGGATTCCCAGAGATCTGCTCTTTTTTTCCATGTGTGCATTCCTGTACCTCCCTCATTGTGAGTGGTTGCCCCATTGGAGATGGTGCCTTTAGCTGCCTGGAACCTCAGCTCTGGAATTCCTTCCACCCCTCCACACCGTTGCTTCAAGACACTGTTTAATACCTAAACTTTCTTTGACAGGATCTTGGTGACTTCTTATAAAATCTCAATGACACTGAGCACCAAATTTTATTTGATGACCCTCCTACGAAGCACCTTGGACATTGAAGGCATCAGATAAATAGCAACAGATCCATTGCATCCTTTGCTGAAATTGTTGTTTCCTGTTGATTGCATCTAGGCTTTAAGGAAGAGACGTCAGGCTGATTACTGGGGACCCTGGGGAGAGTGGGGAGAGTGCAGCCGGACGTGTGGGATTGGAGTGACATTCCGAGATCGTCACTGTTATTCTTATCGGTGAGTTATCTCTTATTTATTGGTTGCAATTCACATGCAAACAAGGGAAAAATAAAACTGTTCTTAGACAAGCAGAGCTCAAATGGCATTGCTCAAGCAGGAAAAAAAACAACATCCAATCACTTCCAGTGGACTGTTCAATGCTAAATGCACTGAGAATGGACTACTCACTGTGATCGATCTCCAGGTTATAGTCCAACAGGTTTATTTGGAATTATAAACTTTTGGAGCGCTGCTCCTTCATCAGGTTGCTTGTGGACAACAAAGAGAAAGGGGGGAGGGTAGGGATTCAAATCAAAATGACACTGGAAACCCTGTATATCTATTCAGATTCCGAAAAATACCAAAGAACTAATATGAGGAATGATAAGGAAAAATTAATTAACCAAGCTAACTGAAACAAGTTATCTACGTGTATTACAATGGCAATTGTGAAATTTTGCTGTGCAGGCTATTGCAGTTTCTACATTGTGACTGTGACTATGTCTTCATCTGTGAGGTAGTTTGCGACATATGTATATACTAGTCAATCTTCACATCTATTCAATGTCATTGGTATTAGACATTGGAGTGCCGCACTGTCAGAGGGTCAGTGCTGAGGGTGTGCTGCACTGTCAGAGGGTTACTACTAATGGATTACTGAACTGTCGAAAGATCAGTGCTGAGGGAGTGCCGCATTGTCGTAGAAAATAGGTACAGAAGTAGGCCATTCAGCCCTTTGAGCCTGCATCACCATTCAATATGAGCATGGCTGATCATGCCATTTTAATATCCCACTCCCACTTTATCTCCATACCCACTGATCCTTTTAGCTGCAAGGGTCATGCCCAGCTCCTTCTTGAATATTTCTAATGAACTAGCTCCAACAATGTTCTGTGGTCAAGAATTCCACAGGCTCACAACTCGCGTGAATGAAGGAATTCTTCCTCATCTCAGTCCTGAATGTGGAGTGGGGACTGGGGTGAACAAAGATCAAGATCACCAGGTTACGATCAGCTACCTGACAAAGGAGCGCGGCTCTGAAAGCTTGTACTTCCAAATAAAGCTGTTGGACCATAACCTGGTGTTGTGTGATTTTTTAACTCAGTCCTGAATGGCATTTGTATTTGCCAAGTATTTGCCCACTCAGCCAACCTAAGACCCCCTGCAGCCCCTTACCATCTCCCCACAGCACACTCTGCCACTCAGCTTAGTGTCATCCGCAAATTTGGAGATATTTCATTCAATTCCTTCTCCCGAACCATGAGTATATATTGTAAACAGCTGGGATCCCAGCACTGAATCCTGTGGCACCCCACTCATCACAACCTGCCACTCTGAAAATGAACCATTCATTCCAAGTCTCTGCTTCCTGTCTTCCAAACAGTTCTCTATCCACATCGACACATTACCTCTGTTACCAAGAGTTTTGTTTTTGCTTACTAATCCCTTGTGTGGAACCTTGTCAAAAGCCTTTTGAAGTCTCGATATGCAACATCTACTGATTCACCATTGTCTACTCTGGTCGCACCTTCTGATTCACCGTTGTCTACTCTGGTCGCACCTTCAAAAAAATTCCAGAAGATTTGTCAAGCATGATTTCCCTTTCGTGAATCCATGCTGACTTGGACCGATTCTGTCACCGCTTTCCAAATGCTCAGTTATTATATCCTTGATAGATGACTCCAGCATTTTCTCTACCACCAATGTCGAGCTAACCAGCTTATAATTCTTGGTTTTCTCTCTTCATCCTTTTTTTAAAAAAGTGGGGTTACATTACCTACCCTCCAGTCCTTTAGAACCCTCCTCTATTTCCAGGCCATGTCCTAGGAAGCACAGCATCAGGCCCTGGGGACTTATCAGGTGTTAATCCCATCAATTTCACCAATACCATTTCCTGACTAAGGGAAATATGCGTGGAAAGCTCTTTGCACAGAGAGTACTGGAATGTGTTGCCAGCAGAGGTGGTAGAGGTGGGCACGATAGTGTCTTTAAGATGTATCTAGACAGATACATGAATGGGTAGGGAGCCAAGGGATACGGATACTTAGAAAATAGGCCACAGGTTTAGATAGAGGATCTGGATTGTGTAGAATGAAGGAGGGCTGAAGGGCCTGTTCCTGTGCTGTAATTTGCTTTGTTGTTTGTTCTAACTGTAAGGAACCTACATTTGTCTTCACCAGTCTTTTCTGCTGTCAGTTCTGCTATAACGTATTAGGTCTGATCTCGTGTATTTCCATGTGAAAAGAAAATCGCATAATAGCAGCACCATTTAAACTAACAGGGCCAGAATCATATAATAACAAAGACATGCTTTAAAACTTTGAGTTTAAAAACATTGTCCCCAAATCCTGTTATAGTGAATTTGAGTTAACGAAACATACGTTATAGCAGAACAACCTGTATCTATAGAAGCTTTTGCAGTCAGTTCTTACAAGCTCACTTTCATATTCTATCTTCCTGTTCTGAATTAAACCTTTTGTTCTCCTCGGCTGAATCTTAAATTTTTCTTAATGTGCATGAAGTTTGCACAAAGTTCCTGTGTCTGCTTGGGTTTGCTCCGGTTTCCTCCCACAATCCAAAGATGTGCAGGTCAGGGTGAATTGGCCGTGATAAGTTATCCATAGTGTTAGGTGCGGTAGTCAGAAGTAAATATAGGGTAGGGGAATGGGTCTGGGTGGGTTACTCTTCAGAGGGTCGGTGTGGACTTTGTTGGGCCGAAGGACGTGTTTCCATACTGTAGGGAATCTAATCTAATCAATCTTTAAAAGTGTCACAGTGTTCGGACTCTCCCAGTGACCTCCATACTGTTGTCTGTGTTTCCTACAGCACTGATATATGTTTCAGGTGAGTGCTTTATCAGGTAGAAAGTGCTCTGAGGTACAATGAGGCTGCAAAATTCACTTAGTAAGACAGTATCTTCTTTCTTCTTAACTCTACCTGTCCTTTCATGGAAGGATGACATGCAAAATGGAAAATGGAGCAAGTGAGGAGGTTCAGATGAATACATCCTGGCCTCCTCCAGCTGCAGACTTGTCCCTGTTCTACATCCTATACTTTCAACTTGAAATATCTTGTTTACCATGTGAAAATAAACAAATGTCTCAACTTCAAGGACAGGAAAAAGAACTTCAGATGTTGAAATTGCAGTCAAGCCCCTTCATTTTAATTGTGTCGTTAACTCAAGTATTGCTTATATAAACAGCTATTTCCTGTACTCTCTTCCATGCTGCTGTGTTCCACAATTAAGAGGCACCCAGTAGATACAAAAGAAAAGTTGCTTTTCAAAGCAAAAATTATTCAAACACAGCCTGCAGTCAGTGCATGCAGCGAACAGAATCTTCAATGGATTCAGTGTTCTCTCCGAAGTGATGTTCATGTCAGAACCTGCCAGTGTTCTTAACTTTCCCAAGGAAGGTCGACAGAGCAGTTTTAATTTGGTCTGTTTTCCTTTTGAAATGCTGCCTTTTTATGATCACTAATGTCAGCCCCTTTCTCGCCAGGCCTGATGTATTGACTACACTCATGGTGTTGGACATGCAGGACCCTAGAAGGGTCACTTCAGAGTGAGCTAAGAGTTGCTGATGCTCACTGGGTTCTGGGGCTCTTGTGGTGCAGTGGTAATGCCCCTACCTCTGAGCCAGGAGGCCTAGGTTCAAGTGCCATCTAGTGCAGAGGTGTGTCATAACGTCTCTGAACAGGTTGATTAGTTAGAAAATGGAAAAAGAATAGAGTTCTTAGAGGTAAGCAACCCAGCGATTGGAGTGCATTATTTCCCCAAGAAGTGAGCAATGACTGGCTGGTTTGTATGCATTAATAATCTCACTATTGTGTTATTCCACCTCACTGATATGCAGTTTACTATTCTCCCTCCCCTCTGGCTAGAAACCAGGCAGTAATAATTCCCAATGTGGTACCCAGTGACTGTAGCTCATTGCTTGCTTCTCTGTGCTTCCACTTTGGAATCAAGACTCCCAGAACCCAGGTCGTGCACCCACCATGTCACCCCAATACCTCAAGGTCCACGTCAGTAATTCGGGTTATCCATTTCTCTCTGTCCCAGATTCTGGGACAATTGACAGGAACGGTGTGGGGCCCCTATGGACAGCCATTGCGTGACTGAATGCTGGGCTGAGTTTCAAATATGGTTACCATAAGAGGCAATCTGGCAGATCCCTAATGTCTAGTACGTCCACCTATGGTGAGTGGGAGAATGTGAAGAATGTAGGGCGTAGATACTGAGGCAAGTTTGGAAGGACAACGTGAGAAAACTCTCTAGTGCTCAGCGAGAAACACACAGCAGAAAACTTGCCAAAATTCATCGACAATTCTTGGTAAAATCCAGTTCTGCATCAAATTCCCAAAGGCACTCAAACCACTTGCTTCTGTCGTAATACTTAACAGATCACTTAGTAAATCATCAGGGAACTGCAGCAATTTGTGAATGTCTCCACACTGTCTTGAATTTAATGTGAGCTCTGTCCCTCCTACTCAGTAACACTCACTTTTATCAACTGTTCAAACTGCTTCATCAGTGGCTCATGAGAATTGCTGTCCTGATAAGACGGAAGGGCTACAGGTTTCCGCTCGTATAACTTGCACGGGATTTCATCCTCCTGCAGAGCTTGGTTGAATTTTCAGATCTTTTGCAAACTGGCATCAATGTTAAATGCACCTGTACCCAGGGGGGTAGTACTGAACCCCTCCCCAAGCCGGGTTCAGAAGTGAAATGGGTATTTCTTTGGGCTGGGGGTTTTTCTATCAAGGGATCCACTATCTTCTCACCTCCAAGATTGGGCGGGCAGTACCCATGGTGGACCTTCCTGTACCTCCCAACTGCCGATTCTCAGAGTTACAGAATTGTTACTGATCAGAGGAGGCCATTTGGCCCCTCGTGTGCACCCATTGAAGCCTAGAAGGACTGATATGTGGGAACCCCACCATCAGCAAGATCCTCTCCAAGCCACTCACCATCTTGACCTGGAAGTACATTGCTGTTCCTTTACTGTTCACTGGGTCAAAATCCTGGAATTCCCTCCCTAACAGCATTGTGGGTCTACCTACAGCACATGGACTATAGTGGTTCAAGAAGACAGCTCACCACTCCTTTCTCAAGGGGCAACTCGTAAGGGGAATACGTGCTGACTCAGTCAGGGACACTCACGGCTGAAGGAAAAGAAGATTCTGTCCAACTTCGGGTTCTCCAGCGCCTTCTGTGTTTTTTCAGATTTCCAGCATTTAGCATATATTTTGAAATTTTCACTTGGTTGGCACTTTTAAATTACTAATCCTTATAAGTTCCCAAACTTCTAGATTCAAGGGCTGGAAGGATAGGATCTGGCTTTAAACAGCAAAACAGCAGCATTCAGGGTATGGTTCTAGATGGTTTGTCGTATTTAGGACCTGGTGAGCTGTCTGATAATCCTAATGACAACACCACTCTATCCTTCCTGAAGAAATGTGAAGCAGGAGTTGGCTGTTAGACATGTTCACACAGTCCGGTTCGTCATGTCTAGCCAAACCATTAAGCGCTGAGCTATGAGTAATTGCTGCTTTCGTGAATTTATGTCTCAGTCAAGGTTGTGAGAACATGTTCAATAAAGGCAGAATTGGACGAAAGAATTAGAAAACATTACATAGTGTTACAAAGTATTTCGTACGAAAGCGGAAACATTCTGCCTTCCAGCTCCCTGATGGTGACACGAACCTCCTCCCAAACTCGTTCATCCTTCTGTTCCTCAGATTGGTGGGGCTTCTATTCATGTCCATCTCTGCCATTGACCCCCTCACAATACTCCTTGTCTTTCTTTACTTCATTTGTGGGATGTGGGTGTCGCTGGCTGGGCCCAGCGTTTATAGCCCATCCCAGGTTGCAGTTGAGGAGGTGGTGATGAGCTGCCTTCTTCAATACCTGCAGTCCGCGTGGTGTAGGTTGATGCCCCCCACCCAATGCCCTTAGGGAGGGAATTCCAGGATTTTGAGCCAACAATACTTAAGGAACGGCAATATATTTCTAACTTAGGAACGGTGAGTGGCTTGGAGGGAAACGTGCAGGTGCTGGTGTTCCCGTGTATCTGCTGCCCTTATCCTTCCAGATGGAAGTGTTTGTGGGTTTGGAAGGTGCTGTCCGAGGATCTCTGCTGAATTTCTGCCGTGCATCTTTAAATAGTACACACTGCTGCTACTGATGTTTGTGGATGTGCTGCCAGGCCTGGGGCAGCACGGTGGCTCAGTGGTTAGCACTGCAGCCTCACAGCACCAGGGTCCCAGGTTTGATTCCGGCCTCAGGCGGCTGTGTGGAGTTTCCACATTCTCCCCTGTGTGTGCGTGGATTTTCTCCCACAGTCCTGAGCTGTGCAGGTCAGGGTGAATTGGCCAGGCTAAATTGCCCATAGTGTTAGGTGCATTAGTCAGAGGGAAATGGGTTACTCCTTGGAGGGTCGGTGTGGACTGGTTGGGCCGAAGGGCCTGTTTCCACACTGTAGGGAATCTAATCTCAAATAAAAACTAAGGCTGTAATGAGGTCAGGAGCCGAGTAACCCAGAACCTTGGATAGACTGAGACGATTTTCCTTGGAGCATCAGAGGCTGTGGGGTGACCTCATAGAGGTTTATAAAATCATGAGGGGCATGGATAAGATTAATAGCCAAGATCTGTTTTCCCATGGCAGGAAAGTCCGAATCGAGAGGATATTAGTTTTAGGTGAGAGGGGAAAAATTTAAAAGGGACCCAAGGGGCAGAGGGTGGTACGTGTATGGAACAAGCTGCCAGAGGAAGTAGTGACAGTGGGTACGGTTACATTTAAAAGCCATTTGGATAAGTACATGGCTAGGAAAGATTTAGAGGGATATGGGCCAAATGCAGGCAAATGGGGCTAGTTCAGTTTGGAAAACCTGGTCAGATCAGTTGGACGGAAGGTTCTGTTTCCATGCTGTATTACTCTGTGACTCTCTGGATTTCGGTTCCATGTCAAACCTTGTCTGTTCTTGACACTGACTTTTCCTGATCTAGGAGGGACGGAGGAAGCAGTTGCGTCGGCCCTTTCCGAAGTTACCGTTCTTGCAACATTCAGGTACTGTGTGACTCTCCCTAGTGTGGACGGGGCCCGTGGGGTGTGGGTGGGCTTCCTGGTAACATTGGGAGGGCTAACAGTCCAGGCCTAGACCCAGTTAGTCTGGAGATTGAGTTGGTTCTAAGAGTCAGTAAGGGATGCTGCCATTAGATATTGCAACGTCTCCCTAATGGAGACAGAATGGGAAAAGTGTCCAGTCCGTCTGTTTCTCAATTTTGAGGCCAGTTGCATGTGGTGGCCTGTGGGATAAGATCACTGGATTAGTCATCCCTGACCATGGTTCATGTTCAGGAACCAGGGATTCAAATCCGACCATGTGAAATTCGGGTTTGGGATAAAATTCTGGAATAGAGGGCTGCTCTAGAGTAAAAACCCTGCCTGGTTCAATAATGCCCTATTTGAGAGTTGGGGATGTTGGGAATCTGCTGTCCTTCCCTGGTCTCACCTACACGTGACTCCAGACCCACAACAATATTAAGGTCCTCTGAAATGGCTCAGATGAGGGCTATTAGGGATGCGAAGGAATACAAGGCAGCAAGATCCTCATCTATGTACTCGAATTACATGTGTGTAAGTCAGAAGTGACCGGATTGTGAGAGTGCTCCTGCAGCTCAACAAGGTAAACAGATAGAACATAGAACATTCCAGCATAGTACAGGCCCTTCAGCCCTTGATGTTGCACCGCCCTGTAGAACCAATCTGAAGCCCATCTAACCTATACTATTCCGTTCTATTCCATATGGGTATCCAATGACCATTTATATGCCCTTAAAGTTGGTGAGTCTACAACTGCTACAGGCAGTGCGTTCCACGTTCCTACTACTCTCTGAGTAAAGAAACTATCTCTAACATCTGTCCTATATCTGTCACCCCTCACTTTAAAGCGATGTCCCCTCGTGCTCGCCATCACCATCTGAGGAAAAAGGCTGTCATTGCCCACCCTATCTAACCCTCTGATTATCTTATATCTCAATTAAGTCGCCTCTCAACCTTCTCTCGAACAAAAACAGCCTCAAGTCCCTCAACCTTTCCTCGTAAGAACCCACCCCCCCCACCTCCCCACCCCTCTCATACCAGGCAACATCCTGGTAAATCTCCCCTGAACCCTTTCCAAAGCTTCCACATCCTTCCTATAATGAGGTGACCAGAACTATACTCAATACTCCAAGGGCAGCCGCACCAGAGGTTTGTACAGCTACAACATGACCTCATGGCTCCGAAACTCAATCCCTCTATTAATAAAAGCTAATAGACCATACACCTTCTTAACAACCCTATCAACCTGGGTGGCAGCTTTCAGAGATCTCTGTACATGGACACTGAGATCTCAGTGCTCGTCTACACTACCATATGTTGTCGTATCTTGAAGCTGCATTGCCATATTCCCCTGAACAAGGGAAAAAAAAAGAGTAGGGATTATTGGAATTTAAAAGGGGAATTTAAAAGTGTTCTGTTCACTGTCTGAAGCCATTGGACAGGGCTTTGGATTCAGGCATGGTCTGTAGTTTTGAAATTACTCCCTATGCTGATGGTGCCAGTTGGGTTGATTGTAAAATTCGAGTTAGCATAGAGGTAATGGGCCAAAGCACTGACATTACATCCCTCCCCTCTCCACGCTACCACGTTCCTGTTCTGTCATTCCTAAAATTCCACCAGCTTGACCAAGCCCAGGGGGGACCAGTTTAAGCTTTTTTCCTTTATTCTGGGCTGAGGCCAGTGTTAATTGCCCATTCTGAATAGTGCAGAGGGCATTAAGAGTGAGCCACATTACTGTGGGTCTGGAGTCTTGTGTCGGCCAAACTAGATAAAGATGGCTGTTTCCTTCCGCAAAGGACATTAGTGAACCAAACGGGTTTTTCCTGGCAATGAACAATGGATTCATGGTCATCGTGAGACTTCTAAGTCCAGACTGAGGACCCTAGATTGAATGGTCAATCAGAGGCCAGTGGCTAGTCCTTACTCAGAGGCACCATGTGGAACCCCCCCCCCCCCCCCCCCCCACTCCCCGGCACTCAGACTGAAGAGGGACCTGGGTCAGAGGCGAGCCAAGGAACATAGGGGTCATCAGGAAGGATACTCCTCCCTCACCTCTATCCAAGGCCCTAAAGGAGCCTTCCACATCCATCAAGGTTTTACCTGCACATCCACTTATATCATTTATTGCATCCGTTGCTCCCGATGCGGTCTCCTCTACATTGGGGAGACTGGGCACCTCCTAGCAGAGCGCTTTAGGGCACATCTCTGGGACACCCGCACCAATCAACCACACCGCCCCGTGGCCCAACATTTCAACTCCCCCTCCCACTCTGCCGAGGACATGGAAGTCCTGGGCCTCCTTCACCGCCACTCCCTTAAGAGTTGATCTCTCTTAACATCACTCCAATCTCCCATGACATCACTCCAATCTCCCATGACGTCAATCCAATCTCTCCTGACATCACTCCAATTTCTCCTGACATCACTCCAATTTCTCCTGACATCACTCCAATCTCCCCTGACATCACGCCAATCTCCCCTGACATCACGCCAATCTCCCCTGACATCACACCAATCTCCCCTGACATCACTCCAATCTCCCAGAAATCACTTCAATCTCCCCAACATCACTCCAATCTCTCCTGACATCACCCCAATCTCTCCTGACATCACTCCAATCTCTCCTGACATCACCCCAATCTCTCCTGACATCACCCCAATCTCTCCTGACATCACCCCAATCTCTCCTGACATCACTCCAATCTCTCCTGACATCACCCCAATCTCACATGACATCACTCCAATCTCCCCTGACATCACTCCAATCTCCCTGACGTTATGCCAATCTCCCATGACATCACTCCAATCTCCCCGGCATTACTCCAATCTCTCCTGACATCAATCCAGTCTCCCTGGCATCACTCAAATCTCCCATGACATCACTCCAATCTCCCTGACATCAATCCAGTCTCCCTGAAATCACTCCAATCTCCCCGACATCACTCCAACCTCCCTGATGTTACTCCAATCTCTCCTGACATCACTCCAATCTCCCATGACATCACTCCCATCTCCCGCTATCACTCCAACCTCCCATGACATCACTCCAACCTCCCATGACATCACTCCAACCTCCCATGACATCACTCCAACCTCCAATGACATCACTCCAATCTCCCATGACATCACTCCAATCTCCCTGACATCACCCCAATCTCCCTGACATCACTCCCACCTCCCTGACATCACTCCAATCTCCCATGACATCACTCCAAACTCCCAGTATCTACCTTTCTTCCTCATTCTTGGTGTTTGATGTTTCTTCCAGGATTGTCCAGAGGGTTTGAGAGATTTCCGGGAGGAGCAGTGTTCTGCCTTTGATGGAACAGATTTCCAGGGGAAACGATACAAATGGCTGCCATATTACGGAGGTACGTGGCTCTCGAGAAACAAGTCTACCAAAAGTAAATAGTAAAATATGCTCAAACACTGCCTGACTGACCTATACCTCTTAACCTGGCCACGTACTCTCTCCATCTTGAATCATTTTCACCCTGTTGTTCGTATGTTGTTGACAACCTGGGTAGCAACAGGGAGAAAGGGGATGGAAACCTTCGAGAAGCTGAAAGCACTGGCTGGGGGTGGGTTTGTATCAAAATCAGCACGGGGGTAAATAACCCGAATAGTTGTCAAAACCTCAGGAAATCTCGAGTGGTTCGTGACCTAATGGATTATCTGAAAGGGGCAGCTCAGGTGTAGAGCTGTGATTGGAGGGACAGTCTGGATTAGCTGAATAGCCCTGTTGGGCAGACGGATCTGTCTGGGAATGCAGTGATGATGGTGATGGTGATGGTGATGATGATTCCATCTTCCCACAGCTGCCAATAAGTGTGAGCTGAACTGCATCCCCCAGGGTGAAAACTTTTATTACCGACACAAGGAGGCGGTGAAGGACGGGACACTATGTGAACCAGGAAGTCGTAACATCTGTGTTGATGGTGTCTGCAAGGTAAGTTCACTCATCACTAGCCCGCAGCTTGAACCTACAAACTAGTGTTAACGCCCCTGTGGACAGGGAGTAAGTGGCTCAACCTTTGGGAACCACCATATACCTTGAATCATTCGGAGAGGTTGCACAAATCCTGTCCAGAGCAGTCATGGGAAGAGGCAACATCCCTCATTTGTTTCCTGCCTACACTCTTTCACCAACCATACCAAAGCCCCATCCCCACCTGGGATCCAGCCATTCTTGGACACCTTGGACTACTATTTGTGAAGTAGCCCAGAAACACAACCACTCACTCCTTCCCTGGAGAAGTGAAAATCTCCATCAAAACTGCCTGTCTGGTCAGTGGGATTGAGGCATGTGTCAGGGGCTCTGGCTGTATAAGTGGATAGTTAGCTGATCCAGCGATTTAAAAACAGGATCTTGCTGATCCATATTTGACACCCGAGGCTGCACTGTCACAGCCAATAGGGGAAGGTGGTGGCACATCGACATACCCTGGCTGCTTCATTATTCTGCCTTTACTTTACACCCATTTTGGAGCATTTTGGTCAAATTCACTGCTCAAATCATTGTTCCTGCAGTCACACTGAACGGTGAGTGTCTGTGTGTGCCAACGCTGTCAGCTTTTGCCCATTGCTAAATTCAATTTGATGGCATTCCACACGCAACTCCATCCAACTCCATCTGCGCGCTCGCTTGGATAGCAACATTTAGCAGCAATGAGGGAAGAGGAACAGTCCCAACCAAGAAACAAAGTTACCTGTACAGTGAAGAACTGGGCAGTGTGAATTACAATAAGGCAGGAAGTCTTAAGGTAGGGTTTGAGGGACTGAACGAATGCTCAATTCAGGCTACGCTCAGTTCCAAATTCCCACTGATTCATGTAGGATCTGCAGCTTGTTCTCACTCAGCGAGTGCCCCAGGATGATGTATCCTCCTGTAATAGGCACGGACCTTGATAACTCTGATACACCTTCTCTGTTAAATGGCCCTGGCTATCAGTGCCCACTTGCTGACCCACACTCTTGTAATCTGAGATACCGTTAACACAAATGAAATGGTGCAACCGTACCAGCTCTGGATTGGCAACTTCATTTGGCTCCGAGCAATCTGGTTACTTTCCTTTTCCTGTGACTTCCTTTCATAGACGGTCGGTTGTGACAATATGCTGGAATCATCACAAGTTGAAGACAAATGCCTACAATGTGGGGGAGATGGCAGCAGCTGCTACACAGTCAGGGGGACGTTTACTGCTGCCGACTTGCCTATAGGTACAGAACGAAACGTTCCCATTGTTACTTCCATGGTCAGCTTTCACTGTGGATCTGAATGTTGGAAGTTTGATCCATCATCAAACATCTTGTCCTTGTTTACAGGTTACAACCAGATCCACGTCATTCCCATTGGGGCTACAAGTATTCATATCCAAGAAGCAGTGCCCACAAGGAACTTCCTTGGTAAATACCTTGCTGTCTTCCTTCGTTTGTGTTTTAAAATGTCCAGTTCCCCCTTGGTCTGTCTCTGGGTGAGTGGGGATTACTGGGACCAGTTCCCCCTTGGTCTGTCTCTGGGTGAGTGGGGATTACTGGGACCAGTTCCCCCTTGGTCTGTCTCTGGGTGAGTGGGGATTACTGGGACCAGTTCCACCTTGGTCTGTCTCTGGGTGAGTGGGGATTACTGGGACCAGTTCCCCCTTGGTCTGTCTCTGGGTGAGTGGGGATTACTGGGACCAGATCCCATCCTTGGTCTGTCTCTGGGTGAGTGAGGATTACTGGGACCAGTTCCCCTTTGGTCTCTCTCTGGGTGAGTGGGGATTACTGGGACCAGTTCCCCCTTGGTCTCTCTCTGGGTGAGTGAGGATTACTGGGACCAGTTCCCCCTTGGTCAGTCTCTGGGTGAGTGGGGATTACTGGGACCAGTTCCTCCTTGGCCTGTCTCTGGGTGAGTGGGGATTACTGGGGCCAGTTCTCCATTGGTCAGTCTCTGGGTGAGTGGGGATTACTGGGACCAGTTCCCCCTTGGTCTGTCTCTGGGTCAGTGGGGATTACTGGGACCAGTTCCCCCTTGGTCTGTCTCTGGGTCAGTGGGGATTACTGGGACCAGTTCCCCCTTGGTCAGTCTCTGGGTGAGTGGGGATTACTGGGACCAGTTCCCCCTCGGTCTGTCTCTGGCTGAGTGGGGATTACTGGGACCAGTTCCCCCTTGGTCAGTCTCTGGGTGAGTGGGGATTACGGGGACCAGATCCCATCCTTGGTCTGTCTCTGGGTGAGTGGGGATTACTGGGACCAGATCCCATCTTGATCTGTCTCTGGGTGAGTGGGGATTACTGGGATCAGTTCCCCCTCGGTCTGTCTCTGGGTGAGTGGGGATTACTGGGACCAGTTCCCCCTCGGTCTGTCTCTGGGTGAGTGGGGATTACTGGGATCAGTTCCCCCTTGGTCTGTCTCTGGGTGAGTGGGGATTACTGGGGCCAGTTCCCCCTTGGTCTGTCTCTGGGTGAGTGGGGATTACTGGGGCCAGTTCCCCCTTGGTCTGTCTCTGGGTGAGTGGGGATTACTGGGATCAGTTCCCCCTCGGTCTGTCTCTGGGTGAGTGGGGATTACTGGGACCAGTTGCCCCTTGGTCTGTCTCTGGGTGAGTGGGGATTACTGGGACCAGTTGCCCCTTTGTCTCTGGGTGAGTGGGGATTACTGGGACCAGTTCCCCCTTGGTCTGTCTCTGGGTGAGTGGGGATTACTGGGATCAGTTCCCCCTTGGTCTGTCTCTGGGTGAGTGGGGATTACTGGGACCAGTTGCCCCTTTGTCTGTCTCTGGGTGAGTGGGGATTACTGGGACCAGTTCCCCCTTGGTCTGTCTCTGGGTGAGTGGGGATTACTGGGATCAGTTCCCCCTCGGTCTGTCTCTGGGTGAGTGGGGATTACTGGGACCAGTTCCCCCTTGATCTGTCCCTGGGTGAGTGGGGATTACTGGGACCAGTTCCCCCTTGGTCTGTCTCTGGGTAAGTGGGGATTACTGGGACCAGATCCCATCCTTGGTCTGTCTCTGGGTGAGTGGGGATTACTGGGACCTTTGTCTGTCTCTCTCTTACTCTCACTCTCATGCGCTCTCTCTCTCTCTCTCTGGGTGAGTGATGTTTTGTCAAGTTGCACCTGACCAGTTGAACGTAGCTCCGTGTTGTGAAGTGAGTCCCTGTGCTTGTTAAACATCTCTCTCAGTTTATAACAGCTGTCTGGAATAAAGCAGCTGGAATGGAGCAGCTCTGGGGGTTTCCTGCTCTGCATTGGCACCATATCCTAGTATCCATTGCTGTTTCTGCAGAGATTGGGTTCTCAATATCACCTGATTAATTGCTGCCCAGACAGAGCATTACACACATTCTGTCATCATCTGATCGTAACCCTGTTTTCCTGTTTGTTACTCAGTGATCAAATGACAGTATGCAGGAATAGAGCCAGTGTGTGTGTACTTTATCAATGTTGTATCAGAAGCAGGCACACTGGGGTGTTCTGCAGCTGTACTGGCTTCCTCATACACTGCAGTGGTTCAAGAAAGCAGCTCACTCCCAAGACAATTACTCATGGGCAATAAGTGAGTGAATTAATAAAAGCAGTATTGTCTCTTTGAGAAACAGCCTCCCTGTTCCTGGACACTGAGCAAATCTTAGAGACATAGAAAATAGGAGCAGAAATAAGCCATTCAGCCCTTCCAACCTGCTACTCCAGTACTCTGTTCCTGCTCTCTCTACATACCCTTTGATTCCTTCAGCCCCAAGAACTAGATCTAACTCTTTGGCCTTGACTGTTTTGGCCTTGACTGTTTTGGCCTTGACTGTTTTCTGTGATAGTGAATGCCACAGGCTCACCACTCTCTGAGTGGAGACATTTCTCCTCATCTCAGTCCCAAATGGCCTACTCCATATCCATAATTAAGGATTGGAATATTAAAAGGGTTTAAAACCATAATCCTCTCTCTCCTTAACTCTCTGTAACAGAACCTCAAACCAAGTCACTAACCTCTCCTTTGACCATGTCAAAGTCCCACTACGAACAATATATATCTACTCATTATAAACGATTATTAGATTAGATTTCCCAGGCCCTTTGGCCCAACCAGACCACACTGACCCTCTGAAGAGTAACCCACGCAGATCCACCTCCCTCTGACTAATGCACCTAACCCTATGGGCAATTTACCTCATCTGCACACCTTTGGACTGTGGGAGGAAACCCACGCAGACACGGGGAGAATGTGCAAACTCCTCACAGTCAGTCACCCCAAGGCTGGAATCGATCCTGGGACCCTGGTACTGTGAGGCAGCAGTGCTAACCACTGAGCCACCGTGCCACCCAAGTTCTCGCTCTCCCAAGGCTACTCACTCAGTTTGTGTCTATACTCCCAATAGCCCAACCCAGCCCTTCCCAGCTCAGCATTCCCCTTGTCCAGCCCTTCCCAGCTCAGCATTCCCCATGTCCAGCCCTTCCTGGCTCAGCCTTGTACTGCCCAGCCCTGTCCAGCTCAGCCTTGCTAGTCCCCGCCCTGCTCTCCCCATTAGCATGTTGGCTCTTCAGCTGGAGCTGGCACCAGTACTGTTCCTATTGAAGGGATAAGGACAGTGGTGGGGGGAGGAAGGGGGGAACCTGAAGGTGTATGGGGAAATGTGGAACAGTTTCAGAGGGAATAGAGCGGGGGAGGAAGGATGGGCTGTTGGGATAAGCGGGGGCATGAAGGCCCTGTGTTGGTGTTGGTGGTGGGGGTGGGAATGTTGGCTGGTGGAGGGTGTACCTTGGTGAACCCCACTGCTCATAGTATCCACTGTGGCTGTGTGTGCTGCCATTGCGTGTTGCCCTTGAGCAAGTGAATTGGAGCTGGGGAAGCAGCTAGAGCAGTGCCAAGGATGAGCTCACTCAGCGTCACTTCAGTGTGGGAGAAAGCATGGGAATCCCTGTCTGCTGGCCACTGGGACGTGAGAGGGGCAAGACCCGATAAGCTTCTGTTGGCAACGTTGGATTTCCGATCACTTCACACACCCCTACCTAAACTCTGAATGTGTCCAGTGCGATTGTGGTGGGGTCAGATTTTAGTTAAAGGCAGTTTGCTTCAGGTTATCGGTGATTGTAAGTTGAAGCTCGGCACCTTGGTAACGTGGAACTTACCAGCAGTGATGGTCCAACAGGCCAGTGCTGGGAGTTAAACGTCAGCTCCTGGTGTAGGGTCCAACTCCTGTCAGAGACATATTATGTGTTTGTGGGGGTGTGGGTAGGGTTATGACGTACTGATGTGGAGTGGAGGGGGTTGGTGGTGGTTACTCAGTCAGTGAGGTCTCTTCACCAAATGAGTTCACACACACACACACACACACTGTGAGCTGGATGGTGGATATTCAGCGAAGACGGTTTCCTATTATCCACATCCGAAATCCCTCTCTCACTCCTGTTCCCAATTGAGACCCTTTTCCGTGCGGACCCTGCTGCTCTTGGTCACTATGGCCACCTTCTGGAGTGAGACCAGGTAAAGCAGGTGGACCCCATGCACCAGGGCCTGGGATCAGGACCCAGGTCTGGGAGCAGGAGCTGCCTGTGGGGGACCAGGATCACCCAGCTCAGAGGCAGCTCACAGCTCCTTGGGAGTTGTGCAGCCCGCAGGAGGAACCCCGTTCCCGTGTCCCATGATATTTTCTGGGGAATGCTAAGGTGCAGTGTTGAACTGGGCTTTGTATATTCTCCCAGGACACTGGGATGAACTGTGTCAGATCCTGGAGTGGGAGACCATGCTGTGCGAGTGGCTGGAAAAGTGACAGCTGATGTCTCTGACTCACTCCTTCCAGGAAGTGGCAGGAGATCTGTGTGTGATCTCTCAGCCACGTAGCCCCACAAATACATCAGGGCAATGACTGATACCGTCTGTACGAGGTCACTCCAGGTCACCAGCTACAAGGACTTCCAGAAGGCGTTCGACAAGGCCCCTCACAAAAGGTTTTGTCATAAGGTATTTTGGCAAGGATAGAGAGTTGGCTAATGGGCAGGAAACAGCTAATGGGGATAAGGGATTCTTTTTCAGGTTGGCGATCTGTAACCAGTGGGCTTTCCCAGAGGTCAATGCTGGGACCACAACTGTTCCCAATATGTATTAATGACTTGGAGGAAGGAAATGAATGCAGTGTAGCCATATTTGCAGCCAACACAAAGATAGGTGGAAAAGCAGGTTGTGAGAGGGATACAAACAGTTTACACTGGTTGGTTAGGCAAATGGGTAAAAATGAGCAAATGGGGCATGATGTGGGAAAATGTGAAGTTGTCCGTTTGGAAGGGTGTACAAAAGAACAGAGTAATATTTAATAGTAGTAGGGCGGCACGGTGGCACAGTGGTTAGCACTGCTGCCTCACAGCATCAGGTCCCAGGTTCGATTCCAACCTTGGGTGACTGTCTGTGTGGAGTTTGCACATTCTCCCCGTGTCTGCGTGGGTTTCCTCTGGTTTCCTCCCACAGTCCAAAGATCTGTAGGTCAGGTGAATTGGCCATGCTGAATTGCCCGTAGTGTTAGGTGCTTCAGTCAGAGGGAAATGGGTCTGGGTGGGTTGCTCTTCGGAGGGTCAGTGTGGACTTGTTGGGCTGAAGGGCCTGTTTCCACACTGTAGGGAATCTAATCTAATCATTTATGTGGAGGAAAGCTGCAATGCAAGGGGACTTGGGGTGGTCTTGTGCATGAAATACAGAAAGCTAGCACACATAGGCAGCCGGGAATCGAGAAAGCTAATGGAATGAAAAAGCCTTTAGTTCAAGGGGTACAAGAGTAGGGAAGTCTTTCTGCAACTGTACAAGATACTGATGAGACCACATCTGGAGTACTGTGAGCAGTTTTATCTCCGAATTTAAGGAAAGGCATCATTTGATTGGAGGCAGTTCAGAGAAAGTTCACTCAGCGATTCCTGGTGTGGAGGTAATGTCTTATGAGCAAACGTTAAACAGGTTCCCAACTCTACTCATTGGAGTTCAGAAGAATGAAAGTCAGCTTCTTGAAACATATCAGATTCTTAAGACGCTGAGAGGATGTTTACCCCGATAAGAGAATCTGGGACCAGAGGGCCTCGTCTCAGAATAAAGAGGCACCAATTTAATCCTGAGGTTGGAGGAATTTCTTTTCTCTGAGGGTTTCGGGTCCTTGCCACAGAGAACTGTCGGGACAGAGTCCTTGAGTATATTTAAGGCTGAGGTAGATAGATTCTTGATCAGGTGGGGAATCAAGGGTTACAAGGAAAATGGAGGAAGGTGGGCATGAGGAAAGGTGGAGGGGACTTGAAGGGTCAAATGATCTACTCCTGTGGTCTTATAGTCACTCCATTAATGCCTACGTGAGCTGTGATCCTACTCCCTGGCAGCTGCCCTGACTCCTAATCCTGGAGCTTGGTGTGTTTGAGGGTCCTGATCATTACAAAGCTGGTTACTGGGGAGCAAGGGTTATCCACTGTGCCCAAGACTGATGATCGCATTGTACAGGCCCCTGTCTGATGTTGAGCAAGGATACAAGGCTGCTCACACATGGACCTGAGGCGTGGTGAGGGCTGCTGAGGATGTGACCCCTCTGCTCACACTGATCCAGGAGGGTGGGGTGGGTAACCCTTTAGTAAGCTGTGAACAGTGTGTCCTGCCAGACTGCTGTGCTGTATGCTTTGCACTCTATGCTCTGTGCCCTGTTCTCTGTGCTCTGCTCTGTGCCCCGTTCTCTGTGCTGTGCTGTATGCCTTGCACTCTATGCTCTGTGCCCTGTTCTCTGTGCTGTGCTCTGTTCCCTATTCTCTGTGATGTGCTGTGTGCCCTGCACTCTATGCTCTGTGCCCTGTTCTCTGTGCCCTGTTCTCTGTGCCCTGTTCTCTGTGATGTGCTCTGTGCCCTGCACTCTATGCTCTGTGCCCTGTTCTCTGTGCTGTGCCCTGTGCCCTGTTCTCTGTGCTGTGCACTGTGCCCTGCACTCTATGCTCTGTGCCCTGTTCTCTGTGCCCTGTTCTCTGTGCTGTGCTCTGTGCCCTGCACTCTATGCTCTGTGCCCTGTTCTCTGTGCTGTGCTCTGTGCCCTGTTCTCTGTGCTGTGCTCTGTGCCCTGTTCTCTGTGCTGTGTTCTATGCCCTGCACTCAATGCTCTGTGCCCTGTTCTCTGTGCCCTGCATTCGATGCACTTTGCCCTGCACTCTATGCTCTGTGCCCTGTTCTCTGTGCCCTGTTCTCTGTGCTGTGCTCTGTGCCCTGCACTCTATGCTCTGTGCCCTGTTCTCTGCCCTGCACTCTATGCACTTTTCCCTGCACTCTATGCTCTGTCCCCTGTTCTCTGTGCCCTGTTCTCTGTGCTGTGCTCTGTGCCCTGCATTCTATGCTCTGTCCCCTGTGCTCTGTGCCCTGTTCTCTGTGCCCTGCACTCTATGCACTTTTCCCTGCACTCTATGCTCTGTCCCCTGTTCTCTGTGCTGTGTTCTGTGCCCTGTTTGCTGTGCTGTGCTCTATGCTCTGTGCCCTGTTCTCTGTGATGTGCTCTGTGCCCTGCACACTATGCCCTGTGCCCTGTTCTCTGTGCTATGCTCTGTGCCCTGCACACTATGCTCTGTGCCCTGTTCTCTGTGCTGTGCTCTGTGCCCTATTCTCTGTGCTGTGCCCTGTGCCCTGTTCTCTGTGATGTGCTCTGTGCTCTGCACACTATGCTCTGTGCCCTGTTCTCTGTGATGTGCTCTGTGCTCTGCACACTATGCCCTGTGCCCTGTTCCCTGTGCTGTGCTCTATGCCCTGCACTCTATGCTCTGTGCCCTGTTCTCTGTGCCCTGCATTCTATGCACTTTGCCCTGCACTCTATGCTGTGTGCCCTGTTCTCTGTGCCCTGTGCTGTGCCCTGTGCTCTTCCCTGTGCCTTTTGCACTATTGGAAAGTGAACAAGGTGCTTGGGAGCAGTGGAGGGGGAGGAGGACTTTGAAAGCAGAGGATGCTCCCCTTAAGCTCAGTTGTGTCTGGTACTGCAAGGTTTCCAGCTCCTGACTGCCCCCTAGGTCCAGCCAATGGGACCTGCAGGCAGCTGCCAATGATGGACTGCTCCATAGCATGGCAATGATTACTAAATCTGCTTGGCTTTGTGGAAAGCCTCCATTGACTTTGTGTGTGTTCCCTTTTGGCTGTCAGTAAATAAAAATTCCTGTTTAATTCTGCATTTCTCTGATTGTATGTGTGTGTGTTGCTCCAGTAGATAATGATGGGATATGGATCTAGTGGGCATTGGGCACAAGGGAGCTGTGCCTTGGGAGCTAGCGAGAGGAATATGGTGAGACCTGCTGGTTAAACAATGACACAGCGAGTTTGGTCAGATAAGCGGGAAAACACATTGGGCTTGGCAGAGACAAAAGCAAGATTCAGCCCAACACCTTTCCATGTTTGAGGAGTGAGGTTACATTTGGGATCAGAGCTCAGGATTCCTCTTGTGCCTGTCTCTGCCAGGGTCCAGTTTACACTTGAACTTTTCAGATCGAGAGTCATTTCCAAACTGTGCCCATTTCTCATCTCATCCCAGTCAGCACGAGTTCACTGCTTTGCTTGTTGCCATCACCGGTTTTTAATGTGGTCTTCATTTGTGCTGACATTTTGCAGCAATCAAGAATGTGAGAGGCGAATACTACCTGAATGGTCATTGGACGATCGACTACAGCCGGGCCCTGTACATCGCCAACACGGTCATCCACTATGAGAGGGGAACAGAGGGGGACCTGGCCTCAGAGGTCATCCATGGCCGAGGACCCACATCAGAACCCTTGATACTGGAGGTTAGTGCAAACTCAAGTCATATCACACTTTCTGTGCGCGTGTGTGTGTGTGTGTGTCAGAGAGAGACAGATGTCACTCGGTGTGTGTGTGTCAGAGAGAGAGATGTCACTCGGGGTGTGGGTGTGTGTGTGTGTATGTGTGTGTGTGTGTGTGTGTCACAGCTGAAGAGAGATGTAATTCAGGGTGTGGGTGTGTGTGTGTGTGTATGTGTGTGTGTGTGTCAGAGAGAGAGAGATGTCACTCGTGTGTGTGTCAGAGAGAGACAGATGTCACTCGGGTGTGTGTGTGTGAGTGTGTGGATCAGAGAGGGAGAGATGTCTCTCTCTGACACACACCCACACACACACCCAGACCCCGAATGACACACACCCCAAGTCAGGGTGGTGAGTGACTTGGAGGGGAACTTGCAGGTGGTGGTATTCCCAAGTACCTCCTGCCCTTGTCCTTCTGGATGGAAGTGGTTGTGGGTTTGGGAGGTGTTGGTGAATTTCTGCAGTGGATCTTTTAAATAGTACACACTGCTGCTGCTGAGTGCTGGTGGTGGAGAGAGTGAATGTTTGTAGATGTGGTGCCAACCAAGTGGGTTGTTTTGTCCCGGATAGTATCAAGCTTCTTGAGTGTTGTTGGAGCTGCACCCATTCAGGCAAGTGGGGAGTATTCCATCACACTCCTGACTTGTACCTTGTCGAAGAGGGATAGACTTTGGGGTGTCAGGTGATGAGTTACTCTCCCCAGTCTCAGACCTCCTCTTGTAGCCACTGTGTTCATGTGGTGATTCCTTATGAGCCTCTGGTCAATGGCAACCCCCAAGGATGTTGACAGTGGGGGATTGAGTGATGGTAATACCGTTGAATGTCAATGCTTGGTGTTTCCCAAGGGAAGGTGTGGCCTGGAATAGTGACATGAAATGCTGTGTGTACTTTGCAGATTATTAGCCAGGAGCCTAATCAAGGGATAGAATATGAATATTATCTATCACGATACCACAAGCAGCCTGAAGGTTACTTCTGGAGTGTTGGCTCATGGAGTCTGTGCAGCAAGGAATGTGGAGGAGGTGAGTGCCTCTCAGCCCTTGGAATTCCACCTTTTTAGTTTTCCGCATTCTTCATTTAACGGAACACTTTATTCTGAGCATGAAGCAGCAGCCACACGACGAGATTTTCTGCTCAGGGATATTATGACACTCCTCTGGAGAAGTTGGGGCTTGAACCCAGACCTTCTGGCTCAGAGCTAGGGGCACAGCCACTGCTCCACAAGGGTTCTTGAGGTTGCACTTGCGGACTGTAGACTGACTGGGAAAGATAGATGGCTCTTGGTCACAGACAGGACGGGGTGTTATAACCATGGTCACATTCTGGAGGCTGGGCTGGGTTGGGGGGAGCTCTAACCCTCGACCTGACCTGGAGATCCCATCATGCCATTTTGTTGGCACCATGACCAATATTTATTACCTTGGTTTTGTGCCTCAAGATTTGTTATCACTGTTGCCTTTGTGGGAGCTGGCTGTACACGTTTCTGATCTTACAGCAAGTGATGACCACTTCAGAGGAGGCCACCCCACTGCCTGTATGGGGCTTTGGGAGTCTCCGGCGATGGGTGGCAGGCGCTACCTAAAGGCAGCGCTGTCTGCGGACCCCTGGATCCACCAGCTATCTGACCACCCACCCCCAATCTTGGGGAGCAGTCAGGTATTGTGATCAGCAAAGCTCAGAGGCCACCAGGAGACACTGAGGAATTCCCTGGCATCTATTGCTTGTTTACTGTGGGTGAGCTTTTAATTAGAGTGGGAGATTTATTGTGTTGACATGAGTGATCCCACACCACCCATTTTTCTTTATCCTCCCCTTTCCTTGAAGTTGAGGTAATTTGCCTTTGGGGGCGTGAGAATGACGTTTATACAAATACAGTTTCTCGGTTTCTGCTGCCAACAGGACAAAGATAGTACAGGAGTGAATGCAAAATTGTGCAGATGGTTTGCGCATCTTTTTAAAAAAATGTTGGCCCACCTCATTTAGTGTGTTGAAGGCAGTGGGAGTGATTGAGATAAAGGGATATTTTGCGGGGTCTCCCTGCGGTACAGTGTGAGAGCTCCTGCCTATTGACCACTGTTCCTGCGATCGTGTGCCCTCTCTGTGTCCCGACAGGCTACCAGACCCGGCTGGTGTTCTGCACCATTGACAACGAGGCCTACCCGGATTATCTGTGCAGGGACCAGGTCCGGCCCAGATCCAACAAAACCTGCAACTCCCAGAGCTGTCCACGGACCAAACAGTGAGTGAGCACCATTCTTCACTCAACCCTGTGCAACAACTGAACATACAGTTGCAAGGCATGAACCGGCAGCTATTAACCCGGACAGGATTCCAGGGATAATATCCTGGCCTGGGATCCCAGGGATAATAACAGCCAGGTCCTTGAAGCGACACTGTGATGTTTGCCTTCTTAACTTTGCTTCTTGTTTTTTCTGACATGTGGTTGTACTGTGTATAGCTGGAATTTAACTTTTTATTTCATTTCTCTATATCCTGTTACTAAGGATTGTACCTAGGCACCCTCTACCTAAGATAGCGCTGAGTGTTCGTGACGTTGTTACCCTGTAACTAATGTTGCAACTGAAGAAGCTGTACCCAGCTATCTCTGTCCCTAAGATAGCACTGTTAGTGGTGACTTGTATAACTTTTCACCAATAAAGCTGAAGGTAGCACGGTGTCTCAGTGGTTAGCACTGCTGCCTCACAGCACCAGAGACCCGGGTTCAATTCCAGCCTCGGGTGACTGTCTGTGTGGAGTTTGCACGTTCTCCCAGTGTCTGCGTGGGTTTCCTCCGGGTGCTCCAATTTCCTCCCACAGTCCAAAGGTGTGCAGGTCAGGTGAATTGGCCATGCTAAACTGCCCCATTGTGTTAGGTGCATTAGTCAGAGGGAAATGGGTCTGGGTGGGTTACTCTTCAGAGGGTCGGTGTGGACTGTTTGGCCCAAAGGACCTGTTTCCACACTGTAGAGAATCTAATCTAATTCAGGGATAATAACCCAGTCTGGGATTCTGGGGGTAAAATCCCAGCTGATGACTGCAGGGGTCATAACCCATGACCCACTTTCCCCCCACAAGTGGCCTTGGTTAAAGACTCTCTCTCCCCCCCCCACCTCAGTGGCTTTGAGGGAAATGATGCACTTCCCCCTCACCAAGTGACTGTGAGGGTGATATTGCACACTCAGAATTGATGTTGGATATTTCTGTCTGATAGTTTACTAGCAGTGGGGGACGTGGAGATGGGTGATGGTGCGATTGAGCTGGGTGTTGCTACAGGGGCAGAGTGTGGGTGAGGAATAAGAGTAAGGGGGGTGAAGGGTGGCATAAAGATAGATTGTTGGGGTTTTTGCTTCATTAACTGATGGGGCAGTCTCGAGGAGCTGAAATGGCTTGTTCCAGCCCCTTTGCCGAGTAGTAATTAATCAAGGGAACACCTTTCTGTGAGCCATACTTTGGAACTGAGTTGTTTCTTACCAAAACATTTTAAAAGCAAACATTTATTCCATGTGCAAAGGCTTTCATTCATACCCAAACCAAGTGTCTGGACCTCAAGCCAGTGCCTGACGCCGAGAGTTTCCAGGTAACCATGACAGCTCTGTGGGATGTGCGCACTGGCTAGCTGATGCAATTTGAGCGTGCTCAGAATGCTTCATGGAGTTAATGGAAAGTGGTGTGGTGTGCTTTCTAATAAAGTCGCAGCTTGCTTGGTGCAGGGCTCCTTGGGGGGAGGAGTGTGATGGAGTGGTCAGTGCTGGAGCTTATGCTATCTCTGGTGAGCCGCAGTCCTGCATTAGAGGTGATCAGAGCTCCTTGCACTGCAGGGTGGGGTATTGTTTCTGCCTCTTGTTTTCTACCTTGTGATTCCAAGTCAGCTCCAAGGTGAGTTACAATCTCTTTCTTTGTCTTGTCAGTCAGCTATTTCTATCCAGCCTATACTTTGCTTGTGGTCTGTTGAAGCATATTTAAACCTTCCAACTAGCAAAGTAATTCATTCTGTGACTGAGCAAATTTTGCTTTTATTTTAGTGAAAGAGAACTCCACTTCTTTTTCTCTTTGTGATTCACCTGTCCAAATACTACCACACCCTCCTGTAACATCCAATACCAACTGTCCTCATTGCTGTGTTCCAGCAGTGCTCTTACTGTGAATTCACAATACCATTGAAACTCGAGCTCAGGCTGACTCAGCATCAGCACTTTCATGAGAGGTCTCTGTGTGTGTGTGTCTGCTTGTGTTAGTGTCTGGGGGTGTCGGGGTGTGTATGTGTGTGGGTGTGTGTAGGTGTGTCGGGGTGTGTGTGTAAGTATATGCATTTGTGCACAGGTGTCCCTACCAGTGTGTGTATAGGTGTGTGTGTGCGTGCAAGTGTTTCTGTTAGTGTGTGTGTGTACACGCACAGCTATCTCTCTTTGCGTGTCTGTGTATGTGCAGATGTGCAGCTGTCTCAGAGTGTCTGCAGAGATTGTTGTCACTGTGTGTGTGCGTGTCTGTGTGTGTGTGTAGGTGTTTCTGTTTGTGTGTCCAGGTGTCTGCATTAGTGTGTGCACGTACAGATATCTTTAACTGTGTGTGTTTATGTGCACGTGCAGTGTCTCTGTCAGTGCGTGCGCACATGCAGGTGTGTGTGTGTGTATAATGTGTGAGAGAGAGAGAGAGAGAGAGAGAGAGAGACATAGAGAGAAAAGTCCTGTACAGATGACCTTAAACTCTGACTGACTGTCTCCCAATCACAAATACCAACACCAATTTTCTTCTAAACATCACTGTTACATTTACCAGTTTCTGCTGATTTGATGGGGAATTGTAACTGAACAAACTGCACCCGGCCAGTATCCCGTCACCAAGTCACCCTTTATTTCGGTGTGTTTAGTACTTGACGCTGGTCCAGCTCCCTCAGAGCCAGCTCTCCAAGTGAATGGAGCTTCTGACACCCATGTTCTTATCTCTCATCTGGGGCTCCCTGATTGAACCAGATTACCAGCCCCAGTTGGGGCTCCCTGATTGGACCAGATTACCAGCCCCATCTGGGGCTCCCTGATTGGACCAGATTACCAGCCCCAATCAGGGACCTCCTACTCCATGAGGTTCACGTGGCTGACCTCATGACAATCACTACAGCAACACTGGGTGTTCTGCGGAGCTGGGGGGTTTAGTGTTGTTTGTGTCAGGGCTCTGTGATGACCCAGTCTAGCTTGGGAGCCCTGTAGAACAATGCTGAGTTGACAGGCCAGAGCATGGATTCAGTAACAATGCCAGCTGCCCATGCTGTATTTACTGGAGCACAGGACTGGTCTGTGGGAACAATCTTGTGTAGATCATCATCATTGTCATTGAATTTTTAACAGAAATACAACCGAATTTAATCTAGACGCTTATTGAACGTGCCACATGGCAAGAGTCTATTTGCTGTTTCCACTGGACAAGCCTAGTCACCCTGACCCTACCTGAAACCATTTCACATTCCTTTTTCACTCCTGTCCTAATCTACGCCCCCCCTTTATAAAGCATTACTGTCTAGGGCCCCAGTCTGGGTGACTTCCCACTTGGATTTGTTGGTGACTTCCTGTCTTGCTTTGAAAGCCCTTGGATTCAGATTCTCCTAGAAACATCTCTACGTTTGATCTCCCCATCCCTTGGAAACATCTTTTCTACGTCTACCGCCATGGAAACTGTCTTCTATACATTTGCCCCCATGGAAACATCTTCTCCAACCCACCGCCCCCCAGTGGCAACATTTCTGTGATTCCCCACCCCCACCCCATGGAAACATCTCCTCTCTCTACCCCACCCCCACCCCATGGAAACGTCTCCTCTCTCTACCCCACCCCCACCCCATGGAAACATCTCCTCTCTCTACCCCACCCCCACCCCATGGAAACATCTATTCTCTCTACCCCACCCCACCCCATGGAAACAACCTTTCTAAGCATCCCCCCCCCCCATGGAAATATCTTCACTATGGTTTTCCCACAACCCCTCAGCTGTGTGTATGTCTCTCCCCATCCTGACTGTGGACACTTATGAGTGAGATTGCTCTCTTGTTACCCCTTGCCCTTTCTGAAAGAGGCAGTGTCACAGTATGTTGATGGACAGCCCGAGTATGTGTGAGTGTTGTCACCTTCTATTTGGTGTATGATACCATCAGACTACAGGCGGTCCTCAGTGTCCGCCTGTAATCCTGTTGACACCGGGTTCTCCCATTGAATGGGGGGTGGTGGTGACTGGGTGGCAAGGGGTATTCACTGGAGGACATTGTGCGGGGCACGGCTTCCAGATGGTGCCCTTTGTTGACGTTGCTTGTGGATTGATGAGCAGCTGGAAGACGACAGAGTGGAGTATGTGTTCGGTGACGTGTGGGAGAGGACAGCAGACCAGGTCTGTGTACTGCACCTTGTCGGAGCCAGGTCAAGTGGAGGTGGTTCGGGATGACTCCGAGTGTGCTGCAGTGACAGTGAAGCCCCTCACACACCAGGCCTGCAACCAGCTACAGTGTGCCAGCTGGCGGACCACTGACTGGACTGAGGTAAGGCTCAGCAACTGGCATCGGTTCACTCACCCAGTTTCCCAACTGCCTGTGCTCATGTGTATGTAAATCTAACACCAACTGTTCACACCCACATAGACATATACACACACATACGCTCAGACAGGCCCTCTCTCTCTCTCTCTCTCTCTCTCTCTCTCTCTCTCTCTCGCTGTCTCTGTCTCTTTCTCTGTCTCTCTCTGTCTCTGTCTGTCTCTATCTCTCTCTCTCTGTTTTTGCCTCTATCTCTCTGTGTCTCTCTCTCTCTCTCTGTTTGTCTCTGTTTCTCTCCGTCTTCTCTCTCTTTCTCTCTGTCTCTGTGTCTCCCTCTGTCTCTCTATCTCTCTCTCTGTCTCTATCTCTCTCTGTTTCTGCCTCTATCTCTCCGTCTCTGTTTCTTTCCATCTTCTCTCTCTCTCTCTGTCTGTCTCTGTCTCTGTCCCCCTTGGTCTATACGTAAGAATAAAGGAGTAATGTTCTGAGCAGCCTGCCTCCAGTTTGGTTGCTGGTGTTGATTAGTTATTGTGTGGCGTGTTGCAGTGTTCGGTATCGTGTGGTGAGGGTGTCCAGACGAGGTCAGTCTCCTGTGTGCTGGAGTCGGGAGGCCAGCTTCCAGATTTTGTCTGTTTAGCTCAGACCAAGCCGCCCGCAGTCCGTGTTTGTCTGCTCAATTCCTGCACAGACAACTTCTCCTGGTACATCGGGGCGTGGAGCGCAGTAAGTGCCAGCTTCCTATCCCTCTTCCTTCCTTTACACCCTCTTTCCTCCCCCCAACCTATTTGTCCACTATCCCTTTAAATCCATTGAGGAATTCGTAAGGTGCATGAGATGAGTATTTGGATAGAAATGGTATGGAGGGATATGGGGAAAAGGCAGGCAATTGGCACTAGGGGATAGAATCAAAGCAGACATGAAGGACTGAATAGCCTCCAGTGATTCAGTGACGATACACTTGACAAGATGAGTTTATATTCTCCCCACTCTCTGGGTTAACTCAGCGGTTGTTTTCTTTTCTCAGTCACTCAGTGACTGTCTCCCCAGTAGGTGGCGATATCCTCCGCTGTTCTGTTTGAAAATTCGGTTGGATCGCCTTCAATTTTTTTTTCTCTCTGGAGATACATAACATCAATGAATCCAGTTCGACCTTGGGCTGAATGCATGTTTTTGCTAGATTGTCTCGACCTTTAACCTGGGCAAACCTTACTTAGGTCGTGATTTACAGTTGACTTTGAAGCGAAACAAATTATTTATCGTATATATTAATAACTTGGCTGAGGAAAGTGAACGCACTGTAGCCGGGTCTGCGGGCGACACACAAAAATAGGTGGGAAAGATTGGTGAGGATGGCACAAAGAGTCGGCAGAGGAACAGGTGAAGTGAGTTGGCAAAATCTTGTTAGATAATGTGGGGGAGAGTTAGGTTGTGCACTCTGGCAGGATGAAAAGAGGAGCTGAATATTATTTAAATGGAGAAAGACTGCAGAAAGCTACAGAACAGAGGGATTTGGGAGGCCTTGTGAATGGATCAAAAAACAACTAGCATCCAAGTCTACCATAGGTAAGGCAAATAGAATGTTGGGCTTGATTTCAAAGGGAATGGGGTATGAAAGTAGGGAAGCCTTGCAGGAACTATACAAGGCAGTAGTCAAATCACAGCTGGAACACTGTCAGCAGTTCTGTTCCCCCCTTCTTTATTAGTTCATGGGCATCACTGGCTGGATCGGTATTGATTGCCTAGGGGATATTTTGCTGTGGGGCTGGAGTCACATATAGGCCAGGCCAGACCAGGTAAGGATGATAGTTTCCTTCCCGAAAAGGTATTAGTGAACCAGATAACCTTTTACACCAGCTCTGTAGGGTGTCTATGGGCGGGAGGTTCCTGACAGGAATGGCATTATGGGAGAGACGGTGATGGGTCCAATGGGGTTGGGGGTGAGGTCCCTGACTGGTGATGTCATCCATGGGGGGGGGAGGTGTGAACCCAAGTTAGGGTGTTTACCGAAATGTCTGTTTGAGTGATGCTTTGGAGAGATGGGAAGAGCACTGAGAGTGTGTGCTGATGGCAGGAGGCCTGGGGTAAAGTGGAGCAAGCCATTGTGCAATTTTTGTACCTGCTTTTTCTTCTTTTTTGCGGTGAGGTTTGTTCCCTTTGTCTCACTCATCCCTTCGGTTGGGAGGAGCTGACTGCCTCTGGTTTCCTTTGCAGTGTTCAGTCACGTGTGGAGAGGGCATACAGAACAGGCCGGTGTCCTGTATGTCCCACTCAGGTGGGAAAGTGCCGGATTTTGCATGCTCTGCTCAGGTGAAGCCCTCATCCACCCAGTCCTGTGTCCCCGATGACTGCAGCGAGTTCTTCTCCTGGCACGTGGGTGTCTGGGGTCTGGTGAGTTTGCAAACTAGTTTCCCCTTCCTTGCTGCCTCACTGCAATCGGGTCGTGTGTTGATCTCAAATAAAAATCATTCCTTGTCACGCATTTGGCACAGGGGTTTTTTTGCACGAAGCCCACAATGATTTGCTTTGAGGAATAGTTGGATAGGTTAAACTTTCCAATGAGCATTCATTACTGACTGTGTTTCAAAATTCCTGTGAAATATCGTCCGTATATGGCTACAGGTGGGGCAGAGATTCTGCAATGTTGGAGATTTGGGAGCGTGTGCTTCTCTCCAAATTCACCGAGGTTCCTTCAGACAGCACCTTGCAAGCCCACCGCCTCCACCATCTGGAAGGACAAGGGCAGCAGATACATGGGAACACGACCACCTGCAAGTTCCCCTCCAAGCCACGTATCATCTTGGCTTGGAAATATATCGCTGTTAAAAGAACAAAGTAGATTCCAGCACAGGAGCAGGCCCTTCAGTCCTCTAAGCCTGCACCGATCCAGATCCTCGATCTAAACCTGCCACCTATTTTCTAAGGATCTGTATCCCTCTGCTCCCTGCCCATTCATGTATCTGACTAGATACATCCTAAAGGACGCTATCATGCCCACCCTTACCACCTCCACTGGCAACATGTTCCATGCACCCACCACCCTCTGTGTGAAGAACTTTCCACACATATCTCCCCTAAACCTTTCCCCTCTCACCTTGTTCTGTGACCCCCTTATAATTGAGTCCCCCACTCTGGGAAAATGCTTCTTGCTATCCACCCAGTCTGTGCCTCTCAGGAACTTGTAGACCTCAATCAGGTCCCCCCTCTACCTTGGTCTTTTTAATGAAAATATTCCTAATCTACTCAACCTCTCCTCATAGCTCACACCCTCCATACCAGACAACATCCTGGTGAACCTCCTCTACACCCTCTCCAAAGCATCCACATCCTTTTGGTAATGTGGGGACCAGAACTGTATGCAGTATTCCAAATGTGGCTGAACCAAAGTCTTATGCAACTGTAACATGACCTGCCAACTCTTGTACTCAATACACCATTCAATGAAGGAAAGCATGTTGTATGCCTTCTTGACCACTCTATCAACCTGCATTGCCACTGAACACACAGATCTCTCTGTACATCAATTTTCCCCAGGACTTTTCCATTTACTGTATAGTTCGCTCTTGAATTGGACCTTCCAAAATGCATCACCTCGCATTTGCCCGGATTGAACTCCATCTGCCATTTCTCCACCCAACTCTCTAATCAATCTAGCTTCTGCTGTATTCTCTGACAATCCCCTGCACTACCTGCTACTCCACCAATCTTAGTGTCATCTGTAAACTACCTATACCTTCCTCCAGACCATTTATGTATATCATAAAAACAGTGGTCCCAGCACGGATCCCTGTGGAACACGACAGATCACGGTTCTCCATTTTGAGAAACTCCCTTCCACTCTTACTCTGTCTCCCGCTGCCCAGCCAGTTCTCTATCCATCTAGTTAGTACACCCTGGGCACCATGTGACTTCACATTTTCCATCAGGTGAACCTTATCAAATGCCTTACTGAAGTCCACGTAAATGACTTACAGCCCTTCCCTCATCAATCAACTTTGTCACTTGCTCAAAGAATTCTATTAGGTTTGTAAGACATGACCTTCCCTGCACTAAACCATGTTGCCGATCACTGATAAGCCCATTTTCTTCCAACTGAGGATAGATCCTATCCCTCAATACCTTCTCCAGCAGCTTCCCTACCAGTGACATCAGGCTCACCAGTTTATAACTACCTGGATTATCCCTGCTACCCTTCTTAAACAAGGGGACAACATCAGCAATTCTCCAGTCCTCCCGGACCTCACACATGTTCAAGGATGCTGCAAAGATATCTGTTGAGGCCCTAGCTATTTCCTCTCTCGCTTCCCTCAGTAACCTGGGATAGATCCCCTCAGGACCTGGAGACTTGTCCACCTTAATGCCTCTTAGAATATCCAACACCTCCTCCCTCCTTCTGCTGATTTGACCGAGAGTAATCAAACATCTCTCCTTAACCTCAACATCCGTCATGTCCCTCTCCTCGGTGAATATGATGCAAAGTACTCATTAACAATCTCACCCATTTTCTCTGACTCCACACATAACTTTCCTTCCTCGAGTGGGCCAACCCTTTGTCTCATTACCCTCTTGCTCCTTATATGCAAATAAAAGGCTTTGGGATTTTCCTTAACCCTGTTTCCTTAGCCCCCTTTAGCCCCCTTAATTCCTTGTTTCAGATTGGTCCCACTTTCTCCGATATTCTTCCAAAGCTTTGCCTGTCTTCAGTCACCAAGGCCTTAAGTATGTTTCCTTTTTCATAGAACATAGAACATAGAAGAATACAGCGCAGTACAGGCCCTTCGGCCCTCGATGTTGCACCGATCAAAGCCCACCTAACCTACACTAGCCCACCATCCTCCATATACCTATCCAATGCCCGTTTAAATGCCCATAAAGAGGGAGAGTCCACCACTGCTACTGGCAGGGCATTCCATGAACTTACGACTCGCTGAGTAAAGAATCTACCCCTAACATCTGTCCTATATCTACCCCCCCTTAATTTAAAGCTATGCCCCCTCATAATAGCTGACTCCATATGCGGAAAAAGGTTCTCACTGTCAACCCTATCTAAACCCCTAATCATCTTGTACACCTCTATCAAGTCACCCCTAAACCTTCTTTTCTCCAATGAAAACAGCCCCAAGTGCCTCAGCCTTTCCTCATAGGATCTTCCTACCATACCAGGCAACATCCTGGTAAACTTCCTCTGCACTCGTTCCAATGCCTCCACATTCTTCCTATAGTATGGCGACCAAAACTGCACACAATAGTCCAGATGCGGCCGCACCAGAGTCTTATACAACTGCACCATGACCTCAGGACTCTGGAACTCAATTCCTCTACCAATAAAAGCCAGTACGCCATATGCCTTCTTCACTGCACTATTTACCTGGGTGGCAACTTTCAGAGATCTGTGTACATGGACACCAAGATCCCTCTGCTCATCCACACTACCAAGTATCTGACCATTAGCCCAGTACCCCATTTTTTGTTACTCATACCAAAGTACCTCACACTTACCCACATTGAGCTCCATTTGCCACCTTTCTGCCCAGCTCTGCAGCTTATCTATATCCCGCTGTAACCTGCCACATCCTTCCTCACTGTCTACAACTCCACTGACTTTCGTGTCATCCACAAACTTGCTCACCCAACCTTCTAACCCCTCCTCCAGGTCATTTATAAAAATGACAAACAGCAATGGTCCCAAAACAGACCCTTGCAGAACACTGCTAGTAACTGCACTCCAAGATGAACCTTTACCATCAACTACTACCCTCTGTCTTCTTCCAGCCAGCCAATTCCTAATCCAAACCTCTAACTCACCCTCAATGCCATACCTCCATATTTTTTGCAGTAGCCTACCATGGGGAACCTTATCAAATGCCTTACTAAAATCCATATACACCACATCTCCCACTTTACCCTCGTCCACCTCCTGAGTCACCTTCTCAAAGAATTCAATAAGGTTTGTGAGGCACGACCTGCCCTTCACAAAACCATGCTGACTATCCTTGATCACATTATTCCTATCCAGATGTGCATAAATCCTATCCCTTACAATTCTCTCTAAGACTTTGCCCACAACAGAAGTGAGATTCACCGGCCTATAGTTACTAGGGTTATCCCTACTCCCCTTCTTGAACAAGGGAACCACATTTGCTATCCTCCAGTCTTCTGGCACTATTCCTGTAGACAACGAGGGCATAAAAATCAAGGCCAATGGCTCTGCAATCTCTTCCCTTGCTTCCCAGAGAATCCTGGGATAAATGCCATCAGGACCAGGGGACTTATCTATTTTCATCCTTTCCAGAATTTCCAACACCTCTTCCCTACATACCTCAAAGCCGTCCATTCTAATTAATTGTGACTCAGTATTCATATCGACAACAATGTCCTGTTCCTGAGTGAATACTGACGAAAAGTATTCATTCAGTGTCTCCCCAATCTCTTCAGCCTCCACACGCAACTTCCCACTACTATCCTTGACTGGGCCTATTCCTACCCTAGTCATTCTTTTATTCCTGACATACCTATAGAAAGCCTTTGGATTTTCCCTAATCCTACCAACTAAGGACCTTTCATGTCCCCTCTTGGCTGGTCTCACAATTTCACCTCTCATCCATGGTTCCCTAACCTTGCCATTTCTATCCTTTTCACAGGGACATGTCTGTCCTGCACTCTAATCAATCTCTTTAAAAGCCTCCCATATATCAAATGTGGATTTACCCTTAAACAGCTGCTCCCAATCCACATTCCCTGGCTCCAGTTGAATTTTGCTATAGTTGGCCTTCCCCCAGTTTAGCACTCTTCCTTTAGGACCACTTTTGTCTTTTTCCACGAGTATTCTAAAACTTATGGAATTATGATCACTATTCCCAAAGTCATCTCTGACTGAAGCTTCAACCACCTGGCTGGGCTCATTACCTAACACCAGGTCCAGTATGGCCCATTCCCTAATTCCGCCAGGTCAAAGTCCTGGAATTCCCTCCCAAAGGGCATTGTGGGTATACTTGCAGTACATGGACTGCAGCGGTTCAAGAAGGCAGCTCACCCCCACCCTCTCAAGGGGCAACTAGGCACGGGAAGTAAACCTGCTCCAACCAGTGACATCCTCATCCTGTGAGTGAGTAAACAAGAAGGCTTATAATGTGGATAAGATATTAAGGCGCATTGTTGCGAAAGACAATGTTTCTCCCCCTTCCTTGTGAGTTATCAATCACTAACTGTGCTATCCTGGCCAAACCAGTTCCAGGATTATTTTGCAAACTGTGGTGAATGGGTGGAATTGTAGAAAGCCAAACACATGCTTCAAATGAAGATAAAGGACACCTCTCTCACAATGACGTTCTTCAACAAGGCCATGTTAATGCTCTCTCTCCCTCCCTCTCGTATTGAGATCTATGACCAAGCAAGGCACTAGAAATATCTGTTGTGTGAGCCATTATTCACCGGGTTGTCATCGGTAACCATTCAGGTGATAATTGGGTGAGATTTGAATGTAGCGGTCCTTGCAGAAGCTCCTCATCAAGGATTGACATCAAACTGAGCAGTTACTCACTGCCTCATTCCGAGCATGGGATAAGGCAGTGATTGGGTGTTGGGCGTTCCATCAGATCCATTTACAAATTTGACAAAAACAGAAGGAAAGATGAGGGGGTCACATTGGTGTTACTCACAGGATGGGGTTGGAGAAGCCAGTAGATTCAGGGGTGTAACGTTGGAAGACAGAGACAGCAAAATAATACAGAAGATCCAAATAACAACTTCATGTAACACCTTTAATGTAATGTAGGGCCTTTCACAGGAGCGTGACAAGGGATTTGAAGGAGATCTGCGATGGGAGTGGTCTATAAGGTCCTGACTGTAGAGGTTCATAGCAGCGACCAACATCCATTTGGTCTGAGTCTTTGGATTATTGGAGGGGAGGACAGCTTACTCTGTACAGTTTAAAGAGAAACGACATGAATATAAAATGACCAGAATGTGATGTTGGCTGAGGAATGTATTAGCTGGAGCCTGGGGAACACTCCCCTGCCAAGTGTTCCTCCAAATAGTGCCAAGGGATATTCTCTATCTGAGAGGGTGGGGCAAGGGGAGTGTTTGACCCCCATTCAGAACTGCTAAGGGTCTGTTTTGAGCTTTGACTGGGAGGGCTAGAGCATTGTGAAAGGTCTGGGAATGGCTGATTTATCCTGGAAACATCTAGCTGCTGGCCCGGAGAGGTTGATGTTTCTGGGCATCTGGAAACCCAGTGCAAGATCGGAAAAAGGGCTAATAATTGTTTGTTAACGGCCCAGCGCCTGGCCAGCAGGCCTGACAGGGGTTTTGTTTTCTCAGAGTGGGGTGGTGTGATTGTCGGAGGGTTTGATCCAGCCTAGCCTGGCGCTGACTGGTGTTCTCTCCGCAGTGCTCCAAGAGCTGTCAGACAGGAAAGCGGAGACGTCAGGTCATCTGCTATGACCAGGATCGCAAACATCAGGACCCGGAGAAATGTGACCCACGTGCCTATCCCCGGGAGTTTGAGGATTGTAACAGCCAGCCTTGCTTCCTGCCCCAAAGTGAGTCAGTGCTGATGAAATTATTCTTGCTCAGTTCTTATTGACCGCCTGTTGCTTTCTGAGGATTGTTCCTGTTCAACCTCAGATCCTTCCTTCCTTCTTTCTTTCTTTCTTTCTTTCTTTCTTTCTTTCTTTCTTTCTTTCTTTCTTTCCTTCCTTCCCTTCCCTTCCTTCCTTCCTTCCTTCCTTCCTTCCTTCCTTCCCTTCCCTTCCCTTCCCTTCCCTTTCTTCCTTCCCTTCCTTCCTTCCTTCCTTCCTTCCTTCCTTCCTTCCCTTCCCCTTCCTTTCTTTCTTCCTTCCCTTCCTTCCCTTCCCTTCCCTTCCCTTCCCTTCCCTTCCCTCCTTCCTTCCTTCCTTCCTTCCTTCCTTCCTTCCTTCCCTTCCCCTTCCTTTCTTCCTTCCTTCCCTTCCCTTCCCTTCCCTTCCTTCCTTCCTTCCTTCCTTCCTCCCTCCCACCCTTCCTTCCTTCCTCCTGTTGCTTTCTGAGGATTGTTCCTGTTCAACCTCAGATCCATCCTTCCTTCCTTCTTTCCTTCCTTCTTTTTTCCTTCCCTTTCCTTCCTCCCTTCCCTTCCTTTCCCTTCCCTCCCTTCCCTTCCTTCCCTTCCCTTTCCTTCCCTTCCCTTCCCTTCCTTTCCCTTCCTTCCTCCCTTCCTCCCTCCCTTCCTTTGTTCCTTCCCTCCCTTCCCTTCCTTTCTTTCTTGCTGTATGGGGAAGGAGTGCTACGTTCTCCACCCGCCCCCCTGTTCCCGAAGTGGCTGCACTGGGACATGTCCTGCAGTCAGGATAGGTGCTACAGCAATGCTGCCTTCAAGATATCGGTCTGGAGAGGGGGTGGGGGGCAGATGGCACTGGGAGTCCCGGGGAGGGGGGTTTATTTGGATGTCGAGAGGAGGAGGCATGACAGGGTTGGGGGTGGGGGAGGTCGAGGAGGGAGTGTCGGGCTGTGCTGAAGGGAGGATTCTGGGGAAGACACCGAACAGGGTGAGGGGTTTCTGGGAGAGGAGGTGGAGCGGAGTCTGTGGATGGAAGGGTGGGGGTGGGGAAGGACAGGTGATGGAGGTGGTGGCAGAGGAGAGGGCGAGAGGGGTGGCAGGGGGCTAGGCAGGGAGAGCAGGAGTGGGAGTTAGGGTGGAGTTGGGTGGGGGGGGTCAGAGGGTGAGAGGTCACTGGGCAAGGGGAGTAAACGCAGTCTCAGGTTGAGGAGGAGGGACAGCCTCCAGTTCCTGTCAGTGCCACCAAGCCATTGTGGCAGTCATCTCTCCACCAACCTTCACCATCTCCTGAAGCATTCCTCGTGTCACTTTGTCTCCTTTCCTCAGAGGTGCCCAGCTTTCCAGATCCGACCGGATTTAACCCGGACGAGGACTTGTCGGCATTCCCGAACGCTGGATCTCCTCTGTTTCCTGGTGAGTCATTGTCTGCCCTAGGCCACTAACCAGAGTCCCAGTGGGAGCTGTCAGAGACTGGAGGGATCTCTGGTGGGAGACAGTTGGATTCATCACCTCTCGACATGGAGGTCTGTTCTCAACAAGTTCGATCGAGTCATGAGGGCTATAGGGATAAAAGGGGAGGGGGAGAAAGTGGGAACAGCATACAGTGTTGGATATTAGCCTTTATCATATCGAATGGTTGAGAAGGTTTAACGGGCTGAATGGAGTGACCAGCGGGAACACCCTGCCCACTGTCTCACTGCGGGAACGCCCTGCCCACTGTCTCACTGCGGGAACACCCTGCCCACTGTCTCACTGCGGGAACACCCTGCCCAGTGTCTCACTGCGGGTACACCCTACCCCCTGTCTCACTGCGGGAACGCCCTGCCCACTGTCTCACTGCGGGAACGCCCTGCCCACTGTCTCACTGCGGGAACACCCTGCCCACTGTCTCACTGCAGGAACACCCTGCCCAGTGTCTCACTGCGGGAACACCCTTCCCAGTGTCTCACTGCGGGAACGCCCTGCCCACTGTCTCACTGCGGGAACACCCTGCCCAGTGTCTCACTGCGGGAACACCCTTCCCAGTGTCTCACTGCGGGAACACCCTTCCCAGTGTCTCACTGCGGGAACACCCTTCCCAGTGTCTCACTGCGGGAACACCCTGCCCAGTGTCTCACTGCGGGAACACCCTTCCCAGTGTCTCACTGCGGGAACACCCTTCCCAGTGTCTCACTGCGGGAACGCCCTGCCCAGTGTCTCACTGCGGGAACACCCTGCCCAGTGTCTCACTGTGGGAACGCCCTGCCCAGTGTCTCACTGTGGGAACGCCCTTCCCAGTGTCACACTGTGGGAACACCCTTCCCAGTGTCTCACTGCGGGAACACCCTGCCCACTGTCTCACTGCGGGAACACCCTTCCCAGTGTCTCACTGTGGGTACACCCTGCCCACTGTCTCACTGTGGGAACACCCTGCCCAGTGTCTCACTGCGGGTACACCCTACCCCCTGTCTCACTGCGGGAACGCCCTGCCCAGTGTCTCACTGCGGGTACACCCTGCCCCCTGTCTCACTGTGGGAACGCCCTGCCCAGTGTCTCACTGCGGGAACACCCTTCCCAGTGTCTCACTGCGGGAACACCCTGCCCAGTGTCTCACTGCGGGAACGCCCTGCCCAGTGTCTCACTGCGGGAACGCCCTGCCCAGTGTCTCACTGCGGGAACGCCCTGCCCAGTGTCTCACTGCGGGAACGCCCTGCCCAGTGTCTCACTGCGGGAACGCCCTGCCCAGTGTCTCACTGCGGGAACGCCCTGCCCAGTGTCTCACTGTGGGAACGCCCTGCCCAGTGTCTCACTGTGGGAACGCCCTTCCCAGTGTCACACTGTGGGAACACCCTTCCCAGTGTCTCACTGCGGGAACACCCTGCCCACTGTCTCACTGCGGGAACACCCTTCCCAGTGTCTCACTGTGGGTACACCCTGCCCACTGTCTCACTGTGGGAACACCCTGCCCAGTGTCTCACTGCGGGTACACCCTACCCCCTGTCTCACTGCGGGAACGCCCTGCCCAGTGTCTCACTGCGGGTACACCCTGCCCCCTGTCTCACTGTGGGAACGCCCTGCCCAGTGTCTCACTGCGGGAACACCCTTCCCAGTGTCTCACTGCGGGAACACCCTTCCCAGTGTCTCACTGCGGGAACACCCTTCCCAGTGTCTCACTGCGGGAACACCCTGCCCAGTGTCTCACTGCGGGAACGCCCTGCCCAGTGTCTGACTGCGGGAACGCCCTGCCCAGTGTCTCACTGCGGGAACGCCCTGCCCAGTGTCTCACTGCGGGAACGCCCTGCCCAGTGTCTCACTGCGGGAACGCCCTGCCCAGTGTCTCACTGCGGGAACGCCCTGCCCACTGTCTCACTGCGGGAACGCCCTGCCCAGTGTCTCACTGCGGGAACGCCCTGCCCAGTGTCTCACTGTGGGAACGCCCTGCCCAGTGTCTCACTGCGGGAACGCCCTGCCCAGTGTCTCACCGTGGGTACGCCCTGCCCAGTGTCTCACCGTGGGAACGCCCTGCCCAGTGTCTCACCGTGGGAACGCCCTGCCCAGTGTCTCACCGCGGGAACGCCCTGCCCAGTGTCTCACTGCGGGAACGCCCTCCCCAGTGTCTCACTGCGGGAACGCCCTCCCCAGTGTCTCACTGCGGGAACACCCTCCCCAGTGTCTCACTGCGGGAACGCCCTGCCCAGTGTCTCACTGCGGGAACACCCTCCCCAGTGTCTCACTGTGGGAACGCCCTGCACAGTGTCTCACTGCGGGAACGCTGTTTCGAATGTATGTTGAAGAGTGGGTGCCGTCTCCTCTCGGAGTTGATGGTGTATATTCCTGTCACGTTATCCTGATCCTGCAGAGTGGACTCCTGCCTGGCAGCCTTTGTTTCCGACCTATCATTCCAGGTGATGGACCCTCCCTGTCGTCTGTGTTTCCCACCGGGTCTCTGTGACCATTCCTCCAGAGCCTCTGAACTGTTGAAGCCGGGGCTATAGTAATTTGGTCTGTCTTTGTGGAACGTGAGTGGTTGTCCCCAGCCCCTGGTCAGCAGCCATGTTTGGATCCTGGTGATGGGCTCCAGTGAAACCCACTGGGAGAAAATGGGGTCTGCAGATGCTGGAGATCAGAGTAGAGAGAGTGGTGCTGGAAAAGCACAGCAGGTCAGGCAGCATCCGAGGAGCAGGGGAGTCATTGTAAGGGCTTATGCCCAAAACACCGATTTTCGTGCTCCTCAGATGCTGCCTGACCTGCTGTGCTTTTCCAGCACCTCCCTCATGACTCCAGTAAAACCCATCCAGCATTCGCTGTGTGTTCACTCACTCCAGCACGTTGCCACTGAAACCTCATCGTCTTCCTCTGCCCATTTTCTTTTCCAGGAGCCCATTCTCCGGACTACCTGCCAGACGGTGGGGAAACCAACCTCCTTCCTGTGCCCCCAGGACCCAGCAGGTGGGATCTCCCCCAGCTGTACCCACCTACCTCGGATTCAGACCCTCCAGCCACCAGCTACATCCCTGACCCCTCGAGGACATGGCTGCCCCTAATGGGTCCAGACAGACGGGACTGTCACACCGAACCGTACGGCTGCTGTCCAGATGGATACGCCACAGCCACTGGACCAGGAGGACAGGGCTGCCCCACCATCCCCTGCTACAAGAGCAGGTAACCAGTTCGATTCCTCCCCATGAGCCCCTAACGTCTGAGTGGATGGTGAACTTTCACCATTAAGGGAGGCTTCTTCTGACCCACTTCAGAGGCCGGGGGACAGCCCAGGGGGGGAGGGAGAGCTTACTGCATGGTCAGAGGTATCATCTCCTCAGCTCAGATATAACAAAGGCTCCCTCCTGGCCACTCAGGCAAACGGTAGCACTCACAGGCAACTGTTTGACTCAGAGCTGGGAGGAGCCAGCTTCTTCTTGGGTGCCCTGCCCAACATCTAATCCCCACAAAAGGTCACGGCCAAAACAAACTGACAATTGCACCATTATTATGACTCGATGAAATATGACGAGGCGAGGTGGTGTTTCCAGGATGTCTGAGGGCCAGTGATTGGGGAGAGTTGGACGAGGATGGTGTTTGGGGAGAACTGGACAAGAGTGGTGTTTGGGGAGAGTTTGAAAACAGCATTTGGGGAGAGTTGGACGAGGGTGGTGTTTGGGGGAGAGTCGGAAGAGGGTGGTGTTGGGGGGGAGAGTTGGACGAGGGTGGTGTTGGGGGGTGAGTCGGAAGAGGGTGATGTTGGGGAGAGTCGGACGAGGGTGGTGTTTGGGGATGAGTCGGACGAGGGTGGTGTTTGGGGGAGAGTCGGACGAGGGTGGTGTTTGGATGTGAGTCGGACGACGGTGGTGTTGGGGAGAGTCGGACGAGGGTGATGTTTGGGGGAGAGTCGGATGAGGGTGGTGTTGGGGAGAGTCGGATGAGGGTGGTGTTGGGGAGAGTCGGATGAGGGTGGTGTTGGGGAGAGTCGGACGAGGATGGTGTTTGGGGGTGCGTTGGACGATGGTGGTGTTGGGGAGAGTCGGATGAGGGTGGTGTTGGGGAGAGTCGGACGAGGGTGGTGTTTGGGGGTGCGTTGGACGATGGTGGTGTTGGGGAGAGTCGGACGAGGGTGGTGTTTGGGGGTGCGTTGGACGATGGTGGTGTTGGGGAGAGTCGGACGAGGGTGGTGTTTGGGGGTGCGTTGGACGATGGTGTTGGGGGCAAGTCGGACGATGGTGGTATTTGGGGGAGAGTCGGACGAGGGTGGTGTTTGGGGGTGCGTTGGACGATAGTGGTGTTGGGGGAGCATCAGATGAGGGTGGTGTTTGGGGGTGAGTTGGACGAGGGTGGTTTTTGGGGGAGAGTCGGACGAGGGTGGTGTTTGGGGGAGAGTTAGACGAGGGTGGTGTTGGGGAGAGTCGGACGAGGGTGGTGTTTGGGGGAGAGTCGGACGAGGGTGGTGTTTGGGGGAGAGTCGGACGAGGGTGGTGTTTGGGGGAGAGTCGGACGAGGGTGGTGTTTGGGGGAGAGTCGGACGAGGGTGGTGTTGGGGAGAGTTGGATGAGGGTGGTGTTTGGGGGAGTGTCGGACAAGGGTGGCGTTGGGGGGAGAGTCGGACGAGGGTCGTGTTTGGGGGTGCGTTGGACGATGGTGGTGTTGGGGAGAGTTGGACGAGGGTGGTGTTGGGCAGAGTCGGACGAGGGTGGTATTTGGGGGAGAGTCGGACGAGGGTGGTGTTGGGGAGAGTCGGACGAGGGTGGTGTTTGGGGGAGAGTCGGACGAGGGTGGTGTTTGGGGGAGAGTCGGAAGAGGGTGGTATTTGGGGGAGAGTCGGACGAGGGTGGTGTTGGGGAGAGTCGGACGATGGTGGTATTGGGGAGAGTCGGACGAGGGTGGTGTTGGGGAGAGTCGGACGAGGGTGGTGTTTTGTGAGAGTCGGACGATGGTGGTGTTGGGGAGAGTCGGACGAGGGTGGTGTTTGGGGGAGAGTCGGTCGAGGGTGGTGTTTGGGGGAGAGTCGGACGAGGGTGGTGTTGGGGAGAGTCGGACGAGGGTGGTGTTGGGGAGAGTCGGACGAGGGTGGTGTTTGGGGAGAGTCGGACGAGGGTGGTGTTTGGGGGAGAGTCGGACGATGGTGGTGTTGGGGAGAGTCGGACGAGGGTGGTGTTTGGGGGAGAGTCGGACGATGGTGGTGTTGGGGAGAGTCGGACGAGGGTGGTGTTTGGGGGAGAGTCGGACGAGGGTGGTGTTTGGGGGAGAGTCGGACGAGGGTGGTGTTTGGGGGAGAGTCGGACGAGGGTGGTGTTGGGGAGAGTCGGACGAGGGTGGTGTTTGGGGGAGAGTCGGACGAGGGTGGTGTTTGGGGGAGAGTCGGACGAGGGTGGTGTTGGGGAGAGTCGGACGAGGGTGGTGTTTGGGGGTGAGTCGGACGAGGGTGGTGTTTGGGGGAGAGTCGGACGAGGGTGGTGTTTGGGGGAGAGTCGGACGAGGGTGGTGTTGGGGAGAGTCGGACGAGGGTGGTGTTTGGGGGAGAGTCGGTCGAGGGTGGTGTTTGGGGGAGAGTCGGACGAGGGTGGTGTTTGGGGGAGAGTCGGACGAGGGTGGTGTATGGGGGAGAGTAGGACGAGGGTGGTGTTTTGTGAGAGTCGGACGAGGGTGGTGTTTGGGGGAGAGTCGGACGAGGGTGGTGTTTTGTGAGAGTCGGACGAGGGTGGTGTTTGGGGGAGGGTTGGACGAGGGTGGTGTTTGGGGGAGAGTCGGACGAGGGTGGTGTTGGGGAGAGTCGGACGAGGGTGGTGTTGGGGGGAGAGTCGGACGAGGGTGGTGTTTGGGGGAGAGTCGGACGAGGGTGGTGTTTGGGGGAGAGTCGGACGAGGGTGGGTGTTGGGGAGAGTCGGACGAGGGTGGTGTTGGGGGGGAGAGTCGGACGAGGGTGGTGTTTGGGGGAGAGTCGGACGAGGGTGGTGTTTTGTGAGAGTCGGACGAGGGTGGTGTTTGGGGGAGAGTAGGACGAGGGTGGTGTTTGGGGAGGGTTGGACGAGGTGGTGTTTGGGGAGAGTCGGACGAGGGTGGTGTTTTGTGAGAGTCGGACGAGGGTGGTGTTTGGGGGAGAGTAGGACGAGGGTGGTGTTTGGGGAGGGTTGGACGAGGGTGGTGTTTGGGGGAGAGTCGGACGAGGGTGGTGTTTTGTGAGAGTCGGACGAGGGTGGTGTTTGGGGGAGAGTCGGACGAGGGTGGTGTTGGGAGAGTCGGACGAGGGTGGTGTTGGGGAGAGTCGGACGAGGGTGGTGTTTGGGGAGAGTCGGACGAGGGTGGTGTTTGGGGGAGAGTCGGACGATGGTGGTGTTGGGGAGAGTCGGACGAGGGTGGTGTTTGGGGGAGAGTCGGACGATGGTGGTGTTGGGGAGAGTCGGACGAGGGTGGTGTTTGGGGGAGAGTCGGACGAGGGTGGTGTTTGGGGGAGAGTCGGACGAGGGTGGTGTTTGGGGGAGAGTCGGACGAGGGTGGTGTTGGGGAGAGTCGGACGAGGGTGGTGTTTGGGGGAGAGTCGGACGAGGGTGGTGTTTGGGGGAGAGTCGGACGAGGGTGGTGTTGGGGAGAGTCGGACGAGGGTGGTGTTTGGGGGTGAGTCGGACGAGGGTGGTGTTTGGGGAGAGTCGGACGAGGGTGGTGTTTGGGGGAGAGTCGGACGAGGGTGGTGTTGGGGAGAGTCGGACGAGGGTGGTGTTTGGGGGAGAGTCGGTCGAGGGTGGTGTTTGGGGGAGAGTCGGACGAGGGTGGTGTTTGGGGGAGAGTCGGACGAGGGTGGTGTATGGGGAAGAGTAGGACGAGGGTGGTGTTTTGTGAGAGTCGGACGAGGGTGGTGTTTGGGGGAGAGTCGGACGAGGGTGGTGTTTTGTGAGAGTCGGACGAGGGTGGTGTTTGGGGGAGGGTTGGACGAGGGTGGTGTTTGGGGGAGAGTCGGACGAGGGTGGTGTTGGGAGAGTCGGACGAGGGTGGTGTTGGGGGGGAGAGTCGGACGAGGGTGGTGTTTGGGGGAGAGTCGGACGAGGGTGGTGTTTGGGGAGAGTCGGACGAGGGTGGTGTTGGGGAGAGTCGGACGAGGGTGGTGTTGGGGGGGAGAGTCGGACGAGGGTGGTGTTTGGGGAGAGTCGGACGAGGGTGGTGTTTTGTGAGAGTCGGACGAGGGTGGTGTTTGGGGGAGAGTAGGACGAGGGTGGTGTTTGGGGGAGAGTCGGACGAGGGTGGTGTTGGGGGGGAGAGTCGGACGAGGGTGGTGTTTGGGGGAGAGTCGGACGAGGGTGGTGTTGGGAGAGTCGGACGAGGGTGGTGTTGGGGAGAGTCGGACGAGGGTGGTGTTGGGGAGAGTCGGACGAGGGTGGTGTTTGGGGGAGAGTAGGACGAGGGTGGTGTTTGGGGGAGAGTCGGACGAGGGTGGTGTTTGGGGGAGAGTCGGACGAGGGTGGTGTTTGGGGGAGAGTCGGACGAGGGTGGTGTTTGGGGGAGGGTTGGACGAGGGTGGTGTTTGGGGGAGAGTCGGACGAGGGTGGTGTTTTGTGAGAGTCGGACGAGGGTGGTGTTTGGGGGAGAGTAGGACGAGGGTGGTGTTTGGGGGAGGGTTGGACGAGGGTGGTGTTTTGTGAGAGTCGGACGAGGGTGGTGTTTGGGGGAGGGTTGGACGAGGGTGGTGTTTGGGGGAGAGTCGGACGAGGGTGGTGTTTTGTGAGAGTCGGACGAGGGTGGTGTTTGGGGAGGAGGTTGGACGAGGGTGGTGTTTGGGGGAGAGTCGGACGAGGGTGGTGTTGGGGGGAGAGTCGGACGAGGGTGGTGTTTGGGGGAGAGTAGGACGAGGGTGGTGTTTGGGGAGAGTCGGACGAGGGTGGTGTTTGGGGAGGGTTGGACGAGGGTGGTGTTTGGGGGGAGGGTTGGACGAGGGTGGTGTTGGGGGGGAGAGTCGGACGAGGGTGGTGTTTGGGGAGAGTCGGACGAGGGTGGTGTTTTGTGAGAGTCGGACGAGGGTGGTGTTTGGGGGAGAGTCGGACGAGGGTGGTGTTGGGGAGAGTCGGACGAGGGTGGTGTTTGGGGGAGAGTCGGACGAGGGTGGTGTTTGGGGGAGAGTAGGACGAGGGTGGTGTTTGGGGGGGAGAGTCGGACGAGGGTGGTGTTTGGGGGAGAGTCGGACGAGGGTGGTGTTTTGTGAGAGTCGGACGAGGGTGGTGTTTGGGGAGGGTTGGACGAGGGTGGTGTTTTGTGAGAGTCGGACGAGGGTGGTGTTTGGGGGAGAGTCGGACGAGGGTGGTGTTGGGGAGAGTCGGACGAGGGTGGTGTTTGGGGGAGAGTCGGACGAGGGTGGTGTTTGGGGGAGAGTAGGACGAGGGTGGTGTTTGGGGGAGAGTCGGACGAGGGTGGTGTTTTGTGAGAGTCGGACGAGGGTGGTGTTTGGGGGAGGGTTGGACGAGGGTGGTGTTTGGGGGAGAGTCGGACGAGGGTGGTGTTGGGGGGGAGAGTCGGACGAGGGTGGTGTTGGGGAGAGTCGGACGATGGTGGTGTTGGGGAGAGTCGGACGAGGGTGGTGTTTGGGGGAGGGTTGGACGAGGGTGGTGTTTGGGGGAGAGTCGGACGAGGGTGGTGTTTTGTGAGAGTCGGACGAGGGTGGTGTTTGGGGAGGGTTGGACGAGGGTGGTGTTTGGGGGAGAGTCGGACGAGGGTGGTGTTGGGGGGGAGAGTCGGACGAGGGTGGTGTTGGGGGGAGAGTCGGACGAGGGTGGTGTTTGGGGGAGAGTCGGACGAGGGTGGTGTTTGGGGGAGAGTCGGACGAGGGTGGTGTTGGGGAGAGTCGGACGAGGGTGGTGTTGGGGGGGAGAGTCGGACGAGGGTGGTGTTTGGGGGAGAGTCGGACGAGGGTGGTGTTGGGGAGAGTCGGACGAGGGTGGTGTTTGGGGGAGAGTCGGACGAGGGTGGTGTTGGGGAGAGTCGGACGAGGGTGGTGTTTGGGGGAGAGTCGGACGAGGGTGGTGTTGGGGAGAGTCGGACGATGGTGGTGTTGGGGAGAGTCGGACGAGGGTGGTGTTGGGGGGGAGAGTCGGACGAGGGTGGTGTTGGGGGGGAGAGTCGGACGAGGGTGGTGTTTGGGGGAGAGTCGGACGAGGGTGGTGTTTGGGGGAGAGTCGGACGAGGGTGGTGTTGGGGAGAGTCGGACGAGGGTGGTGTTGGGGGGGAGAGTCGGACGAGGGTGGTGTTTGGGGGAGAGTCGGACGAGGTGGTGTTGGGGAGAGTCGGACGAGGGTGGTGTTTGGGGGAGAGTCGGACGAGGGTGGTGTTTGGGGAGAGTCGGACGAGGGTGGTGTTTGGGGAGAGTCGGACGAGGGTGGTGTTTGGGGGAGAGTCGGACGAGGGTGGTGTTTGGGGGAGAGTCGGACGAGGGTGGTGTTGGGGAGAGTCGGACGAGGGTGGTGTTGGGGAGAGTCGGACGAGGGTGGTGTTGGGGGGAGAGTCGGACGAGGGTGGTGTTTGGGGAGAGTCGGACGAGGGTGGTGTTGGGGAGAGTCGGACGAGGGTGGTGTTTGGGGGAGAGTCGGACGAGGGTGGTGTTGGGGAGAGTCGGACGAGGGTGGTGTTGGGGAGAGTCGGACGAGGGTGGTGTTTGGGGGAGAGTCGGACGAGGGTGGTGTTGGGGAGAGTCGGACGAGGGTGGTGTTGGGGAGAGTCGGACGAGGGTGGTGTTTGGGGGAGAGTCGGACGAGGGTGGTGTTGGGGAGAGTCGGACGAGGGTGGTGTTGGGGAGAGTCGGACGAGGGTGGTGTTTGGGGGAGAGTCGGACGAGGGTGGTGTTTGGGGGAGAGTCGGACGAGGGTGGTTTATAGTGTCAGAACAGCCCTTTTCCAGATCCACTCATTTCCAAAGGATGAGCCAATGACTGAAATTTGAATGCCTCCAGGACAATATCATTCACTCAGTATTCTGCTCTCCTGAGAAAGTGTGTTTCAGCATCTCACAGACATGACTTTGACACAAATTAAAAAACTTGTCACTGACACCTCGTTTTCTTTCTCTTCCAAACGTGGATGTGCCCTTTAATGCATTACTTTAATGTGGCTGGTGTTTGGAATAAGTGTGGAGTCATAGGTTGGATTTTCAATCCGGGGTTGGGAATGTGACATCCAGTTGGAATCCTTTGTGAGGGATGAATTTGGTGATAAGTGCTGAGCCCCTCTGATCTGTCGGACCTTTGACCCGAGTGACAAAGGCAGCCGGCAGCCATATTGGAACTGCCAGTTAGATGGGTTAATCGGGTCGTGGAATGAGGTGGGCCACAGATATGTGTGATAGGCTAATTTTCCACAGAGAAAGTAATTTGTGAAACACTGTATGAAGCGATGGAATGTTTTTGTTTTTGAATTGAAGGCATTTTTCCCCTTTTTCCAATCCCCTCCCCTGATCTGCTCAGGTATGGCTGCTGCCCTGATGGAGTGACATCAGCGAGGGCATATGGCCAGGCTGGTTGCTCGACATTTCCGACCGACAGTTCTAATAACGATGACCAGCGGCTTTTTGTAAGTGTGTCAGGTACTGGGCTTCCTTCAAGTCCCATGTGAAAAGTTACAGGATTCGGACTGACCGGACAGTGAAATGAGAAGCGTGGGAATGTTTGGACAATAACACCTAACGGGAGATTTATGAAGTTGTTCTCGTCCTGACACACGTTTATTTTGAAGGTTAATCTCTCGTCCCCCTCACACTGACTCTCCACGTCTCTCTGATCTGATGCCCCTCTTGTAGAGAGCCACAGCCCATGCCCAAGACTAGGTGATGGGTGTTGTGCACTCAGGGGGCTATCCGGATCTTATTCCCACTGCGTATGCCATCAGCTAGGGAGGGCAGTGGTCAGAACCCACTTGTCGATGGTAGCACCTTCGGTGTGTTGTGGATGCAACACACAGCAAGCTGTGCCTGCAAGGGGGTCTTGCTCACTGCTAGCCTCAGTACTGTGCACGATTGCACCCCCCCCTCCCCCCCCCCCCCCCCCCCCCCCCCCCGCCACTACCCCGAGGCTCACTGTGAAATCTCAGCCCATTGAGCAGGAACCGCACCCCATCCCAAACTTTGCAGTTCCCTCCCAAGGTCTTGTCGCCCCCACGTCTGTCCCTCTCTCCCTCCCTCTCTCCCACTCTCTCTCAATATCTCCATGCACAAGTGGACTCATTGAAACTTAGCAACGTAGAAAATATAGGGGCAGGATTAGGCCCTTCAATCCGGCCCTGTCATTCAATAAGATCCCAGCTGATCATCCAACTTTCTACCCTGTTCCCACTTCCTCCCCCAAACCTTTGATTCGCTTAGCCCTGAGAACTAAATCCCGTGTGTCTCTGCACTGTTCGCCTTGCCACACAACTTTGTGCAAATCTGGTGCTATTATCTTTAGTTCCCTTCTCTAAATCATTACTATACGTTGTGGTTAGCTCGGGTCCAAGCATTCATCCCTGTGGTACCCCATCCCTGTGGTACTTGGGAAGAAAAGGCCCATTTACTCCTACTGTTTCCTGTCTGCCGTTTCAGTACACTCTCCCCAGTCCCAGGTGCTTTAACTTTACAGTTGGGAGTGTGGTGCTGGAAAAGCACAACAGGTCAGGCAGCATCCAAGGAGCAGGAGAATCAACGTTTCGGTTCAGAGCCCTTTCATCAGGCCCAAAACATCGATTTTCCTGCTCGTTGGATGCTGCTGTGCTTTTCCAGCACTGCACCCTCAACTCTGCTATCCAACACCAAAACACCTCACTTTAGTCTCAAAGTGCCTTGGGATACTTACTGTATTAAACTGACTGTTCAACACAAGTGGGTTTTTATCGAGAGTCAGCACTGTGGGAAGAGAATTCCGTCGGAGATATTGTGAATCCAGCGATTGGTTTTTGTACTTCACACAGGAGTCACAGGTCACAGTTCGAGACAATCCATCGGGTGAATGTCGGAGCTCCATGTTTGGTTGTTGTCACGATGAATTGACCCCTGCCTTAGGCCCGAGTGGAGAAGGTTGTAGGAGTGGTCCCAGACACCGTGAGTACCATCACATTCTGGGAGTGTATAACGAGTGGTGGCTCGGGTCACAGGCCATAACATAGAAACGTAGATAGGAGCTGGAGTAGACCATTTGGTTCAATATGATCATCGCTGATCATTGCACTCAATACCCTAATCCCATCAATCCCCAAATCCTTAATCCCTTTAACCACAAGAGCTATATCTACCATCTCCTTGAAAATACGGTGTTTTGGCCCCAACCACTTTCTGTGGTAATAAATTCCACAGGCTTACACTCTCGGGTGAAGAGATTTCTCATCTCAAACTTTAAAACCTATCTTTATAACTCTAAGTTTGGACTCCCGCACCATCAGGAACATTCTTCCTGCATGTTAAAATGTTCTAGGTTTTTATGAGATCTCCTTTATTCTTCGAAATTCCAATGAATATAATCCTAACCGATTTAAACTCTCTTTATATGACTGTCCTGTCTTGCCAGGGATCAATGTGGTAAACATTGGCTGCAGTCCCCGTATCACAAGAGCATGGTTCCTCAAATTGCACACATATGCTGCACACATTGGCTCACCAAAGCCCTGTATGACTAATTGCACAAGACAATCCTGTTCCTGTACTCGAGTCCTCTCATTATGAAGGCCAACGTATAGTTTGCCTTCTTTAACAGCCTGCTACACCTTACACATGTACTTTCAGAAACTGGTGCACGAGAACATGGGCGGCACGGTGGCACAGTGCCTCACAGCGCCAGAGACCCGGGTTCAATTCCCGCCTCAGGCGACTGACTGTGTGGAGTTTGCACATTCTCCCCGTGTCTGCGTGGGTTTCCTCCGGGTGCTCCGGTTTCCTCCCACAGTCCAAAGATGTGCAGGTCAGGTGAATTGGCCATGCTAAATTGCCCGAAGTGTTAGGTAAGGGGTAGATGTAGATGTAGGGGTATGGGTGGGTTACGCTTCGGCGGGGCAGTGTGGACTTGTTGGGCCGAAGGGCCTGTTTCCACACTGTAAGTAATCTAATCTAATCTAATCTAATCTAACACCCAGGTCTGACAGAATACTCCCTCTCTCAATTTACAGACCGCCAAATAATAATCTGCCTTCCTAATTTTGCTACCAAAGTTGATAACTCCACACTTATCCCCATTATACTGCCACGCAGTTGCTCTCTCAGTCAGCTTGTCCAAATCCCACGATGACATCTCTGCATCCTCCTGACAGCTTGCCCTTTCACCCAGTTTTGTATCAGCTGCAAATTTTGCGCTATTACATTTTGTTCCCTCATCTAAGTCATGAACATGCCTAATAGCTGGGGTCCCTGGTGTAGGTCCCTGCTGGTACCCCACTAGTCACTGCCAAGTTTCCATTCTGCTAACCAATATTTTCTCCATCGCAATACACTACCACCAATCCCATGTGCTTTAATTTTACATTTTTCTCTCTTACGTGGGACTTGGTCAAAAGCCTTCGGAAAGTCGAAATAATTCCCTGATTGACTCTACAAGTTATATCCTCAAAGAATTCCAGCAGCTTTTTCCAAGCATGATTTCCCGTTTGCAAATCCTGACTGTGTCTGATTCCATCACTACTTTCCAAGTGTTCTGTTATAAAATCCTTGATCATGGATGTTTCCCCTCTACCTCCTTTTTTAAATAGTGGAGTTACATTCGCTGTCCTCCAACCTGTAGAAAGTGTTCCAGAATCTAATGAATTTTGGAAGATGACCACCATCCACTGTTTCTAGGGTTACTTCCTTAAGTGCTCTAGAATATCGATTATCAGGCCCTGGAGATTGATCAGCTTTCAATCTCCCCAATTTCTCCCAAAACCATTTCCCTACTAATACAGATTTCCTTCAGTTCCTCTCTCTCACTAAGTCCTATTATTCTGGTACGTTATTTGTGTTCTTATTTATGAAGACAGAAGCACATAATGAATTTAGTTTGTTAGCCTCCTGTTTCTGTTTCTGACTGTAAGAGACCTACCTTACTTCTCACCAATCTTTTCCATTCACATGTCTGTAGAACTTTTATAGTCATTTCCTATGTCCTTGAACGCCCCCCCCCCCCCCCCCCCCCCCGCCCTTATACGCCATGTTTTGGCCACTGTTCTCTTTGCACTTTTGCAACAGACAGGAATAAACAATTTTTGGACCTCACCTCACTCTTTGAATCTTTGCTATTGCCTATATGTCATTGATTTCAATAACATTTCCCAATCTTTCATAGCCTTATATCATTGTCATTTCCCTTATTAAAATTCAGGACCCTAGCCTCAGAACCAACTACCTCACTCTCCATACTAATGGAGAACCCTATCATCGAGTCATAGAGTCCTACAGCATGGAGACAGGCCCTTTGGCCCAAACCGGTCTGTGCTGAACAATATGTCCATCCATGCTAACCCCATTTTCCTGGACTTGGCCCATATCTTTCTAATCCTTTCCTATCCATGTATTTGTCCCAATGCCTTTTAAATGTTGTTAATGCACCCCACTGGCAGCTCATTCTATATGTGTACCACCCTCTATGTAAAAATGTGCCCCTCAGGTTCCCTTTTATTCTTTCCCCTCTGACCTTAAACTGATGCCCTCTAGTCCTCAATCCCCCAACCCTGGGGTAAAGACTGAGTGCATTCACCCTATCTATGCCTCTCATGATCTTATACACTTCTATCAGATTTCCCCCTCAGTCTCCTATGCTCTAAAGAAAAACTTCCTAGTTTGTCCAACTTCTCCCGATAACTCAAACCATGAGTCTAGACAACATCCTTGTAAATTTCTTCTGTATTCTTTCCAGTTTCATAACATCCTTCCTAAAGCAAGGTAACCAAAACTGAACACAATACTCCGAGTGCGGCCTCACCAACGTCCTGTACAACTGCAACATAATTTCCCAACTTCTAAACTCAGTGCCCTGACTGATGAAGGCCAGTGTGCCAAAAGCCTTCTTCACTGCCCTGTCTACCTGCAACTCCACAACTCCCGAAACGTCGATTCTCCTGTTCCTTGGACGCTGCCTGACCTGCTGCACTTTTCCAGCAACACATTTTCAGCTCTGATCTCCAGTATTTGCAGTCCTCACTTTCTCCTCATTGCTAATCTTACCCCATTTACGATGGCCTGGCCTGTTCTCTAGTTGGTTCCTCAACGTATTGGTCCAGAATACCATTCCATATACATTCTAGGAATTCCTCCTTTATGGAGTTGTGAATACTTTGATTTGCCCGATCAATATTCACCCATAATTACATAGTTCCTTTACCGCACTTGTCTGATTTCCAGTTTTGATGCCATTCCAACGTTATCACGACAGTTTAGTGATCTACATACCACCCCACAGTTTCCTTTGCCCATTGGCACTTCTCAATTCTACCCACACAGATTCTGCATTGTCTGAGCTAATATATTTTCTCAAAATTCTCTGGCCTGTTATGCTGTCAGCCATGATTGTATTGAGTTGGTGGAGTGGGTCGGAGGGGCCGAATGGCCTGCTCTGATTTCCTGTAGTGTATTTCCCCGCCCTCCTTGAGGATATTTTTCATGCTTGCTGTGATTTGTAGTTTATCCAGCTCCATGCTTGCTGCTGAGCGCCGAGGGGCCCTGCTCTGACTGGACAGTCCGATGGTTCTTCATCCCAGATGCAGGCCTCTGTAACCGCTTCTGGTATGGGGGCTGCCATGGCAACCTGAACAACTTTGAGACGGAGGAGGAGTGTGAGCGTCGTTGTAGGCGGTCGGGTGGCATGAACAGGCCTGATGAAAGGACTCCCTGGTGGTCCCCGCACCCAGGACGACAGTCTGAATCCTCCCTGCTTCCTACAAGGGCTCCAAACAGAGGCTCAGTCCAACTGCAGCCAGAGCGTCCCATTCACAGGTAGTGCCTTTGTTACCATCTCCACATAGAGTCATAGAGACGTACAGCACGGAAACAGGCCCTTCGGTCCAACTCTGCCGACCAGATATCCCAACCCAATCTAGCCCCACCTACCAGCACCCGGCCCGTATCCCTCCAAACCCTTCCTATTCATATACCCATCCAGATGACTCTTAAATATTGCGGTACCAGCCTCCACCACTTCCTCCTCCACAAGGTGAGAATTGCTGCACTGCTTTCTTTCAGTGATTTTAAACAGCCAGGAGAATGGTGACTGATGGGTCAGTAACCAGCGGATTGACAATCAAATAATTACCAAAAGAAGCAGGAGCCAGTCACAGCTCCCTCCGATTTGGTCAGAGATGGGAGGCATGTGACTACCGAGGGAGGCAGGTTTGGGGATCCAGAAGGTACTACTGGAACAGAGTCGAGAGAGTGGTGCTGGAAAAGCACAGCATCCGAGGAGAGGGAGAATCGACGTTTCAGGCATTCCTGATGAAGGACTCATGCCTGAAATTTTGATTTTTCTGCTTGTCGGATGCTGCCTTACCTGCTGTGCTTTTCCAGCACCACACTCTTGACTCTGATCTCCAGCATCTGCAGTCCTCACTTTCTCCCGGTACTAATGGAACAGCCTCAGCTCTTCTGTTCATTGAAGTTCTGGCAACCTGTGTACTCAGGAACAAGGACTGTAGGAGCGATGAGCAAACTGACCACAGTGAGAGGCGGGAAGGTTGACAGAAAACATGGACTGGATTTCTATGCTAAACAAGAATGACTATTACAAATAAATCGTTTACTCCAGGTAAACAATTATGAAGTATTGACTTGTAATTTTACTTGTTAAAACTAGAATCCACTTGTAAAGTCCTCCCTCGCTACATGCACACCGATAGACCGAAAATGGAGGGGGAGACTGGGAAGGCAGGCCTTGTTCACAGGGTTTGCTGAGATGATCCTTTTGCTGTTCTCAGTCTTCCTTCTGCAGGTTTGCAGAACACTCAAGGTGACTGGTTCACACTTACAAAAGTCTTTGATTTATTAATTGAAAGAAACTCACAGCTTACAGCAATTGATGAGGGGAAATAAACTGGTTGTCTTCAATCTTGAGATGCTTCTTACTGAAAAGCAAAAGCAGGTCCGCCTCTTTCAAACGTCTGTTGACTTCTGCCCCAAATGTTCACATCCCCAATCTGTTCAGCTACTTAGGAGTCACTCTTAAAGTTGTTGACAGGCAAGGGGGCCTTTGTCATTGTCACCATTTCACAGCCCAATCAGCTACTTGTTACTAGCCAAATCTTCGCTCAGACCTGGCAATGTGTATCAAAACAGATTATTTAATGCTTTGTTAGTAAAGGTCTCTCCAGGAAACATTGATAGACTCTCACCTTGGAGATTTTAAAAAAACCTAGGTCTGACTCTACTATTTTAAATTTAAATAAAGACATTTATAAAGAAGTTAAGGCAAAGCTGGTTATAATAGACTGAGAAATAGATTAATGTTGCAGACACTCATAGCTGACGAAGGAGGTGTTAAGGATGATATCAGATTGAAAGAAAAAGATACAAAGATAGTAGACCAGAATATTGAAAACGTTTTAGAAACCAGCAAAGAATGGCTTAAAATGGTGAAAGAAAATTAGAATATGAGTAAACTAAAAGAAATATAAAAAACAGACAGTAAAAGCTTCTATAAGTATATAAACAGTAAGGATTAGCAAAGGTCTTGAACAAATATTTTGTAATGTATCTGTCTTCACAGTAGAAGACACAACATTGCAACAACGAACAGGAGGCAATTAAGAAACCAAATGTAATACTACACTCTCATTTAAGAAAAAAGTAATGGGACTTGGGGTTCACATGTTCTCCTTACATACCCAGACTCAAAGATCTCCATCCTGGGATCTTAAAAGAAATCAGAATTACTATGATGCAGGAGGCCATTTGGCCCATCATGGTTCCTGGTGGGGGCCATGATGGTGCCAATCTGCCCATCCCCCATAACCCTGCACATAATTTCTATCCAAATAATCATCCAACGCCCCTTTTTAATGCCTCAATTGAACCTGCCTCCACCACATTTTTCAGGCAGTGCATTCTACACCCTAACTACGTATTTCTCACATTGCCCCCTGCTTCGTTTGTACACCACTTTAAATCTGTGCCATCTTGTTCTTGTTCCTTTTCTACATGGGAAACTTTCTCCCTACCTACTCTGTCCAGCCCACTTATGGTTTTGAAAACCTCGATCAGATCTCCCCTCAGCCGCCTTCCCTCCAGGGAGAACAGTCACAACTTCTTCAATCTATCATCACTGAAGTTTCTCATCCCTGGAACCATTCTTGTAAATCACATCTGCACCCTTTCTAATGTTTCCTATAACAAGGCATCCACATCTGTATACAGTACCCCTAGCTGAGTGGCTTGTACAAATTCAGCATCACCTTCTTGCTGTTGTACTCGATGCCTCTGTTAATAAAGATGATGTGGAGATAGTAGATGTGGACTGGAGTGGAGAAAATCAGACGTCACGTGACACCAGGTTATAGTCCAACAGGTTTATTTGAAATTATGAGCTTTCGGAGCGCTGCTGCTTGGTCAGGCGAAGGCTTATGACATTGCCTATGGATAAAGCTGAGAAACACTGCCTGCTTTATTAACTGCTGTCTCCATCTGCCCTGCTATCAATAATGATCTGTACACATATTCCTCCAGGTCCCTCTCTATCGGCACCCCCTTTTGAATTGTACCCCCTATTTAATCCTGTCTTTTTAATATACTTCCACCCAAAGCTGCACCTATCCGCCCACTCCACCAACTTGTCCATCTCCTTTTATACTTCATTTGGGAATTCAAACAACTGCAGAGCTAGTGGATAAGTTGGTTGTAATCTTCCAATGTACCCGAGAGTTTGGAAAAGTCACAGCACTGGAAAATCACAGGTGTAGCCTCATTGCAGACACTGAGCTCACTCCATGTTTACTTAACACCATTTGGACTTTGTGGGACTATTTAACTTCTCAAGGGCAATGAAGAATGGAGAAGAAATGTTGGCCCAGTTAGCAACTCCCATATCCCATAAATGAATAAAAGCATACCCATTCTGTGTAGGGAATATCACATGGACTGTATAAAATATCACAATAGCCAGCAGTACAGGAGATTGTGATATTGTATTGAATAATTAATCCAGAGCAGTGGGTCAATGCCAAATGATTGGTGTAACTTTCAGAACCACCAGCCATTAACCCTCCAATCGAGACATACTTGACAGGATTTGATTGTGTTATAAATTTCCGACTGAACAAATGTTCCTTTGTTTCCCAGGTTAAATATCGAAAGGTCGGATCCTTCTTCAGTGAGTGCCCGGCCAGGACAAACTGTGAGGTTACTGTGCAGGGTTGATGCATTCCCAACTCCTCGTATCGAGTGGTACAAAGATGGAAGACTGTTATTTTCAGTAAGGTCAGTTCAGTTATTCTGAAGATAGCTGTGAACAGATCCTTCTCACATCCTGGAGCTCAGCATGCCAAATGATCAAGTGTTGTCCTCAGCCTTATCCCATGTGGCCATTGTCCCTGACAGGTGACAAAATAGGAGAAGGAGTGGGCCGTTTGGCTCCCCCGAATCTTCTCTGCCGTTCAATGGCTGATCTGTTTGTGTTTCCGATTTCACCTTCCCATGTATCCTCAGTTCCCTGCCTAACACGAACCTATCCACCTCAGTCACAAAAACATCCAAGGACCCCACCTCCACCACCTTCTGAAGTCACACAATACTCAGGTGAAAAGAAAAGCATTTCTGGCCTGAACCTTTAATCTCTAGTTTTAAAACAGTGCTCTCGAGTTCTGAACTGACCCGCAAGAACATCTTTTCCATGTCCACCTTGTTATATAACCATTCAAGATCTTAAATGCTTCAATTAACTCATCCTCACTTTTCTAACTCCTGTTGAAATGAATCCAGCCTGGCTCAGCTATCCTCGCCGTGCGTTGAGCTCAGCACTGTCTTTGTTGGTTGGGGAGGATTTTGCAACAAAGCACTGTGGAGAATAAACTATTGTAATGTGGGAAGCATACAGCAAGATCCCAGAAATATGGTCATATTTTAGGGATATTGGTTGAGAGGTAAATGTTGGTTCCAGGACAGTTGGGACCTGCACTGCAGTCTGTGATAATGACATCTCTTGTGAACAGTGGTGTCAGTGCCGATGTGGCTGTCCCTCAGCACCGAGCTGTTAACCAGGGGGACATTCCTGCTGAACCGCTGGGTCCAGCTTGCTAACTTGTTGTTCCTTGTGTACAGACACAGACAGCAGCCCGATGGATCATTGCAAATCAGCTGGGTCCGGGAACAAGATGCCGGATTGTACACGTGTCGAGCATCAAATGCTCACGGTCAGGCGTCCCGTCCAGTTCAGCTGAACATTCAAGGTACTGTCTGTCCATGTGTGTTGTGTCTCCATGTCTGCCCATGTATGTATGTGTGCATGACATGTCTGTGTGTCTGACCACATATATGTGTATGTGCACGTGCATGGCATGTGTATCAGGAAATTTGACCTCAAACGTTGAACCTTAAAGAACTGAGGTTGTGATATTAATGTACAGGTGATCAGGCCCCACATTCTTCCAGTTACACCAGTTGTGTAAAGGTGTTGGTGTATCACTACAATCACCAATTGACTCTATTGTACACTACTATTCAGAGAAACTAACAGTAGGCCATTTGTTCCCTTGAGACTATGCCACCATACATTCTGATCAGCCATGGTCATCGTGAATGTCTTTCTTGAATTTATCCAGTGACTTGGCCACTACAGGCTTCTGTAGCCAAGAATTCCCCAGATTCATTACCCTTCTGAGTGAATATTTCTCATCTCAGTCCTCAATGGCCTAGCCCAAAGTCTGACTCTGTGTCTGCTGATTCGAGACTTCTCAACCAGAGAAAGCAGCATCGTTTCTGAATTGCCTCTGTTCAGTCCTGTTAGAGGTTTGTATGTTCTAATCAGATCAATTCCCCCTCTCGTCCTTCGAAATTTTAATAAATACAAACCCAGTCAAACCAATCTGTTCTCAGCACAGTCCTGCCATCCTAGCATTAGTGGACTGAACTTCCACTGCATTGCCTCTGTCACCTTTCTTGAGTACAGAGACCCAAACAGTGTGCAGTACTCCAGATGTGGTCTCCCCAAGGCCCTGTATAACTGCAATAAGGTAGCCCTGAATCCAAACTCTCATACTGTTAGAGTGAAGGCCAGTGTAATTCTATTTGCCTGTCTACTTCATTGCCTGCTGTACAAGGACAGGTAGGTTCCTTTGTACATACACGCTTCCCAATATGCCACTATTTAAATCTTTTCACACCAAGGACACTGATCTACAGCACAGAAGAACAGCCTTCAGCCCATCATGTCTGCACTGGTCAAAAACAACCAACCAACTATTCTAATCCCATTTACCACCATTTAGCCCATTGCTGTGTATGCCTTGGTATCGCAAGTGCACATCTAAATATTTCATAAATGTTATAAGGGTCCACCACCCTAGCAGGTAGTGAGTTCCACCCTCTGGGTGAAAAAGTTTGTCCTCACATTCCCTGTATACCTTCTGCCCCTTGTGTCCCCTGGTCAAGGGGAAATGTTCCTTCCTGTCTACTCTACCTCTGCCCCTTATAATTTTATACATCTCAATCATGTCCCCTCTCAATCTCCTCAGCTCTAAGAAAAACAACCCCAGTCTGTCCAATCTCTCTTCATAACAGAAGCTCTCTAACCCAGGCGACATCCAGGTAAATCTCCTCTGCACTATCACATCCCTCCTGTAATGTGGATTCCAAAATTTCATGCACTCCAGCATTCCCAGCTCCAGCTGTGACATTCCTGTCTTTTCCAAACACTCTGATAGCTTCAGTCCTTTCCCCCTCCCTCTGATATTTGATGTAAATTGTTCAAGTGACTGTACAGACTATTCCGAGGTAGCTTCCCTCATGCTAATCAGAATGCTAATTCGTGAATTGCAGAAAACTTTGCTAAAACAGCACTGATATTAATTTGCACTTTTGTAAATTGTAGCTGCTCTCATTCACTCCATTGTGAATCAGAGCAGCTTTGACTCTTACCACCACATCATTTCCTTAATAAAAACCCTTGTGTTTTGTACGAACTTGTGCTCATCATGAAAGCTGACTATGTAGTGTAAGCGAGACTTGGCAATTTTGAAAAAGTGAGATTGTATTAATCTTCCCAAAGCAAGGCCAGCTCACAGCAATATTCTCTGGTTGGGCTCCCCATCTACTCTTCCAGATTACTGCAGCCTGTCATCATCCTTCACCTAAGGTGATCTGGCTCATCTCGATCAAAAACAGCTCTGTAAATAAAATGCAGACATGAAGCACTGGAGAAACTCAGCAGCTCTGGCATTATCTGTTGAGAGAGAGAGAGAAAACACAAAAGATAATGTTTCAAGTCCAATATCACACTTCTTATGAACCTATTCACTCTGTTCCTTTCCATAGCGATGTGGCCCAGACCTGCTGAGTTTCTCGAGTATTCTCTGGCTTTTATTTCAGATTCCTCACTCTTAATCTGCAAATAAAACACCAATTCCTGCTTATTTGCATGTGCCTGCTGTGTGTGTGTGTTTTTGTGTGTGTGTATGTGTGTCTGTCTGTGTGTGTGTGTCTGTGTGTGTGTGTGTGTGTATGGTGCTGGCATTTGTTATCCTGCTCTGATGTTGGTATTCCCTTGTGGAGGTGGTGGCTGGAATTGGGTTTCATTTTCCAAATGAGCTTCTAATTCCTGACCACCTCAAACATCATCATTCAGCCATCAGTTATTCCACCCAGTGATACCTGATCTTTTCCTCTTGCATTCGTGGAGTTCAGAGAGAACGGTGAAATGGGCAGATAGAGCCCAACAGTGATATCTGTTGGAAGGAACAATATGGGAATGGAGTAATCTTAAAAAGGGGACAATGAGCAGACACCTTAAGTGTCCCTCTCAAGTCCTTCAAGTTAGAGTTAATGAAACAGAGTTACTGAACTTTGGTACAGAATATAAAGACCAAGGTCTTATAGGAAGAATATAATTTAATTGGAGAGGGTTCAGAAAAAATTTACAAGGATGTAACTGGGAGTGGAGGATTTGAGTTATAGGGAGAGACTGGGACCTTTATGCACTGATAGAGGGTGGCTTGTAGGTGGAATAAACGATCAGAGAAAGTGGTAGATGCAGGTTACAACATAAATAGGAAGGGTTTAGAGGCCACACAGGCAAATGGGACTAGTTTAGTTTGGAAAAGTTGGTAGGCACGGACAAGTCAGATTGAAGGGTCTGTTTTCTGACTGTAAGACCAGAATGTCATGGTCAGGCTTCACAAATCACTGTTTAGGCCTCAGCTGGAACATTCTGGATGTGACACTTTGGAAAAGATGGCGGGGCTTTTTGAAAAGGTATCGATGAGGTTGCTACAGTAATACTAGGGTGGGTACTTCAGTTAGAAAGAGGAAGTGGTGACACTCGGACTGCTGCCTTTGAAAGGGAGAACATGTCCTGGGCAATTGGCACCCCTTCCTTTGGGATAGGAGTTTTTGGACTGAATGGCCCCCTCCTATACTGTGGAATTCTAGAACCTCACTGTCTGAGCCCCTCTCCTTTAACTGTAAACTATTTAGATCAATGTTTTGTACCCTTCTTGTTTTGTTTGGAAACTCTGGTGGATGATGTTTGAGGATTTGGTCGCTGCTTTTAGACAATCTCAGCCAGGTGTATGGGAATGATGGGCTTTCTGTCTTTGATTTGTCTCTTGTGCTGTTTCCCCATGTCCAGCTGCTGCTCACGTCCGGCCTAGCGTGTCTGTGATCGAAGCCCAGGTTGGTTTCTCAGCCCAGTTACCATGCCTGGCTGAAGGATGGCCAAGATCCCAGATGTTCTGGGAGAGAGATGGTACCCGCATTGGACTGGAGGCGCAGCCCCGGCTCACTCAGCTGGATGACCAGTCTTTACGCTTTACCTCAGTAACACCCAGTGACGCAGGGGAATACGTCTGTGTCGCCCACAATACCGTGGGACAGCTGCAAAGGATGGTGGTGGAACTTAAGGTCAAAGGTTTTTAACGACAGTCAACTTTGCATTTCCAAGGCTGGTCAAACTGCAGAGAGATAGTTGTAAGCTCCTGTTGTCACTGTGTGAGAATGCTGTATCCAGAGTGAGGCCAGGCCAGGCCAGGCCTTTCTCCCTCAGATTCCCACCACTTGTATTGGCATGGTCCCCAAGGGCCCCACTCCAAAGACTGAGGCTAACTTTCCCATACAGTACACATAGAGAGAGTAAGTGTCCTTGTAGACGTTTCTGTAGCAACTTTCATAGAATCTACACTGTGGAAACCCTCGGAAAGGCATCCCACCCCAGACACATTGCCCTACCCTATTGCTCTACATTTCCCTTGCCTAACACACCTAGCCTACACATCCCTGAACACGATGGACAATTTAGCGTGGCCAATTCACCCTAACCTCTGCATTTTTAGATTGTGGGAGGAAACTGGGAGCACCCAGAAGAAACCCACATAGACATAGGGAGAATGTGCAAACTCCAGTCACTGAGCCACCGCGCCTCACTCACTGAGAGTCTGAAAGAAAGAGACTCTCAGTAAGTGAAGCCACAACACACAGTGAATGAAGTCCTTCAGAGGAGTCATACTGAAGGAAGCCCGAGGGATAATCTTTGCAAAACAAGGTCCCACCAAAAAGCAATCATGACAACAACCAGAAAAATCTCTCGTTCCTGTCGACTAAAATTGCTCTAGTCCCTGAAAGAGTGCAATGGGACCTTTGACTTGGACCTGAGGAGGGTTGGGAGCCTCAATTCCATGGTGAGGATCAGGATACCTGTCGACCAAAGTCTGTCTTTCATGGAGGGTAACAGTGAGGTTATGGTTCCTCAGGGTCAATGTCTTCACGAACTGGTGTTCAAAGCTGATCTTTCAAACTGATAGACAAACACAGTGACTCCACAGAAAGCCAGGGGACCAATGGCATAGAACTAATCAATTCCTTCCCTGGCTCCAGTTGTCCCAATGTGAATCGAAACCAAGCTAGGTAGAGCAAGTGCTTATTGAGTAAAGGTCAATCATGTGCGTAGAACCCCAGAACCTGTAACTGGGCTGCAGAGAGTAGGTGCTGACAATGTGTTGCTGGAAAAGCGCAGCAGGTCAGGCAGCATCCAAGGAACAGGAGAATCGACGTTTCAGGCATGAGCCCTTCTTCAGGAATGAGGAAACACTTTCCTCATTCCTGTCCTGACCTGCTGCGCTTTTCCAACAACACATTTTTCAGCTCTGATCTCCAGTCCTCACTTTCTCCTGCAGAGGGTAGGTTCTACTTTGATGTTGTTGAATTAGCATGTTTGTTTTGGGTCATCACGAGGGGAGGGGAGGACAGGGGGAGGGAAGGACAGACAGGGGGAGGGGAGGACAGACAGGGGGAGGGAAGACAGACAGGGGGAGGGGAGGACAGACAGGGGGAGGGGAGGACAGACAGAGGGAGGACAGACAGGGGGAGGGAGGACAGACAGGGGGAGGGAGGACAGACAGGGGGAGGGAAGGGAAGACAGGGGGAGGGAAGGACAGACAGGGGGAGGGGAGGACAGACAGGGGGAGGGGAGGACAGACAGGGGGAGGGGAGGACAGACAGGGGGAGGGGAGGACAGACAGGGGGAGGGGAGGACAGACAGGGGGAGGGGAGGACAGACAGGGGGAGGGGAGGACAGACAGGGGGAGGGGAGGACAGACAGGGGGAGGGGAGGACAGACAGGGGGAGGGGAGGACAGACAGGGGGAGGGGAGGACAGACAGGGGGAGGGGAGGACGGGGAGGGGAGGACAGACAGGGGGAGGGGAGGACCGACAGGGGGAGGGGAGGACCGACAGGGGGAGGGGAGGACCGACAGGGGGAGGGGAGGACCGACAGGGGGAGGGGAGGACCGACAGGGGGAGGGGAGGACCGACAGGGGGAGGGGAGGACCGACAGGGGGAGGGGAGGACCGACAGGGGGAGGGGAGGACCGACAGGGGGAGGGGAGGACCGACAGGGGGAGGGGAGGACCGACAGGGGGAGGGGAGGACCGACAGGGGGAGGGGAGGACCGACAGGGGGAGGGGAGGACCGACAGGGGGAGGGGAGGACCGACAGGGGGAGGGGAGGACCGACAGGGGGAGGGGAGGACCGACAGGGGGAGGGGAGGACCGACAGGGGGAGGGAAGACAGACAGGGGGAGGGAAGACAGACAGGGGGAGGGAAGAACTGGGGGAGGGAAGACAGGGGGAGGGAAGACAGACAGGGGGTGGGAAGGGGAGGACAGCAAGGAGTATTCCTGCAGCTCCAGATTTAAAATTCACACCAGGACCTGTTGGGGACGGACGGTGTGTTTGTAGTGTGGCCAAGCCAGGTAATTGTCAGCCTGATAACAATACTGAGAATGTACCTGATGACAAGAGGGAGGTGGGCTGGAGTTTTCTGGTCAGCCAGCCTGCAGAAGGCAATAGCGAACTGTTGCAGTAATTCGCCCATCACCAGTGGCAGTCCATCATCCACACAAAAACAAGGAGGGGGATGGAGCAAGTCTCACACACACAGACCAAATATGATAGGCCCTTGTACTTCATGACATTTTATCACAGATTAGCCTGACTTTATTGGGTTAATGTCTCCACGTGGCTGGGGACACAGTGTGGTGATAGTTCAGTTTAGGTTTGTTACCAATTGCGTTTATATCTGTCCCCTCTATCCTAGAACCCACCTCCAGGTGGCTGGTAGTGGGGGAGGATAGTGTGGTGGCAAATATAGGGTACACTTGACCTGCATGTACTTTACCCACACCCCACCCCCATCAGGTGCCCAGGGGGAATCGTACCTCGCAATACAGCTTCTATTTATTACTTCCCTTCAGGCCCTAGCAGTGACCTGGGAAATAGTGTGAGGGAGCATTCCCTTTGTCTTCTTGCAGTGAGCTTTAGTCGAAGGAACCAGAGCCCTTCTTCAACTCATAGCCCTCCCTGAGGATCAGAGAAAGTCACTGCTGCCACTTTCTGTCACAGTCCCGATTACTAAGCCTGACTCCTGGTGGTAGAGTTGTCTCTATTATTTCTATCACAGCTCGGAGGTTTTAAGACAGGACCGTGTTGGACAATGATGCTGCATCCTCCCAGCACAGGAAGCCACTATCTTGGGGAGATGGGTGACACTCACCTCCTCCTCCTAGCGAGAGAGAGATTACAAATAAAATACATAATGTTTAACAAGACGTAACTTGAGGTTTGTCTTCACTAGGAGAACTGAAGATCACAGGACCACCTCAGGATCTACGTGTGGCCTTAAGGGGAACAGCAGAGTTCCCATGTGTGGTAGCTCCTTCCAATGCTAATGTACAGTGGACAAGGTAAACAGAGTAATGTGTAATAAACCACAACCCAGCTGCTTTAAACCTATGCCCTCTAGAGTCATAAACTTATACAGCATGGAGACAGACCCTGTGTCTTACTCGTCCATGTTGACCAGCTATCCCAATCTGACCTAGTCCCATTTGCCAGCATTTGGCCCATATCCCACTGAACCCTTCCTATTCATGTACCATCCAAACACCTTTTAAATGTTAATTGTACCTGCCACCACCACCTCTGGCAGTTTGCCCCGTATATGCACCAGCTTCTGCATGAAAAGGTTTCCCTCAGGTCCTTTTTAAATCTTTCCCCTCTCACCTTAAAGTTATACCCTCGAGGTTTGAACTCCCATGCCCCAGGGAAAAGGCCTTGGCTAGTCACCTGATCTGTGCCTCTCATGAGTTTGGAAACCTCTCTTTGGTTGAGGGATGACCTTATAAAGTCCCAGCCTATCCAGTTTTTCTTCATAACACAAACGCTCCAGTCCTGGCAACCTCCTTGTGAATCTTTCTGCACCCTTTCTGGTTTAATAGCATCCTTCCTGTTCAAGGTTTGTGAGAAGATTTGTAGCTCGGGTGCTCATTGTTGTGGTTCTGTTCGCCGAGCTGGGAATTTGTGTTGCAGACGTTTTGTCCCCTGTCTAGGTGACATCCTCAGTGCTTGGGAGCCTCCTGTGAAGCGCTTCTGTGATGTTTCCTCCGGCATTTATAGTGGTTTGTCTCTGCCGCTTCTGGTTGTCAGTTCCAGCTGTCCGCTGCAGTGGTCGGTATATTGGCTCCATGTCGATGTGCTTATTGATAGAATCTGTGGCTGAGTGCCATACCTCTAGGAATTCCCTGGCTGTTCTCTGTTTGGTTTGTCCTATAATAGTAGTGTTGTCCCAAGCGACCACTAGGACTCATAACAGCACACAAACCAACAGCCACTCTCAGACAACAACTCACCAGAACAAAAGGACACAATACCCAGCATGAGCAAAACCAATGCTGTATACAAAATCCCATGCAAGGACTGCACAAAACACTACATAGGACAAACAGGAAGGCAGCTTGCTCCCATTCAGCTCTGGTCCTGAAGTGTAACTAGTGGAATGCCACAGATCACAGTTATTTGTAATATATATTGACTTTAGATTAGGAAAGTGAACATACTGTAGTAAGGGTTTGTGAGAAGATTTGACAACGGAATGAGGACATGCCGCAACCCAAAGGACTAGCCACACTACCATACATCAAGAGCGTTTCCGAACTGACAGCCAGACTAGTGCGA